>NW_015627738.1:93751-105766 GCF_001515625.1 Sinocyclocheilus rhinocerous
GTTTTAACCTAATCAAGATCTTCTACGCATTGAGCTACTATATTTCTCTAATATTTTGAACGAATATCATAGCAGCGGCGCATCTCGTGGGCTAGACTAACAAAACATTAAAATGCAACAACGTCACTTACATCATCATCATCGCATCTCGTGCGCCGCTGATGACGCTCCCTGACGCACACCTAACATTCGATTGTACCATTTTTGCATTCAAATGCAAATGTTTATTTTAAATTCGACTAATATTCTTTTTATTATTCACAATCTCCTGATCACAGGCAGGCATTACAGCATGTGTTCGTGTTTGTGTGTGTCTGTCTGCGTCACTCATAACAAGTGCCTATATCGTGTGCTATATTGAACATTTTTTCTATCGTTATCGATGAAGGTGTACCGTCGATAAATATCGATACCGTTTTATCGCCCAGGCCTAATTCAATGCATATGTATAATTTTTTTCCACCAAAGCTTATGCTTTGTGATTCATCTCAGAGTTGGTTGCTTTTTAAGTACGTTTGCTTGAACAGTGGTTGAAGGCAGGCGTTACTGTCTGTGTCTGGTGTTTCAAGTGGTCAGTGGACTGATCAGGACACCACACTCCTACACAACTGCAGCGCTGCACAATCTCACTGCTGACTACAATGTTGATTAAAGCTGACATTGTAATAATACCGCTTCACCGGGCGGCCGGCGGTGCAGGTGCTGCTGACGTTAGACTGTAGACAGGAAGCCAAATGATGCTCTTTTCTTTCCTTCCTTCCCTGCTGCTGTCCTGCATCATTATCATACACCATCCTAAAGACTAAGAGACACAGGAAATATTAGACCTGGGCGGGATGACTGTATGCAGCCTACTGTGCAACACAGCTATAGCGTTTATATCGCAGAAGATCAGTGGGCAGAAATGACTTGAAGTCATTATTTTCAGTGCAAGTTGGCAATTTACAGTCACGCAGTACGGTTGTGAAATGTTTAAGGATGCAATACTAATAGGAGTGAAGTCAGTGGAGGTCACACGAGATACTGTTGGCAAGATGAAGGTTAATGTGACTGTGAGTGATCTCAGTGTTTTATATGATTCGTTTCTGCACACATACAGCAGTATAATAAAAATTGATGCATAAAAAAAACTCTTAAAACATGATGCATTCATGAGTTTGATTCATGCACTTCATCTTAGTCATATTATGGAGTACCATATTTTACAGAATATAAGTCATGTTTCTTTTATCATCTGAAATGCAATTAACATCAAGCATGCAAAACATTTGGATTGGTGCTGAATGAGAGAAGTACGTGTGCATAAGTTTATTTGTATAGTGCATTTCCCACACGGCAGCAGATTCAGTTTCGCTTGAAGTAAATTTGTTTAGGCTTGGCTAATTGGTTTATAATGAAAGCCTAAATAATTTGTTTATTTTATACTTTTTCAAGCAAATTTCATTCCTTTTCTGTTCTGAATAATGTTGCATTTAAAGGATTTGTTGTCGAGTAGTGTAAATTTAGTCAGCTTATTTAGTCTTAGTCCTGTGTCAAATGTCCATTTAATTTTTTATCGTATTTAGTCAGCCTGTCCTGTTTTTTTGTTTAGTCCAGTTTTAGTTAACTAAAAGTTTAGGAATGTTAGTCTAGTTTTAGTCAATGAAAAAGTCAAATTTTAGTCATGCTGCATAATGGTTAAACTAATGGCAGTTATAATCACGATTACTCATCATGATTGTTGTCATTGCATAAGTTTCAGAATTATTGCGCTTTTTTTCAACTATAAGCACAGAAAAGCTCTGATGGGGGATTTAAACTCTTGACATCTGGCAACCCCAAGCATGAAAACCTTGTAAGGTCTATTTTTTTCTCTTTTTTTGTTGATGAAAATATAGAGAGATTTTGGATATAGAGTTTTTATTTTTTTAAACTACATTTTAGTCTCGTCTTTTTTCGTCAACGATATTTCATGTTGATATGATAAATAATATTTAGTGTTCAATGATGTTGGTGTCATTTGTGTGGTCTCATCTTAGTCATGGAAAAAAGCTTGTTGGTGAATATTTTTCATCGTAGTTTTCATGAACAAAACACTATTTCATTAACACTATTTTGAAGTTACTGTAGGTGAACTAAAATACATGTTTTAGTGTTTAAAATGTTAGTAATAATTGTATTTACGGTTACATTATTTCCGAGTGTAATAATAAAATGTGACTTATTCACTGATACAACATATTTTTCCCTCAACAATGCAATTTTGACCTTGTACAGCCCAGAAAATATGGTATTATGCACTGCTGTAATTTATACAAACACATTCTGCAGCCCAAGGTTAATTTTTAGCAGCTAGAAAACTGATATGCGGTTAGCGTGACATTAGATTTTGGCTGTACATACACCCCTAGGGTAAATGTGTCACCTCTCGGTTGTCAGGCTTTAATGCATGTTTTAATAAACCTCATGCATATGTTGCATTAATATTTAAATTTTTGCTCCTAATGGCTCATAGTGAATGTTCCTCCTTTCCTTTGCTAGTCGCTGCATTGAGTTAGTTTATGCTGAGTTATTTGTCAAATTAGTGGTTCAGACTCGTTTGATAAGGGATCCTGTGGGGAGCCCAGTCCGGTAAGAGATTGTGAAGTGTGACTGTTATGCTCTGCTCGGTCTTGTTTGCACAAAGCTGTTTCCCAAGACTCCATCACAGGCAATGTGCATTAACTTAACAGCAAGCTTGACTAATTATAAGGCTCTTTTTGCTCTATTTGCATGAGTTTTGTTTTGAGGGAGAAAAGTGTTCTGTGAAATTTGTTTTATTATGCAAATGCATTTTGTTTTCTGAATCCAACAAACAAAAATGATTAATGTATCAAATGATATATGAATATAAAATGAGCTTGAAAGGATGCAGACAAACAAACATATTTGCATTCCTACAAGTTTGATTTGCATATTTGTGCTCTTGATTTCCCACGTAGCCGTATGCCGAGGAGCTTTCACCGAATTGTTTTATTGTAGATGAGAACGTGGCTCTGAAATATTTAGTAGAGTGCATTCATATGAAGCTAATCCATAATGAAGCTTTCTCCCGCCCATATCTGCTGCTCTGAAAGTGTTTGTTATTACCAGCACTGAAATGTATTATTCAGCATCCAAATCATAAATTATTAGCCACATGTACATCTTTTTTGAATGGTAAACATCCAATTTCGGCTGCAAGGAAACGGGGGAAAGAATTACAGTAGCGAATCTGCACATCTTAGCAAAGGCACTAATTTCACCCTTGGCTTTACATGCACTATTCCGGTGCGGTAGATTGGTGGCTCTGTTGATTAAAAAAAGGAATTACATTTGATAAAATGTCTAGAGGATGCACAGCACAGAGATGCATATAAATGTAAATCAAGGTTTAGAGGTGTTTATGTAAATTTGAGTCACTGCACATGTTTAGACGTGTGAAATCCATGCTTAAAGGAACATTTCACCCAAAAATAGATGTTCTGCTGTCATTGACACCATAATGTCATTCCAAACCTGTATACTGTTGTTTTCTCATTTTTAAAGAATCTTTACGTAACTTTAGCTGTTCATGGTGACTATTTCTGTTAAGCTCCGAAAAAGCCTGAAACATTAAACTAGTCCAAATAACTTGTGTGCTATATTCAAAGTCTTCTGAAGTCATACAACATATATGTGAGGAAATTGAATAGTTCACCCAAAAAAGGAAAATTGCTAAAAATGCACTCACCCTCAGGCCATCCAAGATGTAGATGAGTTTGTTTCTTCATCAGATTTGGAGAAATGCAGCATTCCATCACAAGTTGCTCACCCTTTAAAAGTGCGATTTTCTCAATATTTAGATTTTTTTGCACCCTCAGATTCCAGATTTTCAAATAGTTGTATCTCAGCCAAATATTGTCCAATCCTAACAAACCATACATCAATGGAAGGCCTATTTATTCAGCTTTCAGCTGATATATATATCTCAATTTCACAAAAATGGACCCTTAAACAGGTTTTGTGGTCCAGGGTTGCAATGAATACTGTTTTCGCTTGCAAACTGTGCTTAATCTGTGCATATTTCTCAGATTCAGACGAGATGTCTTTTTCACTGAAGAAAGCAATATTATAAACTCGTTTTTAGCCTGAAGCAATGATTTGAAGTTAAAAACATCTTAATGGATTTGTTTCTTGCAAACACACAGTTTTTGTCTTCTTCACAAGATGTTAACTGATGGACTGGAGTGGTGTGGATTACTTGTGCATTATTGTGACGTTTTTATCAGCTGTTAGGACTCTCATTCTGATGGCACCCATTCACTGCAAAGGATCCATTGTTGATGAAGGATCCAAATCTGATGAAGAAACAAATTCATCTACATCTTGGATGGCCTGAGTACATTTTCAGCTAATTTTCATTTTGGGGTGAACTATTCGTTGAAGTTATTTATCTATTTAGCTTATAACCCCTGCGAGAGAATCAATGAATCAGTCCGTTTTGTGAAGGAATCATTCAGGTCCGTTTTGTGAACTGGATTATCTAATTCACTGAACAGATCCCATTTAAAAGCGAGTAATTTGTTCCTGAGTTAGACAAATCTTTCATTAACTGAAATGAGAGCATATGTCAAGATCTTCACTGAAAGTTCATTTGGCTCCATTTCTCGTTCAAAGTTATCATATGACTTCAGATGAGGCATATGGGTGCTTTTGTGTCTGTGTGCCCATTCATTGCAAATGCATAGAAAATAGCGTCTAGTTCTATAGCTTTTCAGCAATGAAGTCTTCAGTGCAAGAAGGTCATCAAAGAAAGACATGTACATTCAAATGCACTATCCCTTTCATTTACACCACTGCAAACGAACGTGTGACTTCTCGGTATGTCATTCTATCCTCCTCCAGTGGGACAACGAAAATAAAAGCAAAACAAAACTCAACAGATGGACATAATTGATGTGGCACAGGCAGAAGTCTCACTTTGAGATGCTCCGAGGGAATGTTTGGAGCGATGTGAGATCTGAGGTCATCCTAAGTGCAGCAGGAATGTCTCTGGTGTCTGCTGGGACGCTGCTGCCAGTTGTTCCTGTTTGCGGTCATGTGGCAGTCACGCATTACTAGCGAAGCATAGCTAAAGACAGGAGAACAATGTTGCCCACCGCAGATACAGCAGTACGGAGCTGTCGCGGACGCTTCTGTGGTGGAGCGCTTTACAGTGTGAAGAAGCAGGAGTTGTGTTTTAGCAAAGAGGCTTAACCCTTATGAATACATTTTCTGCTTGTTTCTCCATTACTGGAGGCATCATAAGCCCGTCACACACCCCTGATCGCATTTCAGCACAGCTAAACTCCAATCCATGTGTTCTGCCTGGGCTTGTTTCTTCAGTGATTTTCTTTATTTGTATGCCTTTGGGTGTCAGAGGTGACAGAAAAGAGGAAAAGAAGTGACGTGCATTTGATTTGTTTTTGCATTGTGCGATTTCCTGGATCATTCCTGTTCTGCGGCACCTATTAAACTCTGTAATGTTTACAGATATGCTTGTGTTGGAAGTATTAAGGAAGCTCTGTATGTTTAGCTTTTTTGATGTATAGTAAACTTGCTTGTAAGCTCACCTGGTACAGCATTACACTTCTGATGTAGAGCACTGTGAAACATGAGTAAAATGGCATGGTTGCTTCAGCACATGCATTTTTATCTCACGTTTGCTTTTTTTTTTAACACTATTGGGTGTATTTAGGGTGTATTTAGGGCCAAGTTTAGTGTAGCTGATACGTTATTTTAAAACACAATAAAGCATTAACCTTTTAGTGCCACTTGCTGGACATTTAATTTACAAACTGAAGCATAATATGCAACAGCCAAGGTATTAAAACATTGCCAGATTCACAATTATCTGTTTTGGATAAAACTGAACTAATTTTTAGTGCCACTCACTGGACATTTCACTTCGTAAGTATCATGAAATACATGCAAGAAGCAACATTTATTTTGCAGAAATGTCACCACATGCACGGTTTTCTAATGATCTTGGGTTGATAAAGGTAGTGAGGAGGTGTTTTGTTCTCTCACATAGTATTAATTAAGGTTTAGAGTAATTTTTTATCTGAGCACTGAAATCCCATCCTACTTCAGTGTTGTAATTGTTGCATAAAATTTGATGAGGTTTTAAACAGATAATTAAACTGTCACTCACCTTCAACTGTAATCTTTTTATGTGCGTTTTCATCTCATAAAATAAAATGAGATTTATGGGGAAACATGCTCAAACATTAGAGGAACCTCTATGATGAGTTTAAAAGTGCTGTTTGCCCAAATAAAACCTACTTGAAATTGACTTGATTTGACATTTCTCCTAGTATTTGCCAAAGTCTGTTGTGTGGTTTATCACCGTCTCACATGAAAAAAGGCTCCAAACACAAGTGTCTGTTATTCTGGTAAACCAGGAGCATTTTTACCAAAACTCAACTGTAACTTTTTGCTGTAGCAAGTGATTCTCCTCTCAAGCCAGAATTAGAAATGCGAGGGTCCAAGTGCATCTGAAAGTCCTTGATGTGCGGGTGTTGCTGTGCCGGAGCACATGTTGGCATATTGCTCTCACTGCATTGTTCACACATGACAGGATCTCGTCTCAAGTGGCGGAATGAATGAATTGATCTGTGCGGCGTGTACGGGAGAGATTGAATCTAGATCATAAATGGAAAGTTTAGCGGAGCGTGGTTTTTATACAAAGGACAAGAATCAGAAATAAAAGGTGAAATGTGGATTACTGATTGTAATACTTTCAATTATGAAACACACAGTTACTGCTCTAAAATATGATTGGATGAGACACACGTGAAGATGATTTAAAATGTTCAGTATATGCAGGGTTTTTGTTTTCCATTATATAATCGCTCTCTTTTGCTCATTAATTTTTATACAAAGCTTAGCATAAGCATGGAAACTTTTCATTTTATGATTTGTGAATGCCAGATATAATAAAATGCTTGCAGATTTATCTCTCTTTCTTGATGGATTTGAAATGTGTTTATAGCTCATTAGGTGTCTTTATGTGTCCAATAGCAGAGGTGGGACTGAAGCAGAGAACAATAGGACGGTGTGTTTAATGATATGCTTGGTGTTTTTCAGTTCATGGTGTGAAGACACAGAACTGCTGCTGTATATATTTAAACCAAACCTCTTCATTATATCAAAGCTATATGTGTGTCATTGTTTTGTTTTTTTTAGCCCACATTGATACTGTAATTTACATATCTCGCCTTATTTGAGCTTGTGTACAAGATACAAATGAAACAACACCTACAGTTTTTCTTTTCCTGTCTGTTTTTAACCACATGTCAGAGATACGTTCAGCCATACGAGGTTTATTCCAGCCGTTTGAACTGCTTGGATCCATCCTGCAGCTCAAGTTTAAAAGGCTGTGGAAAAATGCATGCATTGTGGAATTCCCAGGGATTTGATTCTGTGTCACATACAATTTTTCCTTGTTTTCCATCATCGGTGGCCTTTGTTTTCCAGTGCAGTGCGGAAATGAAATTATCATGACATACAGTATCTGCGAAGCATGAGTTTCAGATTCAACATTTATAGCCTGTACCAACTGTATTATTAAATGTAGATGTTTGTTTTTATAATAATAATAATTACAATAATTTTATTTTAAAGCTCCTTTCCCAATTTTATTTCTATTGAGAATGAATGCATTTTTTAAGTTGTAATCAAAGGAAATTATTATAATTCTTTTTTTTTTTTGCACAAGATACTTAAAATTAAGCATAAAGACACGATGTCGTAGTGTTTCTAATTTGAACTTCTGTAGTAAAATCAATATTGGAGTCCATTCCTTAGATGTTTGGGTTAAATGCATATAGATGAAAATTAAACTATAAATTGAAGAACTGTGCTCTTATGCTGTGTTTAGCTCAAGAGAACAATAGAAAAGTCTCTGATAAATCATTGATTGTTCTAGTTTCTTGCATCCACTTTAAACCTGCCATCAATTCTCTTCTCTCCTTACTTTAAACTAAGAGAAAGACAAAGTCTTCACCAGCTATTTTGTATGCATTTAAATGAAGTCCATGAATAGGTTTATTCCAGCCGTTTGAACTGCTTGGATCCATCCTGCAGCTCGAGTTTAAAAGACTGTGGAAAACTGCATGCATTGTGGAATTCCCAGGGATTTGATTCTGTCACATACAATTTTTCCTTGTTTTCCATCATCGGTGGCCTTTGTTTTCCAGTGCAGTGCGGAAATGAAATTATCATGACATACAGTATCTGCGAAGCATGAGTTTCAGATTCAACATTTATAGCCTGTACCAACTGTATTATTAAATGTAGATGTTTGTTTTTATAATAATAATAATTACAATAATTTTATTTTAAAGCTCCTTTCCCAATTTTATTTCTATTGAGAATGAATGCATTTTTTAAGTTGTAATCAAAGGAAATTATTATAATTCTTTTTTTTTTTTGCACAAGATACTTAAAATTAAGCATAAAGACACGATGTCGTAGTGTTTCTAATTTGAACTTCTGTAGTAAAATCAATATTGGAGTCCATTCCTTAGATGTTTGGGTTAAATGCATATAGATGAAAATTAAACTATAAATTGAAGAACTGTGCTCTTATGCTGTGTTTAGCTCAAGAGAACAATAGAAAAGTCTCTGATAAATCATTGATTGTTCTAGTTTCTTGCATCCACTTTAAACCTGCCATCAATTCTCTTCTCTCCTTACTTTAAACTAAGAGAAAGACAAAGTCTTCACCAGCTATTTTGTATGCATTTAAATGAAGTCCATGAATAATGCGCATTTGAATTTGCATAATCGGGATGAGTGATTATAGATAAACAGTTTAGCTTGATGTCTTTTATCCTTTTGACAGTATTAAATATATATACCTCATATTTGTGTATGTGGTCTGAAACCATTATTAAAACAAAATGCACACTGTTGCCAATAGATTCAAAATGTGTCTGAATGAAACTTTGGTCATAGTACAGTTTTTTTTATTAATTATAAAGGTCAGTCATTGTGTGGAAGAGCCTTTGAAGTACTAATGCATGATCTAATCAGTTTAGCATCAGATTTGCTCATTCCTAAATATTGTTGAAGAATAAATCTAATATCTTATTTTAGAATAAGTCTCTGCTTCAGTCATTGGAAACTCATTGATTGATTGACTAATTGACATGTCTTTTTCACAGAAAGTTGATTGGCATTCACCAAACATGTTCATTCACACCGTTTCAGCATTGCTCTTTTGTGCTGCTGTCACACATCATGGCTGGATTGATCTGTAAAGCAGCTGCTTATCTCACCTCTCTAGACAACATGTGACCTCACGTCTTTTGTGCTGAATTTAAAGGCAGAATCATACAGAATGAATCATGTGACAGTAGAGATGCTGACCAGACGCTTAATTCCCATGCTATATCTGAAACTATTTCCAGCTTGCGGTAGGTTTTGATGAAAGGCTGCCAAACATAACTTATAATAAGATTAATTAAATATGTTTAACACCTTCAGAATGATGTAGCACATTTATCTAGTTTAACATAAAAGCTGTTTGAGTTTCATTGTGTGTGATTTTAATGATGAGGTGGAGAAGTACACTTCAGCTCATGATAGAGATTTCATTTATTTATAAATCAAATCCAGATGGTAATCTACAGTCTTTGCATGGTGACCGTGAGCTTTGAATCTCTACTAGTGTTAAACATTATGAACGAGTGAAACACAACCGATGCTATTGCTTTTTGATACATATGAGCTTACAGGTGTAAAGTGTAATGCGTTTGATGGTAAAGTACTTTCAGATTTCAGCAGATTCAAAATATGAGATCAGGAGATTAATCGTCACTAAGTGTTTTAATTAGGGCTGTCAATTGAATAGTTTTAATTGGATTAATTATATGATGTGCTGACTAATTAATCACGTTAATCACAGTGTATGGCATACATCAATAGTTGCACAGAAAAGCAGCCAAAAAGTGTCTTTTAGAAGACAATATTGTCTTTTATTTCTGTATAATTGATGCTAATTGATAGTTGATCTGCAATCCATTTTGCAGCCCAGACTCATTGGAATACTTAAACATCTCTTAAACATATTTTATTAAATTATGCTGGCTTAAGTTCTGTTAGGAAGATATATTAAACCACAAACTCTTTTGAAGAAACTAGAAATGCATTGCTCCAGATACAATTTACTACATTTTCACACGCTATTGAAGTAATAAGTATTGTGCATGAAAATAAGTCTCTATTAATCAGTAATCTGCCCCTGTAATTGTAATTTGTGTGAAAAGGAACAAACATTGTTGGTGAGCCCCATGGAAATTAGATTTTTTCCCCCTAATTTCTGTTTTTAATTTTGTTTTTCTGGATTCTGTGTTTTATGATTTAATACAAATCATCAAAAATAGTGTCTAATGAAATGAATGAATAAAACTTGCACACTTCCATCAGTCTTTAAAAATGTAATCAAATATAAATATAACAATTAAATGATAAAATAACATTTTTATTTGATGTCAAATAAGATGTTGCACAAGAGAACTGTATGAATTAAAACATGAATGAAAAAATATTTTGGTTGTATGATATTCTTAAAAATAAGTACAGTATGTTATTAGTAGTACTTTGAGGAGTACATGTTTGTATACAATAGTGATATATTTCTGTCATAATTTCTTCAAGTTAAACCAGACTTTTATTTTGGCTGGTTTTCATGAAGATCTTTCAGTTTTAGTTTCAATTTCGCTTTGTATTTGATGGTAGTTTTTCTCACATTAAATGGTGAAAAGGTGAAGTTCATGTGTTCATGTCTTAATATTGAGACACAGACGCTGAAAACATTGCGTGTGTGATTTTGTATATCAGACGAAACCTATTCAATCGCTATTCACAGAGACGCGTTAGCTTATTAGCCACATGTGCTGACTGACTGTCTTCACGCTTATTTCTGCTGTGCGATCGGCTGTTAGATCTTGATATATCTTTGACGTTATTGTGTGTGTTTGTAAACGTACCAGTTGTTTTTTGAGACGTTAATATAAGATGTTTGTTCTCCTCCGTTAGGTGTTCTCCAGCTTGCCGTGAGCAGAAGTGTCTCTCGTTCTCCCGCTTCGTTCTGTGATGATGTCGCGGTACCATCAGCGTTTTGAGCGAGATTTCCGCAGCGTGTGGGAGCGGAGGGAACGCTGCGCCTCCAACAGCAGCTGCGGCGGTACCGTTAACGGCTGCATCTCCACCTCTGCCTCCTCCGTCCCCAACAGCGGCAACAACCGTCCCGGCCTCCTGCCCCTGCCCATCATCCCTTCGCTGCTGCCCACCCCGGTCACCGGGGCAACCAGCACGGCCAACAGCGAGCTGACCTGCAAGCGATTAGCCTCCACCTGCACCACCTCAGCGACTAAGGTAGGACTGAACACACCGGCGTCCGCTCGCCCTCATGTCATTCCAAACTGGTATCACTTTCTTTCTTCTCTAAAACACAATTGAGAGATGTTCCCGCTTCTATGGTAGTCGATGGTAATTCACACTGCTAAAGTCCAAAAGGGATAAAACAACCCATGAAAGTGTTCATATGACTCATCCAGGTTTGATTCTGAAGCAAATGTGGTCAATTTTGATGTTGACTTTGAAGGAGTGTTATTGTGTAACACTGAGATACTATTAGATACTACTAGATACTTTTTATTATATTTCATTATTTTACGACTATAGATTGTGTTGAATTAGTTTTTATTTTATAGTTTTATTTTATTTTTTTATTTAACATATATATATGTATATATATATATATATATATATATATATATATATATATATATATATATGTAGAGTTTGGTTCCGATATGCGATATCCGCCAAGTTATTGTCATGTTTTCTCCCTTTTTTTCCAAACTGTGACAAATGCCAGTCTCCCTTCTCTGTAGAATGCAATATATCCGCTCAACCAATCACAGCGCACCATTCCACGCACTGTAAACAGTAACAACCAATCACAGCGCACCATTCCACGCACTC
>NW_015627738.1:105976-126326 GCF_001515625.1 Sinocyclocheilus rhinocerous
CAAACAAACGTAGGGCTGCACGATAAATCGCATGTGATTGTCATGCGCATCTCGTCAGTAAAGCCGGTTCTGTGATTAATAGTAAATCTCCATCACGTGCTTTCAGATGGAGCGGCATTTCATACACAGAGCCGGAGATCACTTCAATATCGCGTTCATAATCGCAGATGAATCACATTTGATTATGAACGCGATATTGCGTAGCTTGTCAGTGTAAGTGTTTTTATTAATGCCATTAATGTTTTTGTTAATACAGCGTATAGCACGAGTCAACTAAATGAATGTAACATGGCAAAGATAAATGCACTTTTGGAAGTTGAATGTAAGGGAAATGGTGTTTCTGTGGTTTAATGTGATATTGTTGTTCATGATGAAATTTTCTTTTATTGTTGTAATTAATGTATAGCATTAACAAGATGACCCGTTGAATTCATTTTGGGAGCGATGACTGATTGAATGTATTTTTAGTCCAGTGCCTGCATATAAGATTAGGCGAGCTGACCTGCAAGCGATTAGCCTCCACCTGCACCACCTCAGCGACTAAGGTAGGACTGAACACACCGGCGTCCGCTCGCCCTCATGTCATTCCAAACTGGTATCACTTTCTTTCTTCTCTAAAACACAATTGAGAGATGTTCCCGCTTCTATGGTAGTCGATGGTAATTCACACTGCTAAAGTCCAAAAGGGATAAAACAACCCATGAAAGTGTTCATATGACTCATCCAGGTTTGATTCTGAAGCAAATGTGGTCAATTTTGATGTTGACTTTGAAGGAGTGTTATTGTGTAACACTGAGATACTATTAGATACTACTAGATACTTTTTATTATATTTCATTATTTTACGACTATAGATTGTGTTGAATTAGTTTTTATTTTATAGTTTTATTTTATTTTTTTATTTAACATATATATATGTATATATATATATATATATATATATATATATATATGAAGAGTTTGGTTCAGATATGCGATAGAAAGTTAGAAACAGAAAATAGTGGTTTTCATCTTGCCACTTTCTTGGTAAAGAAAACACATTTTTACTCAAATTAATCAAAATGGATTTATAGCGTTTTGGAACCAAACTCTTCATATATATATATATATAGTGTTTTTGTTGTTTTTAGTAGGTTTTATTTTTTTTAAATGCGTCTTTTTTTAATATAGTTAATCA
Source organism: Sinocyclocheilus rhinocerous (assembly GCF_001515625.1). Taxonomy (NCBI): domain Eukaryota; kingdom Metazoa; phylum Chordata; class Actinopteri; order Cypriniformes; family Cyprinidae; genus Sinocyclocheilus; species Sinocyclocheilus rhinocerous. The sequence goes on from NW_015627738.1 coordinate 107,154, forward strand.
TAGTGATCATTATTAAGTTAATTTTTCAATTAAGTTAATTATTTAGTGCATCAGGTTAAGCAAACTTGCCCTGGCATCTATCTAAAATAAGTTTTTTTAATAAAAAAAAAAATTAAAGGTTCATCAATAACATTTAATTATTAAATAATAAAACAAATATTTCAAGTAACAGCATTTTTTTAATGGTTTCAGTTTCAAGTAAATTTGCATGAAATGCTTTTTGAAACCCATTTTTCTTCCAATCGGACATATTTCTGTGTGTTATAGGTAAGGAAAAATATAAGATGAGACTTGATTTTATACATCAGAAATTAGCGAAAATTTCCTGCAGTATAAAATTCTCACTGCAGGTGATTCTGTGTTTAATTTAGTCTAGGTGTTATTAATTTATTTACCTTTTGTTTTTTCCATGTTTTTTAAGCTTTTAGATTTTATTTTTCTATTTTATTTATTTTTCTATAATTTTTTTAATTTGTATAAATTTTATTTATTTGTTTTACGTGTAGTTTTGTTGATGGTTTTTAAGGAAGGCATTACACAACTTTTAGGTGTTGACATCAGCCTAATTTAACCTAATTCTTTTTTTTAGTTGGCTATATTAACTATATATGTAATTTTTTGTTTGTTGTTGTTTTTATTTATTTAGTTATATCTGTTATTTAGCATTGTTTGTCCATGTGCATGGATAGAGCCACTTCAAACGCAACTGTTGATGGTCACATCAAGTCGGAGAGCTTTGCGGCGTCATTACGTGCCACATGTGTTTGTTGTCTCCACTCGCGGCAAAAAAAGGAGATTGAAGCGTGTGCAGTGGTGGATCTTAGGGTCAATCTTTCTGTCATCCATCATGAAAGCCCTGCAGCCGCCCCCACCAGCGTATCTCTACAAGCCATCTCTGATAAGGAAGAGCGGGGCTGCTTATTGATCTGTGTCAAGAAGAAACTCCTGCTACCTGCTTTCATATTGCAGACAGGCCGGAGCGGGGCGGGGGAAAGAATAAAGCAATCTTAGATTTACAGACGTCTACACTGGGGAAAGTCTGGGGTCAAAAGCAATATGCTTGTGCATCTTTCATTCCACATACAAAGACGTCTTTGTGTGAAAAGATGGACGTTTTATTATTTAAAGTATCGGCATATTGGCTTCTCTCATTTTGTGATTTTATTGCGGGAGTTCAGCGGTGGCGTGAGCAGCCAATAATTGAGTGTGTGCTAAAGTAATTTGCTTGCATATTAAGTTACGAATCTCGCTGAGAAGATTGGCTTTGTGGCCTTTTCGTCTTGATCCTGTGAAAAGAGTCGCCGCTCTTGTGAGCCAGATATAAATACTGTCAAATGACTCAAAAGGGTCAATTTGTCGCATTCAGACTCATTAAAATGCAGAAGTGTTGATGAAGCTACTTTTAAAATCTTCCTACAAGCTAATTACAATACAAGCTGATAAAATGAAGTTCAACTACACTCGGGCTTTTCTAGTTATGCTACAAGCTACTAATAAAGCCATTTAATGAAGCAGTATCTTGTTAAATAAATCACTGTTTATCAGACAATATCCTTTATATGGAGCTGTATCTTTTTAAAGTGACTTTATCAGACAGTATAGTTTATTGTTACAATCAAAGAAACATTTATTTGTTTGTTTATTTACTTGTTTCATTTATTTTTCTTTAAAGTAATAAATATTACTTATTTAGTTTATTTAAAAAAAAACAGTGAGGATCTCAAATATGGTGTCACGATTAATATACATATTGATATATAATATCAAAACGCAAATTTACATTTATTCTTGTAATATAACTGAAAAGCTTTTTAAATAAGTCACTGTTTATCAGACAATAAAATGTAGTTTTACAATCAAATATTCATTTATTTGCTTTATTTATTAATTTATTATTAATTAATTTATTGTTTATTTATTTAAGTGTTCAATTATTTATTTATTGAAATAATTGCATTTGTTTGTTTGTTAAAAACAATGAGGATCTCAAATATAGTGACGCTATTAGTATACCATTGATAAACTAATTATCAACAGTAAAACTGAAAAAATGTACATTTATTCATGTAAATAAATAGAACTGTGAAGCTGTTTAATAGAGCTGTATCTTTTTAAAGAAGTCACTGTTTATCAGACTAAAATTTATTGTTATAATCAAAGAAGTATTTCATTTATTTTTATTTTTATTTTAAAAAACAGTGAGGCGCTCAAATATAGTGACATGATTAATATACCATTGGTAAACTAATTATTAATCAATAAAACTATAAATATAACCGTAAATCTGTTTAGCAGAGTGGCATGTTTTTTTTAAATAAGTCACTATATGAGACGAATTATTGTTACAAATTTATTTATTTATTTATAATTATGCTGTTATTTTTTTTATTTAGTTAGATTATTTATTATTTAAAAAAAAAATGAGGATCTCAAATATGGTTACAGTCATTATACCATTGGTGTATATAGTAAATACTGTGTACCAACTAATTATCATCAATAAATCTAAATAATCATGTAAATAAAAAAAATCAAACTGTAAGTTAGGCTTTTTTCTAGTTTTATTGACTTTATATAATTCACAGATGGTATCTGTTTGAGCACAGTTTCTAATTTTTATAACCAATATGAAAACCATGATGAACGGCAACATCTAGCAACATATGTTATTTCGTAATGTGATTTGTAATAACTATCTCCCGGTTTCACAGACAAGGCTTAAGCCTAGTCCTAGACTAAAATGTAAATCTGAGCTGTTTCAACTGAAAGAAACTTGCACTGACTGATCTTAAAACATCAATGCCTTTGTTTTGTCTTAAGATGCACACCAGTAATACTTTTTTCTAAGGCATGTTTATAAACATTACTTAAATGTCCTAATTGAACTATAGCCTAATGCTGGCTTAGGCCTAAGCCCTGTCTATGAAACCGGGCCTATATGTTGTTATTTTAAACCATTTTCACACCTCATTCATTTGGAGCCTTTGATTTGGACCCTGATGCATTTTCTCCGTTCGGTTCATGTAGGCTAAAAATGAACAGCGATGAACTGTCAACAGCATGTGCTGTGTATTTCTGCAGTCTGTATCTTATTCTGTCGAGGCTGCTGAATGTCATTGGAGTTTCCCAGCAGATGTAGAGTTACAGCGGGAACGTGACCGTACGAGTGCCGTTTCCACCATCATTTCAGACACAGTTTCATACTCTGCTCCCATTTCATTTCTTCCCCTAATCATGGCTGTCTTGTGTTTCTGGACGGCTCTCAAGACGCCCTGAAAGCTTATTGAGTATTTCAGCTGCTATCTGTAGCATGACCTCTTTCAACAGCTCCGCTCCGCTGAAGGTTTCATTTTGTCAGCTAAGAGCTCTCTCATTTAGATTTAGTGAAACTGCATTATGCAAAACGGTCAGTCAGAACATGCCAAAACACGCAGGACTCTTGAACTCTGCAGTCACTTACTGAGGGCAGACAAGAAAATGAAGAGCCTGCAAAGGAGATACTTTCTCATCGTTATGCGATTGTTTGAATTGCTCGTTATCATGCTTTTGTATTGTGCCACTTCATATTCATATTACAGATAATAACAACGGGTCTGCCACGCTGCTGTAAACAACTCATAAGTTGGCATAATTCTGCTCCATTTGGGCAGATTCAACAGTCAGATGAATTTCATTAGTCCTGCAGCATAATTGCATGATTAATTTAGCTAATTATTCCCATTTATTCTCTGATTAGACATAAAGGCCTGGTTTCATAGAGAGGGCTTAGGTTAAACCAGGATTAGGCAAAAGGGTCAATTAGGACATTTAAGTCGTTTTTTTATAAACGTGTCTTAGAAAAAAACATTACTGGTGTGCAGTAGTTTCTTTCAAAGTTTCTTTCAGTTGAAACAGCTCAGATTGACATTTTAGTCTGGGATTAGACTTAAGCCTTGTCTGTGAACCCGGGGGAAAACTATTTGGAAGGCCTTGGTAAATTAAACCAGTGGTTTTGCTTTGATTCAGATTTTACTTCGGACATCAAGTGACATCAAACCTAGTTTTTAATCACACAGAAGTCAACCAAATTGTCTAAAAAACAAACACTGAAATTGTTTTAACTTTGTCTACAAGGTGTTTATGGTTTTGTTGACTGTTTCTTTAAGGATATTAATATGTTGACATCTGTCTATTGTGACTAGGAGTTAGTCAAATAAACTCATAGAGCCGACAGTGGAAAATGAAATGAAATGAAATTAAATGAAATGAAATTAAATTAAATTAAATTAAATTAAATTAAATTAAATTAAATTAAATTAAATTAAATTAAATTAAATTAAATTAAATTAAATTAAATTAAATTAAATTAAATTAAATTAAATTAAATTAAATTAAATTAAATTAAATTAAATTATTAATTAATTAAATTAATATTAAAATAGAATAATAAAATGTACTAATAAATATAGGATAGCAAAACATCCCTAAAAATAATCATCAAAACTACCCAAAAGTATGTATGTATGTATGTATGTATAAATAAATAAATAAATAAATACACAAACCAAATTAAAACAGTTTTAGTGTTTGATTTTTACAGCATTTTGGTTTGTCTTTTGCAGTAAAAACCTGTTTGGACCACTTGATTTTATATATAACAAATACAATTTGTAACTAGAAATGAATATTATATAAATTGATACTAAATAATAAAAAATTAAATGCAAATAAGTACATAATCAATTATAAGTATTCTTTATTTTAATAAAACAGATTAGACAGATATCAACATCTTTAAAAACTATCAACAAAACTACACAACAGTAAAATGAATGAATGAATGAAGGAATACCACCTAGACAAAAGTCAAACGATTTAAATGTTTATTGAATTATTTATTTATTTTAGTTAGTTAGCTATTGAATATTATTTCAGAGAATTTTGGTTTGATTGTGCAAAAAAAAAACAAAAAAAAAACCTGGTTGTGTGTGTCTGTGTGCGCCAGAATATATAAATGGAATATATAAATAAATATAAATATGAATAAAATGCAAATAAGTAAAGTATCAAGTATAGTTAATATAGCAAAATAAACAGACCTTTTCCCTTTATATTTCCCTGTTTTAGGCCATTTTCACACCTTGTTTGTTTGGAGCATTTGATTTGGACCCTGATGCAATTTCTCCAATTGACTTGTGTAGGTAAAAATGAACAGCGATGAAGTGGGATTCCCTCAACAGAAATATATGTGTTGTGTGTATAATGACCAATTTTGCCCATGGTTTGCTGCTTCAATTCAAAAATTCAGTTTGACTGAATTGATTTCAGAGGCATTTTCTGTTCGCTTGTGAATCTGACACAGTCTGAATGAAGCCAGACATCAGAGAACAGGACCGTTGACTTTGAGACCCGTGTATTTCTGCCTGTCATTCACAGATATAGCAGTGTCCCTCACAGGTCTGAGGAGCCGTGACCCTTTTAAGAGCCTCGTCTCCTTGCTGTTGAAAATCATCTGCAGCCGCACGCTCACAGAATTCATCTCAAGGTAAAGCCGCTCCAGCCTGAAGCTTTTTCAGCGGCCAAAGGCACAAACTGAAGGCCAAGAGTTCCTCCTTTGAACCATCAACACGAGAAAGACGTGGCGCTTGGGAAGCTTCTTTCCTCGGTTCCCATCAGCGGGAGACCACCGCAGATTCCCGTCTCTGAGGATGTTTTTAAAGACGCCGCAAGCCGTAAGGAATCGCAAACTTACTTCACAAAGCCACGGTCCTGACAAATGATTGATCATCGGTTGCTGGCGGTGCGGGAGCGAGCGTTTCTGCCGGGTGAGGAAGAGGCTTCTGTGTTGACAGCAGAGATAGGAATAGCAAATAAGAGCATGACAGTGTGGATGCTCTATTTGGCTTTGTGAGAGGCGGAGAGCGATGCTGCCCAACGCCTGGTGGATTAGGATGGTTGAGGACAGCCATCCGCTCGAATGGAGACGGCTTATTTGACTGCGGGAAGTGATCCTGCGCACACACCGCCGGATGGAGGATGAGCAGAAGCATGCTGTCGTTGTTTGACAGGCCCATGTACATTAACGAACACGTGCCATTTAAAGAGACCTCGCTCTGAAGAGACGTCTGAATTATCTGCGTCATCTGAAAGCGTCGCATGGCCCTATTTTCTACCTTTCCTTACCATTTTCTGGCTGTGTTTTGCTTTATAACATCCACCTTTTACAATTCAGTCAATTCACAGGATAAAAATCAAACCAAGCCATGTCTTTTTTTTTTTTTTTATGTAAGGTATCATTTAAAAAATATATTTAAAAATCAAAAATTAAAAATTTCAAAAGTTTAGGGTCTGTAATATATAATATTTTTGAAAGATAACCAATGCTGCATTTATTTGATTAAAAAAACAGTAAATAAAAATAAGTATATATTTTATATATAATATATAATAAAACAATTTTTTTTTATTATTTTATATTTATTTTTTATATATTTTTGTTTTTATTTTATACCATTCAAAAGTTTGAACGAAAACTGTTTTCTATTTGATATATTTTAAAGGGGTCATATGATGCGATTTCAAGTTTTCCTTTCTCTTTGGAGTGTTACAAGCTGATTGTGCATAGATAAGATCCCTGAAGTTGCAAAGACTAAAGTCTCAAAACCAAAGAGATATTCTTTAGAAATCGTCTGCGCTTTCGTTTGCAGGAAATACATGTGCATGTACATGTGCAACTGCTTTACATGAGTACCGTGTGTTTCATACTGTATAGTCAGTTTTTGCGAAGAACTGAAATGGTCAGTTTTATTTTGTGCATCTGCTTTAATTCTGATCATGCACTCTGAACTTCTGACCTTGAAAGCGAGATGCGGCTTGCATAGCGTTTCCTCATGGATGCTCTTCATGCATAAACCGAAACAGAAATGGAAGTATTTTAGTAAGTCAGCTAAAATGAGCTAGAAATGTAATATTTGCCGTTTCGCTGCGCCTGCAGGCAAACAGAAAGCGTGCTTGAGTGCATGCAGTACGGCTGCAGATGAGTGCATGTGAACTCCACAGCTTTGCTATCATAATTCCACTTGCTCTCCTGGTGCACTTTGAAAACTTCAGCAGGTCACTTTCACTAAACGAAGCACCTACTTCGTGGGGGTATGAATGTGTGGCTCCTGCCTAAGGGACAGAGCGGAAAAGCTGTTTCTGGACTCCAGCTAATATTCGAACATAATCATGACATGAGCGCCGTGTTGGCCGCATTTAAATTGCTAAGAGGTGTGTGTTACACCACAGGTTTTTGACGTGGCACACGAGGGAAATTATAATTGGAAATGGCTTTATTTTTCCGCAGGTAACGTTTTGTCCACGGCTCTTTTGGACGGCCGCTGGCTGTTGACCACGTCTTCAGCGACTGGTGAAGTGGGTCAAATGTGTCATTTTGGGGTTAACATGTAAGGGATTACATGCAGTCAGCTGCTCACAGAATAAACTCTGGTTTGCCGTTGAAGAGTCTTGTAACCCTGAAATCATCCCGCTGGGGTTTTGGTGGATGATTCTGTCAGTGTTATTAGGAGGTAAATTATGTGGTTTTATTTTCTGCTGTCTTCCTCATAGTGCTCAGTAAATAAGCATAAGCCATAATAAGGGGATAAATCTTTATGTGTGTCACTGCAGATATTTCAAACCGTTTATAAACGCAAATTGGAGACTTGATGTGGATTTATGGATTTATCTAAAAAACAATGTCTGTATATCACCCCGAAATCAATAGGAGAAATATGAAAATGTATTTGATGTTGATTTGCAGATGTTCCCCCAAAATGTTTTTAAAGTAATGTTGTAATATTTCAAAAGGACTTGTTTATTAATTAAAGCTAAAAAAGTGCAGATGTTCCCCCAAAAATTCATTAAATTATTTTTTTTTATGTTTCAAAAGTATTTTATTTCAGATAGAAAGTGCTGATTTTTCACCAAAATTGGTTTTAAAATAATGTTGTAATATTTCTAATGTTTTTGTTTATTTATTTCAGCTACAAATTGTAGATGTTCCTCCAAAAACTGGCGTTAAAAAATAATGTTGTAATGTTTCAAAAGTATTTTTTTTATTTCAGCTAAAAGTGCAGATGTTCACCCCAAAATTGGTTTAGAAATAATGTTGTATTATTTCAAAAGTATTTTAATAATTTTAGATAGAATGCTGATTTTCCACCAAAATTGGCTTAAAAGTAATGTTGTAATATTTCTGTAGATTTTATTTATTTCAACTAAAAATGCAGCTGTTCTATGCGCCTGCAGGCAAACAGAAAGCGTGCTTGAGTGCATGCAGTACGGCTGCAGATGAGTGCATGTGAACTCCACAGCTTTGCTATCATAATTCCACTTGCTCTCCTGGTGCACTTTGAAAACTTCAGCAGGTCACTTTCACTAAACGAAGCACCTACTTCGTGGGGGTATGAATGTGTGGCTCCTGCCTAAGGGACAGAGTTTTAGTGAATGCAGGTGAATTTCATTACTGTCAGCGATATGAACATGCATCTCTATTCTGAGGTGAAGCAGTTTTTTTGGGGGGAAGTTTCAGATTTCTGCTCTTTCCGCATGCTTGAATCATTTTTTTATGGCGTTCACATGAAGCATGACGAGGTCCTGCCCAGTCCTGTAGCTTACAAAGAATACTTCAGTATTAATATATTAACACTGCAGCATGTGGCCGTTAATAAATAAGTATTCTTTGCGCGTTACAGCGGTCTGCAGACCGTTTCTTTTTTCTTTGTTCTTTCATATCGAGCGCACCTGCTCTGAACCGTTCAAATGTATTTGTCTGCAGACCGTTTCTTTTTTCTTTGTTCTTTCATATCGAGCGCACCTGCTCTGAACCGTTTGAGTGTGTGAGGCTCTCTATGTTTGCTTCTTAGCAATGCTTTAGACTTTTGTATTCAGATGATAGAACGATGTGCAGACTAGCACTGGATTCCACAGAAAGATTCCTACAGAATGAGAACGTCTGTCATTCATAACATTTTAAGTCCTTGCATTTTTGTGTATTTGTTTTCCTCATTATAATTGCGTTTTTAAATGCTGGTTAAGCAAAAGGTCAAATTAAAAATGTGAAACTACAACTGTAATGGACGAAAAAATGTATCTCTGCACTGTCAGACATGTGAAGTATGTAACAGACTTGTGTGTGCTCTTTATGACTGTTTACAGTTTGACGCGATTTTGCTCATTTTGTTAGGTGAACTTTAGATGAAATCTGAAACATTTTAGCAACAGCACGCTGGGATGAGGAATGTGTGTGATTCAGTCTTCCTCTGTAGATGGAATGTCTAAATACATTTTTCACATTTAAAGAAATTTTTTTTTCAGGCTTGGCAATGAAAAATGCATTGACAAACTCAACGCCCACACTTGACGCTTAAGAGGGATCTTTTTATGTTTTCTTCTTTTTATTTACAGTTTTAAAATGCATATGAAATAAAAGTGGCATAAAATCAAGAAGACGTTTAGGACTTGTCTTCAGCTACTTATTTTTCTCCTCTTCGACTTGCTTATGAAACAGCGAGTTCTGACAGCGGCATAATAAGATCCATCTTTTGCAGACACAAAAGATGAATATGAATAAAAGGCTTTGTTCCAGAAAAACAAACTGAGATTTTTTTGCTGTCTTTGGCACACAGAAATATTGTGCAAACCAGTCAGTTTTTAATTACAATGGCATACTGTACGAGTTGTCCCATTTTGGTAAATACAATTTACAAAAGTGATTTTGTATACACAAAGCATATTAAGTGCAGGTAAAATGCATAATGTTTTAAATAGCTTTTGTGAAAATAAAATGTTGGCAGCGTAACAGATATATTTATGTAAAGATGAAAAAAAAATACTTATTCTGCCCTGTATTTATTAAAATATATAATAGAATAATTATTTTAAACGATTGAATACTTCTTGAGATATAGATAGATAGATAGATAGATAGATAGATATGTGTGTGTGTTTTATTTTTTTTAATGCATTCTTGCCTGTGAAGGATCCATTTTATGCTTCAAGCCCCAATTTCTTGTTTTAATGAAAATTGTGTTTGTCTAACCATTTAATGGGATCTTTAATAAAATCGAATTGTTCAATTCATTATTGCGAGCAAAATTACATTCAGAAAATATCATATTAGCCAGATTAATTAATCAGCCAATATATGGCCAGTTAGCTTCTTAAGTCCCGAGTGTCTGTTTTCTAATTGAATTTTTATTCTGTAAATATTGAGAAAAGTAATTGTTCATATAATAATACATACTTTCATTAAACAGTGGCATGGAAATTGTTAATGTTTTTGGTCAACAAAGTCAATGCTATGGGCTGAGCATCATACTGTAGATCGACTACATGTTAATATGTTTAAGAAAAATGACATATTGTGAATGTCGAAGTAGTTTCTACAGAACAATGAGGTTTACATATCCATTTCCATTCGATTTTAGTTCCTATTTTCAGCGAAGTGATTAAAAGTCCCCCTCGATCCTGCAAAACTTCTTTCCTGCCCTTTGATTTACAGTCAATGCGAGGCAGATAAGAATTAATTAGTAAAATGTTCTCTATATAGATCTCACTTTCTCGCACCCAGTCAAATTGCTGGGGGCCGACCTTGGATTTTCCTGCATTATTGATGGCTCTAAACTAGAACAGCGGCGTAATTAAAAGAGCGAATGGAATGGAATATTAACAAAGCGAAATGATGTAGCAGTGTCTGGCAAATGGGCTGTAATTGGAAGCGTAGATGGTAATTAAAGGCTGGTCTGTTTACTCGAGACGTTCCTCTCGTTGAAACAGGTCTCTGGACACCCGTCGGCAGACGCGCAGACTCAGGGCCAGGTCCTGGCTAATAGCGTCCGGTGGGGACAAACACCCATTAACCAGTCCACGCCCTGGGACACGGATGAGCCGCCCGCAAAAAAGATGAGGGAGAAAGATATGACAGGTAAAGAGCTGAAAGCAAAGCCCACAGCGCTGTGATAACACCTCTTGTTCGTTATCTTCTCTTGCATGCATGGATTGATTGATTGCTCGAAGTGGCTTCAAATTAGGCATGGGCGATATGGGAAAAATATGATATCATATCGATTTTTTTCAGTCAGGAACATGATTTACAATCTTATCACAGTTCTTTTTCATGTTGGATTTTAAGACTATTTTGCAAGTTACTGAGCAGTACATGCAAACAAATTTCAGTGTTTAAAAATATATCCCTGCAAGATAACGAAACATGAAAGAAAAATGAATGAAAGGCCATTTAAGCCAAAGTAGGGGTGGGAGATATGACCAGGTTAATTTATTTCATTTTACTTCATTATTTATCTTTGTTATTAAACTATTTATAACTAATATTTTTTATAATTGTTATTCAAATATGTGACCCTGGACCACAAAACCAGTCTTAAGTCGCTTTTTTTAGCAATAGGCAAAAAAACATTGTATGGGTCAAAATTATCGATTTTTCTTTTATGCCAAAAATCATTAGGATATTAAGTAAAGATCATGTTCCATGAAGATATTTTGTAAATTTCCTACCGTAAATATATCAAAACTTAATTTTTGATTAGTAATATGCATTGCTAAGAACTTCATTTGGACAACTTTAAAGGCGATTTTCTCAGTATTTAGATTTTTTTTGCACCCTCAGATTCCAGATTTTCAAATAGTTGTATCTCGACCAAATATTGTCCTCTCCTTTATTCAGCTTTCAGATGATGTATAAATCTAAATTTCAAAAAACTGACCCTTATGACTGGTTTTGTGGTCCAGGGTCACATATAAACAAAGATTCAAATTACAAACAATAAGACAAATACAGTATTAGAAAGATAACTGGTTGCGCTGGTCAATTTTGAGATTTTTGGGGGGCTTTTTGGCTTTTCAAAAACATGTTGTGTCAGACTAGTGTAAAGAAAACATCCAAAATACACATTTAAAAGTTTATTTTATTGCACATTGTGTATTTGCATCTGTAAAGGTCATTTTCTCAAAATAAGTTTTTCCTTGGAAAAAAACGGTAGGTTTTTTTTTCACTTACATACACCAAACTTTACAGTTTTATTCCTATCTATATGTTGATAGTTTTTATAGAGGGTTTTGTTAATATCATTTGCCTCATTTTATACATTTTATTCCTAAAAACATGGTGAAAATGTATTTTTCCTGGCTTTCAACAGTATTTTCTTGATTTATGGGGTGATAAAAAAAGATATCCAGAATCCCCTCTGTAAAAACCTTTAACTTTAATAAGTCAAATGAAACAATAATTTTAAATTCAATTTTGAACCTGGTTTATCCAATGTTTAGATTCATTTTCTGGAAGTGTATTCAAATTAGTACATATTTAATTACATAATGCCTTATTTGCATATTTAACTGTAACAGTTCAGAAAACTTAAACAAAAAAAACTTGTGCAATTCTTAGTATAATCAATCAACTGAACAAGTATGGTGAAGTCCATTAGTCTGTTTTTTTTTACCCTATTCACCTGCAAACACATGCAGATAATAAACTACATTGTCACGTGAATGTAACTGTGATACAGATGATAATCAGACGCTATATTAATCCAAAAACAGCCATAGATCTGCAACTGATACTACTGATGATCTCTCTGTAAAGGCAGATCGTGGAGACGTTTTATTAGTTCACAATCTAATATCATCATATCACACGCTTCTACTTTAAATGCATGCTGTTTCGCTCTCTGCAGCTCCTCTATGGCCGCCGCAAGTCGCTGCCGCCGTCAGCCAAGCTGGACTCTTGGCGCACACATACGCTCTGCAGCAGCCACCAGCTTACAGCCAGGGCGCGACTGTCCAAGCACCCATCGTCGGTGTGACCCCGGCACTCCAAACCCCCCATCCACAATTACCCACACACTACCAGCTCCCACAGCAGCCTTCACAGCCAATGACCAACATGGTCCTCAACGTCCAGAGCCAATCACTCGCCGTCGGCGGCCTGCCTCCAATGCCCAGCGTCTGCCAGGTCGCCCATCCCGTCCACACGGTGGTGGGCAACGGCCACTTGACGCATACCATGGTGCAATCCGCCACCATGAGCTCCTCGGCGCCGCTGACGAACGGCCAGCAGGAAAGCACCAACAACGGCCAGCAGATGCTGAGAACGGTCGGATTGGGGAAATACGAATTCACGGACCCCTGGCATCCCAAAGGTAAATTCTGTTTCAGCCACAAATCATTTTAGAAAGTTTTCCTAGCCGTTATAATGTTTTGTTGCGCTCCTCCAGTTTCCGAAAGAATCCCTCGCTATCTTCGACCTGCACAACTTGATGATATATTTATTACTTCCCAGCCTTTCACTTTCAATAAAACCCCCCATTCATCCACACCCACAAGACGAGACGAGTCGGGGTGGATTGCCTTTCTTTTCCTTTTGTTTTTCTTTCCTACCCAACCAGCGGAAGTTCCTAATGATTTTATGAATTAGCTTCTCTGATATTCGCCAGCATCCAGGAACTATTGTGAAGATCAAATAGATTTACGGGGCAGTGGATGCTTCTACAAAATTGTTGGTGGGTCTGAAATGGCAGAAATAATTTCCATATAAATGGAAACCTTATGTAAATATAGTGTAAATGAATTTCAGTTCATATATCAACACAGTCGGGACAGGCAAGTTTAATGTACCATAGCTAATTTCTTAGGAATGATTTATTAGGGGAAGTAAACTTGTGGCGTTTGATGTAACTTGAGTAAGTCTCAACTTTTCCCGTTCTGTTTTTTGGACTCATTTTTTATATATTTTTTCCATATAAAAATGGAATAAGATTATTCAAAAGAAACCAGTATATCGTTATTGTGTGATATTATGCCCTAAAGCTCTCAAATCACCTTGATTTTCTAGCCAGCTACAGGCAGAAATCTATTTTTCTATCTCCTTATTGAATGTCATGTTGAATCGTGTGAGGTATTAATCTTCTGAAGAGAAGAGAACATAAGGCGAGTTTGCTGCCCATTTATCTGCTTGTAATTGCTTCTGGGGATGATGAGAAATCAGGTGCTCATTGTTCGTTGAATATTGACAGTTAACACTGAAATTTACAGATTAATAAGAACTGTACATTAGCGAGTACTCTTTCATGTCAACAGAAATGGCATCTCAGCCTATTTTAGTTTCATTGGTTTGTGAAAAGGTGGTGTTTCGTAATAGAATCGGACCAAAATGTGAGTTTGCTTTAAAGAAGGCTGAAGAACTTTAAGCTAGAGTTAAGCTAGAACAGCTGTTTTATGAGATGTTAATGGGTTCAGGTCATCATTTTGAGAAGATAGCATCAGAAAAACCGGCTTTTGCATATAGAAAGATGTTCGATTAACAAAAAAATTGGTGTAAGATTGATGTTGGTGGGTTTTGGTCATATTTTTATATGATAGCTTCCGAAAAACTGGCTTTTGCATGTAGAAAGGTGTTAGAATAACTAAAAAAAATGGTCTATGATTTACACTCAGAAATTGCTAGCAAATTTTGCAAATAATAACAAAGAAGTGGCAAGCAGCGCATTGAATTAAATATAAATTTTTGAAGTAAAGATTCGAATAATAACTATAATATATATATATATTACTTTTTTTTAAATATAATTTTTACAGCAAAAATGGTGGATGTTTTCAAGGACACCTGATGAAACCAGATAGATTATAGAAACAAGAACATATAAGAAATGTGATGCTCTGATGCAGACCCCGGCATTTAAATAGGACTGTGAAATGGAGAGATGCATACATTTATGCTGAGTTTTGGCCGTTCTTCAGACAAAGATTGAGACTTTGCAAAATGCATTTGAGAAAGTAAGTAATCTGATACAATGCAGGAGGAGCTGAATGCAAACTAATGGCGTCCAAAGCAGACATGCAGGGATAGATTGGTGCACATATATTTCAGATAAAAGTGTAGATGTAGAAGATTTGGCCAGGATTTATCTATAAGCAAGGCTAATGTGTTATTAAATGGGATATGCTTTTATTTAAAGCAACTTGCATTGCATTCAGTGTATATGTTTTATCGGTTCATGCATTTCATGGGAATCAAACCCATGACCTTGGCGTTCTGCTGTTTGAGCTACAGAATAGAGTGTGGAATAAAGCTCATGCTGATAATGTTGGTGCTATTGGACTCTTTCTGAAAAGCACAGGAGCATTAAAGAGCCAGCTCCACTTAATTTATCCAATTTAATGTCAACATTATGAAAAATCATAATAGATTGTGCTGTCTATTGAATGTCTGAAGACATGAAGCCTTGCATGCTCTCTCTTTAAAACCGAACCGTATCTCTGCCTCGTGAATCCAGAGTTCTCCATGTCTCTGTAAGTGTCAAGTCCAGTCTTCATTTCTAACCTCCGTCTCTGTTTATCAAGCCCCATGTGCTGCAGTGGAAGCGGATCTCTGACAGCTTGGGTTTAGGATGAATTATCACGGCTTTATCTCTCTAAACAGTAAAAGCTGCTCCACGCAGCTTGATCTGCTCCTCCTCTCCTCCGAGAACGAGAGAGACGTCCATCACAATCTCACCTGATCCTGCTGCACAAACGCTGATTAGTTCCTTGACTTAGATTAGATGCATTGATTTTTAGTAGTGTTTGCCAGGTCAAGCTTTGCTGTTACTGCTTCTATTTAGAGTTAGTGATTTAATGTTTAGAATTAAATTTCAGCACATACTGTAAAGCAATGCATCACGGAGTTGAGCTTTCCTTAAATTGTGCAGCAAATGAAGCACCTAATGCATAGGGTATCTCTTTTTCCCCACTTACGATATTTGAATTACACGTGCACTGCATTCTTGTAAGTGTGTGTGTATATAATTGACGAAATCTAAAGTGAAATATTGAGGTTGAAAGGTGTCCGTTTATAGACGTGAGAGCATGATAATTGCTTCATACTGATGACATCTGTTATTTATGTAATGTTAATCCTGTTATGTTTATGCATATTGGATATTTTGCAATGCATTGCATGGATAATAAACCATTATAGTCTTTTAAAAAAGATTTATGGTAAAAACCATCGTGGAAGAGGTAAACTTCATAAAAGCTCCAAAGTCTAGTGAGCCTCCTAGTTAGGCAGTATTTAAGGTGCGATTCAGACACAAGAGCTGTTCCAGGAGGTAGGCAGCATAATTATGCCTTTTAAGACACCTTCCTTTGGAGAAAATGAAAATTCATGAATGAAGCAAGATAAATTATTTTTAAATAATGTACTTAGAATTCATTTAATAGTAAAAAGCTTTAAAGAAATAGTTCAGCCTAATTAGTATGTAATGAAACTGTCCAAAACTGAAACAGTCATTTATGAAGGGTTAGTTTTAATTATGTTGTAGACTATGGACACAAGTATACTACCGTTCAACAGTTTGGGGTTGGTATGATTTATTATTATTATTATTAATATTATTATTTTTAATGTTTTAAAGGATAAACACCCCTGATCTGCTTTTTATACATATAAAAATAAATTAAAACTATTTATTTTATTCTTTTTATTTTGTTTTAAACATTACTGTTCAAAAGTTTGGTGTCTGTAGGATTTTTGTATGTTTTTGAAAGAAGTCTCATATGTTCACCAAGGCTGCATTTATTTGATCAAAAATACAGCAAAAACTGTAATATTGTGAAAAATTATTACCAGTTTAAATAATTGTTATCTATTTGAATATATTTCAAAATGTAATTTATTCCTGTGATGCCAAACTGAATTTTCAGCATCATAACTGCAGTCACATGATACTTCAGAAATCATTCTAATATGCTGATTTAATGCTCAAGAACAATTTTTTAAAATGCTCAAGAACAATTTTTTGAAAACACTTTTGCTACTTAATATTTTTAACACTTAAGCATACATTTAATTTATTTTGTAACATTTTCTTCTGAATTATTCGATAAATAGAACGTTTAAAATAACGTTTTCTGAAACAGAAATATTTTCAAATATCTTTATCATTATAAATAAATATCTTTACATTGTAAATATCTTTACAGTCACTTTAATGTGTCCTAGTTCAATAAAAGTATTAATTTCATAAAAAAAACAATCTTACTGACCTCAAACATTTGAATGATAGCTCACTAGGTTTCAGAACAGAGTTATAATGTATATTGCAGTTGGATACATTACGATTCAATTATGAGACTTCTGTAGTTATGTGTGTTTTTGGTCATTTTGAGTTTGTGAGACTAAATGCTTCTAGCCACACAAGCTCAATTTCATGCATTATTGCTTTCCGGAACGTGTCAGAACCCAATTCCTAATGCAATGTGACTACAAGTCATATTCTGAGCATTGCCTCAAGGGACAGTATAGCAATCATTAGCATAAACTGTCTGCTTCTACAGTCACTTTTCTGTTTCAGGAAAACTACTGTGATGGCAGAGCAGGGATTTGAAGAGAATCTTTAGGAAGTTGGTTAAAGTTACAGTTGACATGTAAAAGGCAGCTACCTGCATAATATTGCATCTGTCTTAATGTCATTTGAGGGAAATATCGCCTCCTTTTGACTGCTGAGGTTTGTTTGCACGCTTGTCAAGTATTTGCATCTGCTTATGTGTGTAAAACGTACAGTTTTGAGTGCCATTAGACCAAAATTCAGCATGTACGGTACTGATGCAAGTTGTCTTTTCTATTCAAACCGATCTGATGCTATCTAATGCTACCAAAACAAATCATAAAATGATGTTTTCTTTTTTTGTTGCATTAGTTACTGTAAAAATCTGGTAACATAGTTGTTGTGTTTTCATCTAGTGTTGCTGTATCACTTATACACTAATGGACAGAAGTTTGAAATAATTAGGTTTTTTAAATGTTTTTGAAGAAGTCACTTATGCTGATCAAGGCTGCATTTATTTGATCATAAATACAATAAAGTTTTTAAGTATTATTACAATTTAAAATGGCTGTTTACTATTTGAATCTATTTTTAAAATGCCATTTATTTCTGTGATCAAAGCTGAATTTTCAGCATCATTACTCCAGTCTTCAGTGTCACATGATCGATGCCTTGAAAGTGGACAAAACCGACTTTTTTGACAAAACGTGTTTAGGGTTCAGATCGCGCTCTATATGGAGAATAATGCACGGCAATCAGCTCTTTTTTTTTTAAAGTGGCATTTATCGGTTTTTGCAAATGAACTCTTCAATTACAAATGCGTTAATTTTCCTTTAAAATCTCCCTTCCTGGTCCCGCTAGACTGCCCTGTGCTATTTTATGATTATGATCTCCTCCAGAGAACACTGACCCACTTAAATAGAGAATAATTTCCTGCCATCCATGCTATCCCTGGCTCAAATTAATTGGGAACATTTTAGGCAGATAATCGCATGTCCTTTTCCGTATTCGTTTGTCAGACGTCTTGCGGAACAGCTGTCAGAGGCGTGTGACGTGTTGCTCTAATGAAGCTGAGACGCTTACACCGGCCAATTATTCAAATGACTGCACGGAAAGCCAGCACATGAAATGCAGAAGTGACTTTGAATGTGTTTATTTTCAGAAGCGCAATATCCTTTGTTGCGCAGAACTGGGTCTCGTCGTACATCAGCTGCTGTTTGTGGTCGCTTCTTATTAGTCATGAATACCTGTCGCGATCACGGCGTCCTGCTGTTTCAGGGGCTTTGGGAGTTGAAGAAGTTATTCCAGCACATAAAATCATTCTACTTTGGGTTCGGAGATGATTAATTATACATAAACCGTGTAGGGTATGACTCATGCATATATTCACCTTATAATTAGAATTTGATGAGCATAATTTCCTGGACATGAGGAAGTTTTGGACTAATCTTGGACCTGAAAAGACCATCACTGGAGAACATTGTAATGTTTACCAGTGATATTTTATCCCAAAATCTGAAGGAAAAAATATATATCTTTTTTTTAGTCTATCTCTATAAGCCTATTTTTAGGAAAAAATATAAAATTCTAAATTGTCTATTTAAATTATTATTATAATTTAAATATTAATTGGTAAAATTATTACTGTTATTATTATTATTACTCCTAAAAATAAGCAGTTTTTACAAACACACACACACATATGCAAAAAGAATACTATTTTGTAATATTTACTATTAATAACAAATAATTTAAATGCATATTTATATATAATTTAAATTATTATTACAATTAATATTTTTTTTGCCTTGTGGCATTATTTTCATGACAA
>NW_015627738.1:126397-127190 GCF_001515625.1 Sinocyclocheilus rhinocerous
GATTTTTTACTTTTTGATTAAAAAATTTAATTTTGTAATTTTTATTACTATATTATTATTTTATATTCTCAATACTTTAATACAATTGTTTTTTTTAAATATAATAAATATTTATTTTAATACAACATATTAAGAAGTTACAAGTTTATAAGTTTACAGCATTATAGTAACGAGTCTTTCTTTAAGTTTTAAGCTATATTTGTATTCTTTAGTTTCTCTCAGATACTGGGTGTTTTTCATGTCCTCTCAGTGTCTCATATTGTTTAGAGGCGATGTTGGTTTAATAAATGTCATTTTAGGTCAGATGGTCACAACCACTTTTTCAGCAGTCTTGGTTCCTGAAGTATTTTTCCTGTTCATTATCTTCAAAACCTTCTTCAGTAAAGAGTTGTAGGAGTTGAACCAAAGCGATCAGATTTCAGATACACAATACAATACAATACAAGCACAAAAGTGCAATGGTACAAGGGTTTATTTAGGTCAAAATAAATCCCCTGAAGCATTATGAATGATGCAATCAAATCTGTTGTACCATTAGGGCCTTTCGCACCGCTTTAGTTCCAGAACTAAAGGTACTGTACTAAAGTACTGGGACGATTTTGCGCAAACTATTTCCCAGTACTATTTAAAGGGTTGCATTCGCACCGAGAGTGTGTACTAAGAAGTGACGTAAGCCGGTCGACAGCGTCGTCATTTGTGCGCGGCGTTCAACAACAGAAACAAAGAAGAACAACATTAACAACAGGAGGATGGAGGACGCTGTGATCGGAGCTGTGTTTTTGTTGCGTCTCGC
>NW_015627738.1:127210-127340 GCF_001515625.1 Sinocyclocheilus rhinocerous
TGGCAGTGCTACATTTGCTACAAGTGCCTGCACTTCAGCGTCCGTCCATCCCGTCCATCTCTCCATACTTGCGAAATAAGTTGACACAATGTTTACAGTATGTTTACACGGCGTTTTAAACGTTTTAAAT
>NW_015627738.1:128732-156210 GCF_001515625.1 Sinocyclocheilus rhinocerous
AATATGGTTCATCAAAGGTGTGCAAAAAAGTATGTACAGTTTTTTTTTTTTTATCCAAAAATGTATTACAGAAGGAAATAAATTAAAGTTATTAATATATACAAAAATATACATGGATCTGCCGATGTACAGGTTAAAAAATACAAACATAATCCAAAAGTCTCCAATTCTCACCAAAGCTCACCATCATCATCATCATATTTTTTTCACTCTGCCACTTTTTCTTTTCTTTGAGTATTGGTTTTGAAATAGTATATGTATGACTGCACAGTAAACATTTAAACAAAGTCACAACCTTAGACAAAACTAAGAAACAGCATGTGACAATGAATGGGAAGATACAACACAACCAGAGCTACAAACACAAAACTAAAGATGGCATATTTTGCTGGCATTTGTGTTTTTCTCTGTGATGGTGTGCGATGATGCCCAATCTTAGTCCCTTCAGAATAAAAGTCCTGTCTCAGTCTGTGATACACGTCATGCACCATTTTTCAAGAGAAGCACATATAAAGCTGCTCCGAACAAAAGAGAAGCTTTAAGGGCTTCCTGCTGCTTTCTGACTAAATTAAAGCTTCATGGTTTATCATCTGAAAATCAAGAAATCAATACATTACTTCAGTTTTATATGTTTACAGTTGTACTATAAGAATTACGCTTAAGCTTACAGTCCTTAACATTTTTACATCAGTTCTACAGTTTGAAATCTGTTTGTTATTATTATCTCACCTCATCTATGAATGTCTCTCTGTGAAACATCAGAATGAATCTCTGCAGGTCTGTCTGAATTCTGACAAACTAGAAAACACAAACACAAACATCTGATAATGTTAATGCAGTTCATAGTGGATAAATGTTAAAGTTCAGGATCAGGATCAATCAAGAAATCACGGCTCCTATTAGGGCCTTTCGCACCGCTTTAGTTCCAGAACTAAATGTACAGTACTAAAGTACTGGGATGATTTTGCGCGAACTATTTCCCAGTACTATTTAAAGGGTTGCATTCGCACCGACAGTGTGTACTAGGAAGTGATGTAAGCCGGTCGACAGCGACGTCATTTGTGCGCGGCGTTCAACAACGAAAACAAAGAAAAACAACATTAACAACAGGAGGCTGGAGGACGCTGTGATCGGAGCTGTGTTTTTGTTGTGTCTCGCGGGTTTCACAATAATGGACATGGAATGTCGACGTATACGTAAAGCGATTGAAAGAACGGAAAGGAGGACTAAGAATCTCCAACGACAACTGGCAGTGCTACATTTGCTACAAGTGCCTGCACTTCAGCGTCCGTCCATCTATCGCTGTTCTCCATACTTGCGAAATAAGTTGACACAATGTTTACAGTATGTTTACACGGCGTTTTAAATCATGGCGGGTGAGGGCGTTTTCGTATGCGTTTGGCCAATCAATGTCTACTTATGTCACGATTAGTACCAGTTGTGCTGGTTAGACCCTGCTCCGGAGTAGGAGCTAATTTGGTTCTCGAAAAAGGCAGTCCGGTACTAAAATCGCACCCAGTTCCGGTGGTGCGAAAACGCCAAAAAGTGGGTAGTTCCACAATTAGTTCTGGTACTATGAAAAGGTTCCCGCGGTGCGAAAGGCCCTATAGTTGATTAATAAATGCATTTGATGTCTGATGTTTTCTCCTGAATATATACACAAATCAAGCTTGAGTGTGCATGGTTACATAATTCCTAATATTTTCTGGGAGTGAGCAGTTATTCTGTTTTGCAGTCAGTTTCCATGGGATCAGCGACTTTATTAATTTATTTTATTAATATTAATTTATTTTATTAATATTTATTTTCATGTATTTTAAATCTATTTTTATTCTTTCTTATTTATTTATTTAATGACAACATTGATTTTGGATATGTATCATTTTTAGACTCAGAGCTCATGGTAAGTCTATTTAGACAGGTGTATGCGTTACAATTAAAAATGTAGTTTATAGAGTTATAACAAATTACTAAAGAATACAAATATAGCTTAAAACTTAGGACCAATTATGCCCCTTTTTACAATATGCAAGTCTCAGGTGTCCCCAGAATGTGTCTGTGAAGTTTCAACTCAAAATACCCCACAGATGTTTTATTATAGCATGTCAAATATGCCTTTATTTGGGTGTGAGCAAAAACACGCTGTTGTTGTGTGTGTACCTTTAAATGCAAATGAGCTCGTTTTTTTTTTTGGAAAGAGGGCGGAGAGGGGGACAGTGTGATACATATAATGAATAATATAATAATAATAAAAATTATACACATTACACACACATAGTTTTCTTTTTTTCTATATATAAATATATGCATATTTAAAATTTTTTTTAATATATATATATATGTGTGTGTGTGTGTGTGTGTGTGTATAAAAACAAAGCCTATCTTTAGTAATAATAATAGTAACAACACTAATAATAAATAATAAATTACATAAAGAATGTGAATGAAACTTTTATTTCCAGAACCCGTCTGTAGCGTTCCATTGTTTGTGAAAGGAAGAGTTCACCCTAAAATGAAATGTCTGAAATGAACAGAAAGAAGGGTTTGGAATGACATGATGGTGAGTAAATAATGACAGCATTTTCATTTTTGGCTGAAGTATTCCTTGAAATCAGAGCTGTAGACATCATACTGATGAAGCTGAGCGTTTGCTTCGTGGAATCCTAATGAAACGAGAGCGCTGACCTCTGCCCTTCACTTCTGTTGTTGTTTTTCCTTCATGCTTGATGGTTTTATTCCTCCATTCCAGCCTTTTACTTGCACAAATAATTCCCTGTTTTTCTTCGAGTAATGATTGATTTTGTTTTTGTCATCATATGCTGTGTGCTTGGATCTCAGAAGGTCCGAAAATCACTGTTTCTCTTCTTTCTCTTGTTCTACAGAAATGTTGAAGGAATTGAACCAGCAGCGGCGAGAGAAAGAGTTTACAGACCTGAAAATAATTGTTGAAGGCAAAGAGTTTGAAGTCCATCAAAATGTTCTAGCTTCCTGCAGCTTGTATTTCAAGGACATGGTGAAAAGGTTTGCTTTCCTCCCGTCCTTGATCTGTTCTGTTCTTTTCGTAGGGTGCATTTGTGTCGCCTCCTTTTCCCTCCCCGTCTCTTGCAGGTCCGAAGACATCGGTTCCCGTCACAGGGCCAGTAGCCATTCTGTCTGTCCCACTGACGAATGTATTTCACTGCTTAAAAAGGTCAAGGCGTCGACCGATCTGACCGTTTCATCTCCATTCACTAAGTGTGCCGGTTTGCATTTTAATGGGTGAAGAAGTTCCATGACTGGGGGTTTTGGTTTTAAATGCTTTGTAAATGTCAAAACAAATGAAAGGCAGATTTTAGGGATGCATTTGGCATATTGGATCAGTGCTGCACTCGGCTGTCTGTGTCAAGTGCTTCGACGGGATGCTCTAGTCGTCCCACTTCACCTTTTACCTGCTGTGACTCGCTCCGTATCTCGGCGGAAATTCACACGCCGCTTTGAGCGCGCCGTCGAGATTAAGGGAGCTGCGCAGATCTCGTTTATGCTTGGGAAAATTCTGTTTCTTGCCGACTTTGCTGTCTCGTATCGATGCTGATCTCAGCAGTAGGGTGTCCCGGAGCCGTAAGACTGACTGGATGTTGTTTACAAGCAAAAACTGATACTGAATCATGTTTACAGGCAAAGAAATGCACAAGCCCAGAATCTGTTGTACAAGTATCAGGTGCCCTTCTGGTGAACCTGCGAGGCGAATTTTGTCACACATTTACTGCAAATTTGTATTTTTACATGCAAATTAGCTTTGCGGCAAACTGTTTGCAGTAACTTTGTGCGGAAGCAAACCTTTAAAACTTAAAATGTTTATTTGCATATGATACTTTTGATTGGTGCCTGACTTTTGTTAGCTAGCAGAAAGAAATAGTGGAAAAATGAACATAAAATCAAAAGAATGGAAAAAGATAGTTTGTAAAGGTTTTTCATTTTGGATCCTGTCTGTATTATAGGTCATGTCTAATTTTTAAAATTGTATTATTTAGTTTTAACATTTACATTTTTTTTTTTGCCTTGACGTTATAGTCAGAATTATGGAAGCCCGTTTCCGCCACTGAATAAAAAAAGGTAATTGCGACTTTTTATCTCACAATTCTGACTTTTTTTCACAGAATTGCGAGATATAAACTCACAATTGCGAGCTATAAAGTCAGAATTGCGAGATATAAAGTCACAACTGCGAGCTATAAAGTCAGAATTGCGAGATATAAAGTCACAGTTGCGAGCTATAAAGTCAGAATTGCGAGATATAAAGTCACAATTGCGAGCTATAAGCGACTTTATGTCTCGCAATTATGACTTTTTAACTCGCAATTGCGAGTTTATATCACGCAATTCTGAAAAAAAAAGTCAGAATTGTGAGATAAAAAGTCGCAATTACCTCTTTTATTTTTTATTCTGTGGCGGAAACGGACTTCCATACAGAATAGTATGAAATAATAGTCAGAAACATTTAAGTGGTGAAATTTATTGAATTTTTGCGTGCTTTTTTGTTGAGTATTATTTTGTTGAGTAGACTTTTATGGCTCATATGATGTAGTAAGAACATGGAAGAAAAAAAAAAACTAATTAATTTTATTTAGAGGAATTTGGTTCTGATTATTATGACCAAAAAAATGAAATTATGATGCTTGGAAATATTAATATAAAAAAATGTTTGTAAAAGTCTTTTAATTTGAATTATTCTGTATAATAGAGCATATCAAATTTTTTACAATGTGCTTTTCAGAGCTAGGTATTTTTTCATGTTGTTAAAAGTATTTTAATCCTGTAAAGCCGGAAATATTAAAAAAAGTCTGAAAAATGAAAGTTTATTGAATTTTTCAACAAAATATATATATATTTTTTTGCATTTTTGTTGAGTATCATATTAGATCCATCAGGATTTTATTTCTCATATAGTCTGATATAGTGATAATATAGAAGAAAAACAGCTCAATTTTATTCAGAGACTTAAAAAAAAAAAGTACAGGTACAGATGCTGAAAATTTTATGTACAAAAAAGATTAAATTCAATCAGTTGAGGTCTTTATAACAGTATAACAGATAATTACATGAAAAGTCATCACTCTATATCCCCAGTAATATGTCTTAAGTCTTATATATGTCTTGTATGTCTTAGTAAGATGAGATTGAAATGATCCAAACATATGCAATGAGAACTTAGTGCAACGGTTTTGGTCATGTTGACCATTTAAAAGCCTTAGAATTGTGTGCATCAAATAATGATACAGGAGGCTTTACAGGGTTAATGTGTTGTTGAATGAAAGTGCACAATAATACAACTGATTGCACGCATGTGTTGTTCATCTAGCCCTCTCAGCCTCGTTTTAGTCACATCAAATTAAACACAAACCAGGGCGTTGAACTCGGGGAACAAACAGATTTCAGTTGGCTTGGCATGTGAAATCGCTGTAATGCTTTCATATTTCCGTCTGATATATATTGTGATGCATCCACTCCAGATTGTGCCTGGGAATCTCGGCCGGTTGATTGTGAATTTAGTCCGGATCTCAAGAGCGGCAGCGATGAAAACTGCATTAGGAGCAAGAACTCAGAAGTTGTTCTCAGTGAAGCACAAAATGTGCTGATGCACCTCGCAAAACGATTTGAGTTCCAGTGCCTCTGGAAGCACAGAAACTAGGTTCTCTGGATGGGGAATTTCACACTCTCATTGATGTCTAGATTTTTCTTCTTTCAAACGCAGAGGAAACTAGCATTTCTGTAAAAACCTATTGAGCTACCAAGGCAGCATCCTAACTGATCTGGTGCACATCAGCACATGGGACTCACAAAATGATTAGAATTAAATGAATAACAGTTCATGATTCACAAAAATGTATTCATGCATTTATACTTTATGCATTATATATTTATTAATGCACATGTATTTATTTTGACTTCAGTTTTTTATTTTGCGTCAGCGCATACATTTATTTTGGTTCTTTTTTTTCATTTCTGCATTTATTTATTTATAAAATAGTTTATGTTTATAACATTATGCATTTATGCAATTTTAAATGTATTTGTTTATTTATACATTAATTTACATATTTATTCATTTGTGCTTGTATTTATGGATTGATGCATTTATGCATATGTTTATTTTTTTGTATTTATGCATTTCTGCTTTTTATATTTATGCATTTATGAATTTATTTAGGCACATCTGTTTATTTATTTATGGACTTATGAATTTATATGTGCATTTATAGTTTTATTTATGCACAAGCGCATTTATGCATTAATTTATTTGCATTCATTGCAATTTTGAATTTGTTTATGATGCATTTGAACAGACAGTGCAATCCAGTTCAACTTCATAGAGTTCAACTGGAAAGTTCAATCTGATATTTATGTGCATTTATGTACATAGAACTGTCTATCAGCTGAAAATTCACGCTACATACTAAACTGTTCAAAAAACACTCTTGCATTATTAATTTCTCATGCATTTTCTAGTGGGAAAAATGTGAGTGGTCTTACACTATTTCAACATGATTATTTGCTTGTTTACACTTCAGACATGCTTAATAAAAATTGACTTCAGTCTTTGAACTTTAAGGGAAAAGAAGGCCTATATGATGAATGTCAAATATGAACGAAACATTGATCTTGAAAACGATCCATGCATTGGGCTGTAATCTAAGTTTAATATCGGAGATGTCAGGCGGCCCTTTAATGAGCGAATCAGGCTGTCGTTATCAGAGTGCCCGTCATTTATATCATTCAAACGGACCGTGTTTATCTAATCGTCTATAAAGAACACCTGCTGTATTTGTCGTTCTCAGAGAAAACGTGCATTAAAAAGTGATTCATCCATTTAGCAAATCATGCACTAAGTGGATCTGCGTTTGGATGTAATATATAGCCATTAACGCCGCCTCGTTTGCATCGATACAAGGCAGCGCCGCTTATGAGTTTCACAATATCTCCAGAGATTCAGCCTGTCTGCTGGATTTTATTGAATATTTGTGCTTTGTTTCAGGCAGTGCATCCATCAGGTTGCCACTTGCTGAGTGTTTTCACGTATATATTAGCATAGACACTGCGTTATTAGTCTGAGACGGATAGCTGGCGTTGAAGAGCCCACTTTAGTTTGACAACTCTTGATTTGTTTTGTTCCATTAAAATGGACACTTAACGCAGAAGTTCTAGTGGTTTGATAACCACTTGTAATTTTTTGTGGCTTTCTTTTGATCCTCTTAGCTTTTTTATGTCTGGAAGACGCAATATAGGCATAAGCTGAAGTGTAATTTTTTAAAGAAATATTGGGGAGTTAATATAGTCCATTGTTTGGAGAGTATAATCATAATTATCATGATGAACAATTATAAATGTTCACATTTATTTATGAATTTATGCCCATGCATTTATTTTGATTTAATTTGTAGTTTTGCTTATGCATTCATTTGATTACATTTGTATTTCTTTATGCATTGATGTAATTATTTCTAGAATATTTATTTGTAGAATTATATATGAATTTATTTATTTACACATTCATTTGTTTATGCATTTATTTGGGCGTTTATTTATGCATATATGCTTTTTTGTATGTATGCATAAACTTGTTTTCCACTGGTTCAGTTGGTCTAGATTGATAGTTTAACAGGAGTTTTTATTTATTTATTTAAATTGCAATGCATTCTGGGATCTCTATAAAGAGTACATGTGAAGCTGCCTGAGAATATATCCAAAAGTAGGCGTTTTAGGAACCAGCATCATCATTCAAATATTATGCACCCTTTCATTCTTAAAAGTCTTTTTCCCCCCTTTGAGTGCCATACTGTCGTCACTGTATGGTCCCAGTCTACTCAATATAATAGTCATAGTCCGTGGACGAAAGATTTTGATAACCATATAGATTTTTTTTTTCAGGCCAGACGTGTGATCATATTTGAGAATAAAATTATGGCCCGAAAGCTCTTTTCTGAGCAGCAGTGTTTATGGAAATACTGCAAATGTGAGCGTGATCTCAGGGACAGAGAGGGGGCTCTTTTTCTTTCCCACCTCTTAATGGTCAACTACTTTTTTGCCTTTTCTTTCTTAATATTTCTCCTCCTCCACTTACACCTGACAGCAATAAACTTTGCATTTTTGTTTTTCTTTTCAGGAGTAACATTTCTTGATTTTTCAGCCACCGCCAGAGACACCCACCTCACCTCATACTCTGCCTTTTGCCTCCTCCAAGTCCAAGCTCTTATAACGACTAATGTCACCGTTCGTACGCAGGCCGTGTTGAACTCTATTTTGGCAGGTGTTTGAAAGTAAATCCACGTCCCAGTCATGGAATGGTCCCTTTCCCTGTAGGATGGCTGCTGGTTCCCTGTGGCAGAACTGATTTTCTACCCCCTCCTTTCCTTCCCTGCTTACATTACACTGTCTGTCTGTATGTCTGCCACATGTAGCATGCATTTGTCTGTGCATATTTAGTAAATATCTAGAATTTGAAAGAAATAGCTCACCCAAAAATGAAAAATGGACAATTTGCTCACCCTAGGGTCGTCCAAGATGTAGATGAGTTAGTTTCTTCATCAGATTTGGAGAAATGTAGCATTACATCACTTGCTCAGCAATGGATGCTCTGCAGTGAATGGGTGCCGTCAGAATGAGAGTCCAAACAGCTGATAAAAACATCACAATAGTCCACAAGTAATCCACACATCACTCCAGTCCATCAGTTAACGTCTTGAGAAGACAAAAGCTGTGTGTTTGTAAGAAACAAATCCATCATTAAGGTTTTTTTAACTTTAAACTGTTGCTTCCATCTAAAGACCGAAGTCCTCCATCCATAATATTGCTTTCTCCAATGAAAAAGTCATCTGGTTTAAATCAGGAGAGAAATCTGCACGGATCAAGCACTGTTTATGAGGGAAAACAGTCCAAAACGGCTCTAAACAAATATGTTGGGTGAATTTTAATGTGAGAGGAGAACAGGAGACAGACTTTTCCACTGGAGGAAGCTTTATTATGGATTACGGATTTACAGTGTATTTTGGCCAGAAGCAACGGTTTAAAGTTAAAACGTCTTAGGGTGTATTTACACCAGGAAAGTCCGATAGTTCGCTTGCTTTGGTCCGGACCAAATACAATGTGGATTTTTTTTTTTTTTTGGTGTGGTTCCCTTTCACACTGCCCTTTTTGCAAGTGAACCAGAAATTGTAAACAAAACCACATGTGTGCTAAGGTCATCCATTCATTGGTTCATCCTTTGAACTGTACCGGAGTTCATTTGGAACCGGACTGAGACCACCTCTTCAGTTGGGTCTCGGTACGGTTGTTTGGTCCGCACCTGAGTGTGATTGCTGTATTCACACCTGCCCAAAACATCCGCACCAAGGGGGGAAACGAACTTGAGTTCGATTCAATCGAACCAAACAAGACAGGTGTGAATACACCCTTAATGATGGATTTGTTTCTTACAAAAACGCAGCTTTTGGCTTCACAAGACATAGATTGATGGACCGGACTGGAGTGGTGTGGATTACTTGTGGATTATCGGGATGTTTTTATCAGCTGACGGCACCCATTCACTGCATTGGTGTGCAAGTGATAGAATGCTACATTTCTCCAAATCTGATGAAGAAACAAACTCATCTACATCTTGGATGGCCTGAGGGTGAGCACATTTTCA
The DNA here is from genome assembly GCF_001515625.1 of Sinocyclocheilus rhinocerous. Taxonomy (NCBI): domain Eukaryota; kingdom Metazoa; phylum Chordata; class Actinopteri; order Cypriniformes; family Cyprinidae; genus Sinocyclocheilus; species Sinocyclocheilus rhinocerous. Next base: position 138,394 of record NW_015627738.1, read on the forward strand.
TTTTTGGGTGAACTATTCCTTTAAACACATGTTGTGATTTGTTTAAAGGGGAAATGTCATTTGTTATGCTAAAATACTTTATCTCAGTTTTGGTGTAGCATGAAATTGCACCCATTTTACTCTACTTTATATGATGCATTTTAAAACACAACTCGATCAGGCAAAAGTGTTTTTGTCCTCCTGAAACACGTGCAAACACCCTAAACATGTTCTTGTTTCAAAGCAGATTTTTTTTTCTCTTCACAATTTAATTTGCTGTTGATAGTGACTCAGAAATTACACACTTCACCTTTATTGCATGTGTCTTGAGTAGAATAGGAAGCAGAAGAGAGGTTATCATCATTATTATTATTTCCACCTCACTGCCATGTCTAACTGCTTGTTGGACGTGGTCGTCCATTAATGGAACATCATTATGAGCTTTTGTTTCTCCAGACACCTTTGTCTTTTTGCAGCGTCCCTGATAATTAAGGTTTATAGGTTTAGTGTCTTAAAAGTAAAGACATGCACTCAAACAATGGCAAAAACCAAAGCCGCGGTGCATCCGTCTGCCAATCAGCCCTCAGCAGATACGCAGCTCATCTCAGCAGCCAGGCAATCTGCACTCTCCATATGCCTTTAAATATGTATTATGCATGAAAATGCATAGCAGCTCACTCAAGTTTTCCCTCAAGCGCTGCTGTAGAGAAACTCACAGGCTTGACTTTGAGTCACACTCGCTGAACAGCTTTAGTGGATGCTCTTCCAAATGAGTCCATCTCGCTTTGCGCTGCTTGATAGGTTTTTAATTGTTTCTTAAAGGAGTAGTTCACTCAAAAACAAACTATTGTTTAATCAGCCTCACGTCGTTCAGTATGCTGTGTTTTTTTCTGTGTAAAATTATTGTAAAATCTTTATGCGGTCATGTAGTAGTGACCCTGTCAAACTCCAAAAAAGACCATAAGAAACGCCTTAAAATAGTCCATACAACTATATTCAGGTCTTCTGAAGCAGTGTTATTTCAGTGTTATTTATTAACTATTATAGTGTTTATAAATATTTCGAATTAGCTTTAATGTTTACATTTTCAGTTTTCATTTTAATTTTGAGTTTTTAGCAACTTGAACTAAAATTAAAATGAAAACTTAACAACTTTTTGTTGTGTTTTTGTCTTTTTTTAGTATTTTTATTTGGTTTTAAATACATTTTATTATTATTTTTTTTATTTGAGTACTTCAACTTTATTTTTTAACATTGTATAACATATTTTTTTAGTTGCCAAGGCAGCATTTCTATTTTTTTAAAATAAAAATAATAATTATAATTTTTTTATTTAATATTTTCATCTAATATTTATATTTCAGCGTTATTTCAGTTTACAAAAATGATTTTAGTTTTAGTTGTAGTTAATAATAGCAACACTGTTCTGAAGTCATATGATAGAATTGTGTGAGGAACAGACCAAAAGTTAAATTATACACTGAAAATAAAATAAAATTTTAATCAATATTTTGAATTAGCTTTTCTTTTTCTTTTTTCAGTTTTCATTTTAATTTTAGTTTACACTTTTTGTAGCTTAAACTAAAATTAAAATGAAAAAGAATAAAATAAAAATGTTTTTTTGTTTTTTTTTTAGGTTTAATTAATTTTTATTTAATTTTAGTCCTAATTTTATTTCAGTTAGTTGCTAAGGCAGCGTTTCTAATTTTTGTTTTCTGTTTAAGTTGTAAATTTTTTTCATCTAATATGTGTATTTTATTTCAGCTTTATTTCAGTTAATGAAAGCAATTTTTAGTAGTTGTAGTTTTAGGTAACAACAGTAACAACACTGTTCTGAAGTCTATAGATATTTGTGAGAGGAACAGACAAAAAGTGCATTTGTTATACACTGAAAATTCACCCCCCCTTCACTTCTACAAGCTGCACAAGCTGCAGGTTTAACCTTCTTCATACTGTGTCCAGGTTATCGGGAGAGAACAGAAACGGTGAGAAGATGCAGCTGACAATGAGCAACATCAGTTCAGATGTTCTGGAGCTTCTCCTTGAGTTTGTTTACACCGGCTCCCTCATTATCGACTCGGCCAATGCTAAGACCCTACTGGAGGTGGCCAACAAGTTCCAGTTCAACACTTTCTGCAAAGTCTGTGTCTCCTTCCTTGGTAAGAACCGGACAGATAAAATTTTTTCCCAGACATTTCACCAAAATCGTGCAACTAATTCCGTCGCTAAATTGCATGCATTTAATACAACACTGTATGCATTAGTTTCATTTTCAGACAAATTGCTTAGAAAAGCTTTTCCCATCATGTCTGGTCAAAGAGAGAATTAAAAAACAGTCATGCAAAACTGCTTTTGGTGCAAGTAACCTTGAGTAACATTGTAAGAGGACCTCAGGAAAGAAATGCTGCAGTAAATGCAGAACATGACTGTAGTTCTCAATCTCTCGTGGACAAATTATGGTAATAGGCTTTCTAATGAGTTTGTTTTTGTAGGTACTCTAAAAACTTGGAGTAATTTACTGGAACTTCATGGTGAAGCCGTGAGGGAATACGCTCATTATTCATTCTGTCCACGTCTCACTCTCTCTTTTTAGATTCTGTTTCCCCTTTCAGAGCTGGAGGCTTGTGTTATGTTGATTGACACATGAGCACAACACACACGCACACACACACACACACACACACGCTCTGCCGTGGACTGAAGTAAATTAGAAAAACAGTTGCTCATTACAGAAGTCGTAATGACTCGCGCGCTGGTTGTGAATCAGACATTTTGACGGTTGATATGCGGTAATTTCTAGTAATCTGAATACTTGTTGTAATATTTTAGTCAGATATTGCACCAGGAGCCAGACTCGGAGGAGTCAATCCATACATATTTTAGCATGTAGATCCTGACGGCGGCTCGGCACCATTCAGAACTGAATTGAGAATGTAGTTTACATGTCAATTAAGCTGCACAATTTAAATTCAGATGCTTGCAGGATGCTGGATTATGATTTGAATTTGAACTGGAAATTGAAATAGAATGAATGAATTCATGCTGTTTGAGTAGTTTGTATTTGTGGTTTTAAAATTATGCTTTTCAGCATGAATGACCCATAAATGTTGCTCTGTGTGTGTGTGAATAGATATTAATTATTTATTAATTGTATACAGTGGGTACGGAAAGTATTCAGACCCCCTTAAATTTTTCACTCTTTGTTATATTGCAGCCATTTGCTAAAATCATTTAAGTTAATTTTTTTTCCTCATTAATGTCATATTTATTATTCATTAATTTATTAATATGATTTTTCAAAGTATTTATATTTAAATATATTTTTTAATGATTTATTATGCCTGTGTATGTGTATGTATGTGTGTATATATATATATATATATATATATGAATTGATTGGAGTTTTTTTATTTATTTTATATTTTAAATATATATATATTACACCTCTTTTTTTGTTTATTTATATAAATATTTAGTTTTTCTTTTTCTTTCTTCACTGAGCCTCTTGTTTATATTATGAATGCGTAAATAAGAATAATTACACATTATAAGTCAGTTAATGATAACACAAAAAAGAATTGAAACTGAAAAGAATTGAAATGCACAAAAAATTATTTTAAAAAATCATGTTCTAATTGTAGTTTCCGTTTGTAGTTTGCATAGAAATGTTACTTTTCAACATGAATAACACCATAAACATACGTCGCAAAATATGATATATTTACATAAAAAATTGTTGCTATTTAAAATGTTTGAACTACCATCCATCCATCCATATTTAGAACATTTACATATATAAAATGTATTTATACATTTATTATGTTGTATGTATTTATTTTCATTATTTTTACACCTGTGCAACATTTATATTTCATACACAACATTATAATTCATTAGTGATTTTTGGTTGTATAATGCGGTTGTCACTCTTATAAATAATTGAACCGCACTTCGACTAACTAGTGACAAAATGACTATATATTTGACAGCACTTAACTGAATTGAGTAATCGAAATTTGCTGTTGATAAGGTAGGTGCAAGGAATGTGAATTATGAGTTTAGCTTCAGAATCAAAAAGTGGAAGTCGGTGGCATTGACAGCTCTAGTTTGTGCTCCTCTTCCCATGAACCCCTGGGATCTGGAGCTTATTAATCTATCAACACCTCAACACCTATGAAATGACATTCTCTCCTGTAGGGATCCGCTGGAGTGCTCCATCTACTTCACTATACAAAAGTTAGAAATGAAAAGTCGAAATGTGCAAGACTGACTTGAGACGCTCTTGTTAGCGTGACCGCTTCAGATAAGTGATGTATGGCACTTGAATGCGTATGAAAAGTGAACGCTCTGCAAAAGAGATTCTTCTTCAAGGTTTCATCAGCGGGAAAGAGTTTTGAGTTCTTGCAGTCAAGATGGTGCATTGAAATATTTGGTAATAGAAATCGAAGCCATTTACGCTTTCATAAGCGCATGTGCTTTCATTACACGTAATTGTGTTTTGAGTGCTGGGAGATGTGTTGTATGAGAGGAGTTTTCTTTACGCCTTTATCCAGAGCTCGTCATATACTGTATGCTTGATTTAATGCAGAAAGAATAATGCTCACCCTGCAATTTCACCCACTTAAAGTCCACAATTATTTACTTTTGTAGGTAATGCAGCCTTTCTAAAATGTTTGTAAATTAATAGTAATGCAAATTTCACAATAATATGAAATAATGATATGTTGAGAAATTAAATGCACAATTTATACCATCACACCGTTATCCAATAAAACTTGACAATGCATTGCATAAAGTAAAATGCATTATATATGCATTTAATGTTTTAATAATAAGTTCACTTTTGAGTGTTAGCATGTCATACAATATATGATATATTTATATGATTGATATTAAAAACTAGTTTTTAAAATGCTACTTACAGAAAGTTAGTTAACACACACACACACACACTCACACACACACACACACACACAATATAATATTTATTTATTATTTATATTTATTTATTTTCATGCATTCAGCAGACGCTTTTATCCATTTTATTTCACATTTCAGTTCTTGACCCATAACTTACTGCTTACATGATAATATTATAATAGGATGATATTATTTATTTATATGTTTTATTATATTTTAACCATGACAACTCTCTGAAGATTTTAACATGGTGATGGATATGACAATGTTAATGTATTTGGTCTTGGCGGAATAGATCTGCTTCGCTGCTGCTGCTGAATTGCTGCTGGTTATTGCTGTAGTTGTAGATTATTGCTGCTGCTGCTGAATTGCTGGTATGTGTGGAGAGCATTCACTCAGTATCGTTATCTCATTTGCGTTGGAACTCTTCATATATATGTGTATGTATGTATGTATGTATGTATGTAGGTAGGTAGGTAGGTAGGTAGGTAGATAGATAGATAGATAGATGGATAGAAAAATAACCCATAGCAGATCTATACAGGTGGAGCTGGGAAAGGTGGAGGGTTTCAGAGAAACTATGAAAGCGCGCTGCAGGAATCTCAAGTGAATGCTAGCCAACCATATAAATGCAAGGCAGTAAGCTCATTGGCTGCATATGCAGCATGAACCAATCAGCTTAGATGGATAGATGGATGTATAGATGGATAGATGGATGTATAGATAGATGTATGTATGTATATATGTGTGTGTGTGTTAACATAATATAACATCATTCATCATTCAAAATGTATCATTCATCCAACATATTTAAAACATATATGTTATATATCTGAAAATGTTTATTTCTGATATTATTTTGTATTTATAAAAATCATTTATTTATATCATTTAACGTTTATTGTAGATAAAAATATCTATTTTGCATTTATTAACAATTTAAAAAATGGCACTTAAGAGTATATATAACCTCAGTGAGTAATTTTATAAATAAACATTTTCATAATAATAAAATATAATAAATGCTAGCCAACCATATAAATGCAAGGCAGTAAGCTCATTGGCTGCATATGCAGCATGAACCAATCAGCTTGTGCCAAGTCGTTTAACTCTCTGAATATCATCAGGTACGTTAACAACCCGTCAGCCTGCGCCATCTAGAGTTTCATGACTAAACTATATATTTATTCTATTTGTTTTATTATTATTCCTGTGTAATGTTTATTTACAAAAACTATGTGTATTTACAACATCTTTATTTATTTATTTTTTATTTGTTATGATTGAAGTAAAAAGGATAGTATATGGGTTTAATGTTGACTTGAAGCCAAAAGTTCTGTTCTTATGAAGTAAGTGCAGATTTAGTAGTGGTTTGTTTGTTGACCTTCCATGCAGTAGAAAAGTTCTGTGTCTGTCTGGACGAATCAAAGTCCCCGGTGAGCCTCGTGCCCAATCGATTCCCATGCTTGGGTCTTTTTCCCACTAGCTGCTTGAGATATTACACTCGCCTTTTCCACAGCAACACACTTGGATAAATTAAATCTTCCCAACACCGCTCATTGTTAGTGTGTTCGGGGTTAATTTCCCAGCTCATGTGTGTATATGTGCGTCTCTCGCAGAGAAACAGCTGACGGCCGCTAACTGTCTGGGCGTGTTGGCCATGGCCGAGGCGATGCAGTGCACCGAACTCCACAACATGGCAAAGGCCTTCGCCCTGCAGAACTTCCCCGACGTGGCCGGTCAGGACGAGATCCTCAACATTTCCAAAGAAGACCTGGTTAGTTACATGTCCAACGACAGCCTGAACACGAAAGCAGAGGAGCTGGTCTATGAGACGGTCATCAAATGGATTAAAAAGGACCCCAGCAGCCGAGTGCAGGTAGGAGAGCAGAGCTAATCATGCTGGTTTGGTTGGTGGTCATGTATAAATACACTAGAGCTGCTCCATATTGATTCTGGAGATCTGGTTTCTTGCATAATGTCCCTCGATAGAGAAGTTGTTCATCAAATGCAGTCCATGGGAATTTGAATGCAGCTACTTTCTCCTAAAGTTTTGGACCTTGTTTTGTGGCCTTTATTTTTTTTTTAAACAAAGCCAATTTATCAATGATAAGTTTATCACATCCAGTCTTCTATGTATTGTTTGTTTACTGCGGACAGTCTGAGTAGTTTGGACATATCTAGTAGAGAAGTACAGTACTGTGCAAAAGTTTGATGGTCATTATATTATATTGTATTAAATGTGACCCTGGACCACAAAAGCAGTCATAAGTCACACAGGTATATTTGTAGCAATAGCCAACAATACATTGTATGGGTCAAAATGATATGGGTTTTAATATCCTAATGACCAAAAATCATTAGGATATTAAGTAAAGATCCATATTCCATGAAGATATTTTGTAAATTTCCTACCATAAATATATCAAAACTTATTTATTGATTAGTAATATGCATTGCTAAGAATTCATTTGGACAACTTTAAAAGTGCGATTTTCTCAATATTTAGATTTTTTTTTTTTTTGCACCCTCGGATTCCAGATTTTCAAATAGTTGTATCTCAGCCAAATATTGTCCTATCCTAACAAACCATACATCAATGGAATTCAGCTTTCAGATGATGTATAAATCTCTTTTTATTTATTTTTTTACAGTCTCTTATGCTTTTATTCAGCAAAGATGTATTATATTTAGCAAAAGAAAAAATGCTGTTCTTTTGAACTTTCCGTTCATCAAAGATAAATAAAATAAAATGTAATAAAAAAATATTCAGCAGCGCAACTGTTTCTAACATTAATAATCAGAAATGTTTCTGATTTCTGGGGGGGGGGCATCTTTGCTGCCTGTTTGACAGAATTGCGAGATTAAATCACTGGTTTGCGTAGCAAGTAATCAATTTCAGGAAATGTGCTTCTTCCTGAGAAAGGTCTTTTTTCACTTTGAGGTGCAGTAGACTTTACTGATGTTCGTATCTGTGTGAGCATTCAGAGCGGGTCTGAAAAGAGTCCTGGTAATACGGCAGATGAAACATTCATGATGCGGTGCTCACGCCGAGCGTGTGAGGAGATTACCATCCTGAGAACGTGCCGTCATTTCCTTATGTTAAATCTACTAAAAGCCACTCGATTACACACTCTTCTGTAGAACAAAGGAGAGAAACGGACTGCACAGGAGGCGTATCATCCCGTTCCAGCTGGACATCAGAGCTGCACGGCTGTGTAAAACCAAATGCAGGCCAAGATGTTACTTCTCTTTACAAACGGTTAATGTATTTTTTTGTTAAAAGTAGTTTTAGGCCAGTAATCACCAAAAATCTGTTTCAGACCACCATGGCTCTTTTCCAAAAACCTAGTGAGCATTTAAAGGATTACTTGTGTTCCTGACGTGAAGTTTGTGCCAAAAGGTAAAATAATTAAATAAATAATTAAATATGGAAGCTTTTTCCCACAATGAAATAATAAAAACTTGATACTTGAGATACTTTGTATCTCAAAATTCAGATTTTTTTTATTCTTAGTTTATATCTCACATTTCTAAGAAAAAAGTTTGAATTACAAGATATAAACTTGATATTCTAAAAAGAAATGTCTGAATTGTGAGATATAAACTGATTTTATTAAAAGGAATTGTAGGGAAAAAGTCAAGCACCTTTTTTTTATCCTGTGACAGAAACTATGCTGTGACAAACTATTGTAGGATATAAACTCAAAATATAAAGAAAAAAAAAATTTACAAATCAGAATTGCAATAGTTAAACCTGCAATTACGAGTTCATATCTTGCACATGTGAGATTTAAAGTCAAAATTTAGAAATAAACAAATTGTGGGGTATAAAGTAAACTTGCAGTTGTGAGAAACAAGTGTTTTTTGCTAGTTTCAGCCAGACGCAGTTGTCATTTTCACGTACTGCGCCACGTTGTTTAAATAGCAAATGCATTTGCGCCCATTTGTGCGCCCATGGGCGTGCTGGTCTGAAAACGAGGTGTGTTCAGGCGCATTGTTGGCATGTTGCTATTTTGAGGCAACTGAAATAGACTGCGCCATTGACCAACAAAAACCTGGTCTAAAGTCAATGGCGCAGTAGTTTTTTTGTTATTTAAAGAGCACACACAGGGACGCACAGCATCACACAAACATGCCAAATATAAAAAATTAAAGGATTGCAATGTAAAAGATTATTATTAACAACTGACCTAGGTAATTTGTCGGACTCGTGTATTAAACCTGTTCTTCTTACAGATTCTGGTACTAATAATGACATCGTGGATTTAGTGCCGGTTATGGTAAGTGAGGAGAAAGATGAAATCTATCCTGGAGATTCTGTTCTTCAGGCTCGGTTACAAAATTCTGAAGCGTTGAGTTCTTTGGACGACCGGCTTAACCATCTATCGGATGCACAGCGTATTGACCTGATTAATTTAATTTTTGAGTATGTGTCACTGTTTCCTGATGCTCCTACTTGTACAAGCATGATAAGCACTGGAGAGGTTGTGTTGGATGTGAAGTTGTTTCAACACTTGATCAAACAAATTAGAAGTAAAATTACTCCCCTGGTCAGACTGAATAATTTTTGGTATTCCAAATACAGAAATAAACTGAGTTAGTGCTTTTAAAACCAACTTCGCTGTTACTGAACATAACGGGTATGCCGCTGAATATCTAGTTACCTGGCACATGACTGTGAGCAAATACTCATTACCTGCTTTTGACCGGGGCAACGGCCCAACACAGTCCACAATAAGATGCTCAAACGGTTGGCTAATAGCTAGAATAGGATAAAGAGGAGCAGGTTTCAGAGACTGATTTGGCTTTCCCGTAAGTTGACAGGTATGACAGGATTTAATGTACTTCGACACGTCACGCTTCAATTTTGCCCAAAAGAAATGTTTCAGGAGTAACTTGTACGTCTTTTTCACCCCCATATGGCCAGATGTATTATGTGTGGTCTGTAACACAAGTTGACTGAGAGACAGTGGTATTACAATCTGTACAACAGGATCACCAATTGCAAACTCTCCATGCGGAACCCACTTTCGAACCAACAACCCTTCCTCCAGGTAATACCCAGAAGAAAGATTGTAAATTGTCTCATAAGGGACCATTCGACCAAACAACTCAACAAGAGTAGAATCAGCTTTTTGTTCCCTTATCAAATCATCTCGTGACACAGACAAAACGGACGGAATTTCTAGAGTTTTACTCACCACTTTTTTAAAATCAGGCTTATCAACTGGTGTTTTACTCATAGATCGAGTTATCACACACGACGGCAATGCATTTAAAGAGTTTATCACTATCTGATTTAAAGGCCATCGGAGAGGATGTAACCACTAACTGTGGTAAATCATCTCGCCAAACTCGTTCACCAACCAAGTCATTTCCTAAGTTTACCTGTACTCCTTCCACAGGCAAACCGGAACGTACAGCAACTTCCACTTCTCCCTGAATCAAATCAGATTGTAAAACAAGTTTATGAAGCGGAACAGACATAACATTTAAACCAATGCCCTTAATCAGTACATTACTTCCAGTATAGGAATCAGTGGAAAAAGGCAACACAGACTCCAAAACAAAGGTTTCTGATGATCCTGTATCCCGAAGGATTTAACAGGTACATCCTTTGCAGAATTAACCAATCTGACAGTACCTTCTGTAACAAAGGGAGTAAACGCTGAAAAAACAGACGTGCAACTTTTCTGACCATCATGTGATGTCTGGGCATTTACGGTCAAAGCAACAGGTTTTGCAGGGGAAAAATTTTTAGACTTCACTTTCAACATGTCTTTTGTTTTTAACAATGGACATTCATTCTTCCAATGACCAAACACATGACAATAATTACACGTATTTGCTCTCTCTTTTTCCCCACCAGAGGCATGTTGTCCGCCAAGTGGATCACGTGACAATTTGGCAGAGTTCTTTTTGAAGATTTTCTACATATGTTTTAGAACCAAAAGAGGTCTTATGAATCAGAAAGAAGTCATCAGCCATAACAGCTGCCTCATATGCAGTGACCGGTTTACGTTCACTTACATAAGTTGCTATACGATCTGAAACTGAGTTTTTAAATTGTTCAAGCACCATCAACTCTTTTAAATCGTCCAGTGTTTTTACATCAGAAGCTACACACCAGCGATTAAAATAAAGTGAGAGATCGCGTACAAACTCAGCATGCGTTTGTTTTTCACTTTTCTTCCAATGCCTACATTTTTGTCTATAGGCCTCTGGAACCAGTTCATAGCTTCTCAACACTGCAGCCTTAACCGCCTGATAATCAGCTGCATCCTCTACACTAAGAGAAGAATACGCCTCTTGGGCTCTACCTGTAAAAACAGATTGCACCATAAGCGTGCGCTCCTCATCTGGCCAATCTCGTGCATCCGCAACACGTTCGAAAAGTAAAAAGAAACGCTCAACATCTTTTTCATCAAATTTAGGAATCAACTTCATATTACCCACCAGATCAAATTTACAAAAAGCCAAATTACGCTCCCCTCCACCATTAACAGCAAGCCTACCATCCCTTATTAAATCCAACCGATAGCGTTCTAGTTCAAGCTGTTGTTGCTGTAACTGGACTTTAGACAACTCGATGCGATTTTGCGCTTCTAACATTTTTCCTTTCATCTCAGCCTGAATTACAAACAATTGTTTTTGTTGTTCAAACGTTAGGGGAGACATTGTAGACGTCACATTAACAAAAGCTGAAGCATCTTCTGCAATTTGAAACTCTAAACGCTGCGTTCAGTTAACTCTGTCTTTATTAAGGTTTTAATGTTGTCTTTTAAACGTTTATCTTGGGTAACCAAATTAATTTTATAGTGGCCTGCAAGTTCTACTAGTTGATCTTTAGTCAAATCATTTAACAAATCTTCAGACGGAGCACTAACAAATTCTTCCACCTTTGAGGCCATTGTGAAAGACAAAAAGTATGGCTACTTTTCCAAAAAAAACTTGGTGTAGAAATTAGATAAGCAATTCCCTCTAACTAAATTTCAAAACTATCTAAACTCATCCCTAATCTTCGTACAGTTACTTGCAGCGGGTTTTTATACACTGTAAACCAGCGTTTGAAATAGCGACCGATTAACGAGTCACCATTACAAAACACGGACGTGTTCCCGAGACAACTGCTCTAACTGCTTTCACCATACAAACAAAACAAACTAAAATAAAAAAAGATCGGAGCATCCCGTTAAGGATACTCCGCTAAACCTAAACAGGGAAAGGCATATCCAACACTAAACCCAGCCTCAAATATATAAATAGTAGCCAATACTTACCAAAGACGAACTCCTGCTAAGCAACCAAAAAAAAAACAACAACAAAAAAACCAACCACAGCCTCCAAAAGTTTATCAAAACAAGTGTCTAAGTTTAAGGACGAGCCCCCACGTTTGTCACGACCGGCTCAAAGCCGTAACAAATGAAAGGAGGACATGCGGTTGGTAAGGTTGCAGCAAATTATTTATTAACAAAAGAAAGGAAAAAGAACTGCCATTTCTGTCTGACACAGATGTTATCGAGTCAGACAGAACAAGTCTCACAACTCATAACAGAATCCAAATTAACATTCCAAAAACAAACACAAAGCAATCGGGAGCAAACCAGGCCCTCTCCACACCAACAAAGCCACAACTCTTATAGCAGGAAGAACAGGTGGACATCGTTCTCCTGATGAGTCTCCTAGACACACCCACTGGCCGGCCGTAGCAGGACGAGCAGGAGACTCATCACAGAATAAGGAGAAACAAGCATTACTGTCGCCTGGAGCTCCGGTGTGCCTTCCCGCTGGTGTCTCCGCTCCTGGCTTTTATGGCCAGCGGGAACGATCTCCAGGTGCGCCACTCATCACGCACAGGTATTGTGCTTCTGTGATCAGTGTGGCAGCGGCGTTTCCAGGGCGACGCTGATCTGGAACCGGGATACTCGCCACACATGCTATTCATTTAGAGTTTTATTTTACCTTTTTGGCCTTTGCAGTTGGACTACCGCACGAGCAGCTCCGTTTCATCTCTGGAGACGTGTTCTGTCTTTGCGTTTGCAAATTCCGCCATGTAAATAGCAAATCCGCCATGGCACGAGCGCAACTGGCTCTTAAAGGGAATGGGAGATGACACTCTGATTGGTTTATTGCATGTTATGCCCAAAACACACCTATTACTCATTAAGAGAATAGGGACAACCCTCTTAGACCATGCGCTGGGCGCGCCGACTGTTTTTCCCGTCGTTAAACTAGCAAAAGTGGATTTGGACATGCCCTAAGTGCACCTGCGCCGTGCGCTTTAGACCATGCGCTTAGATCATTAAAATGGGGTTTTTAAATTAAAGTTTGATGAACAGGAGGTTTTCTCTGGTGTTGTAGCGCTCACTGGTTTCTGTCGGTTAAGAGGCACACATTACGCAAGCACACCGCTAAAGGGTATATTTTAAGTTTAAAACAGACAGCAGTAGATGACAGCATATGCTATGCGAATTAAGATTAGCATTGGTTGCATGATTTAAATGTCAGGAGATGAAGCGGTGTTTTTAGCAGTTTGTTGTGTCAGAAAATGTGTATGGATGTGCAGTGTTTAGGCCCGTTCACACCAAGAACGATAACTATAAAGATAACTATATTAGTGTCCACACCAGCGGACGATATCGTCTGTTTATTCTCAGCGCATGCTTGTCTACCTCTTTAAATTCTCAAGGTCGTGACAGCAGGATTGATTATGATTGGCTGTCAATATTTTTATCGTTCTTCATCTAGAAAAAATTGTTCTGAAATTGATTCCAATGATATTGTTTCTCTGTGCCTTTATTGTTATAGCTGTGGTGTGGACTCTGCTATTCTTTAATAATGAGAACGATTTTTACAACTATATCTTTATCGTTACCTTTATAGTTATCGTTCCTGCTGTGAACAGGCCTTTAGGGGTCTTTATTTTAAAACGAGCTGGTCAAGCAACAAGAGATTCATTATTTAAAGGGGTCATATGATGCGATTTCAATTTTTCCTTTCTCTTTGGAGTGTTACAAGCTCTTGGTGCATAAAGAAGATCTGTAAAGTTGCAAAGACTAAAGTCTCAAATCCAAAGAGATATTCTTTATAAAAGTTAAGAATTAGTCAGGATACTCAAGCAATTTATTTAGAGCAAATACCAACTAACAGGCAACTAACAACAAAATGTACGGTGAATACTAGGGTTGCAAAAAGGTGGAAAATGTCCAGTAAATTTAGGAAACATTACAGAAATTTTGGAAACTTTCCAGGATTTTTTGGAATCTTCCAGGGATTTTTGGAAAGTTTCCAGAAATTTACCAGAAATGTTCCACCCCTTTGCAACCCTAGTGAATACCAGATATATTCATATTTAATATAAATGTTAATCTACACTCCGTACCTCATAATGACAAAGTGAACAACATTTACAACATACTCACTACTTAGTTGAAGCACCTTTGGCAGCAATTACAGCCTCGAGTCTTTTTGGGTATGACGCAACAAGCTTTGCACACCTGGATTGAGGGATTTACTGACATTCTTCTTTGCAAATCCTCTCAAGCTCGGTCAGGTTGTATGGGGACTGTCGGTGCACAGCCATTTTCAGGTCTTTCTAGAGATGTTCGATAGGGATCAAGTCAGGGCTCTGGCTGGGCCACTCTAGGACATTCACAGAGTTGTCCCTAAGCCACTCCTGTGTTGCCTTGGCTGTGTGCTTAGGGTCACTGTCATGTTGGAAGGTGAACCTTCGGCCCAGTCTGAGGTCCAGAGCGCTGTGGAACAGGTTTTCATTGAGGATATCTCTGTACTTTGCTCCATTCAGCTTTCCCTCAACCCTAACCAGTCTCCCAGTCCCTGGCACTGGAAAACAACCCCACAGCATGAGGCTGCTACCAGAACACTTTACTTTTGGGATGTTACTCTGCAGGTGATGAGCAGAGCTGTCTCAGTTTGGCTGGTCGACCAGTTCTGGGAAGAGTCCTGGTTATGCCAAACTTCTTCCATTTGAGAATTATGGAAGCCACTGTGCTCTTGGGAATCTTCAGTGCAGCAGCATTTTTTTTGTAGCCTTCCCCAGATCTGTGCCTCGATACAGTCCTGTCTCTGAGCTCTGCAGGCAGTTCCTTTGACCTCATGGCTTGGTTTTCACTCTGATATGCATTGTCAGCTGTGAGGCCTTTTATAGAGAGATGTGTGCCTTTCCAAATCATGTCCAATCAATTTAATTTACCACAGGTGGACTAAAATCAAGGTGTAGAAACATCTCAGCAATGATCAAGAGAAATGGGAAGCACCTGAGCTAAATTTAAAGTGTTGTTGCAAAGGGTCTGAATACTTATGTAAATGGGATATTTCAGTTTTGTCTTTTTAATAAATTTACAGACATTTCTAAAATTCTGTTTTCACTTTGTCATATTCAGTTTATTATTTTATCCACTATATGATGAGAGTTCTGCACAGTAGGACAGATCACAGCTTTATTAAAGGTTTGTCGCGTGTATCCGGCAGCTCTCGTTCCGGTCTGGCCTGTGTGCTGACTCTGGTTTACCGTGAAATGCAATTGCTGAGTGTTGCGACGGAGGCTGTTTTCCCAGGTCATTTTTCACCATGAGCCGCAGACTCGTGCTTTATCTCAGCACACAGGCATCATTAGAGATGACGCTGTCCGGCTGCAGTGCCGCGCCGGGATACACATCTCTCCGTATATTCCACAGAGAGAAAAGTGTTTCTTGGACATGCTTAATCGGTCTTCTTTTCAGCGCGGCGACACTCCCCATCCATCAAACGCTGCTCACAGTGGCTGCTCGTCAGTCTGCCGTCCCGCGCAGGATTCTGCTCTCTGTCTCCCCTCCTGTTATCTAATATATTTTTAATGCATGACTGTCTTTGTGTGTATGTAGCTCTCTCTCACTTCTCTTTCTGTGTTTCTTTATCAAACTGCTGTGCCAGAAACACAAGCAAGAAATCTCCCTGAATTTTCACTTTCTATTAGCATCTGTACTCAGATTCGCTCAGAGAGCCGCTTGGCTTCGTGATTTATGGCTCTGGTAGAGAAATGTTATATTTACAAGCAGCAAAATAAACATCGCAAATTTGATTTCAGCATGTTACGGCCTGCCTTGGGGATGACTGTTTATTATATGTCTGGAGGAAAATGTAAAGAGCACAGCGAGCGTGTCTGGCCATGAAATGAAATATTAGAGCGATTATTGTCATGTCAGGAGGCATTTCGGGGGGAGGTGATGGGTTTTTGCCAGTTGTTTGTTTTTGGTTTGTTTCTGTCTTTTCTGATTGTCTTTGCCTTGATGGAGTCTAGTGGAAACAGACTTCTGACTTTCATCATACTGTAAAATCTGGACAGGACGAGACAGAAACATTGATGCATGAAATGTCCAATCCCCAAATTAGTTGTGCGTGCACATGCTGCTTAAAGATAGGTATGTCTTTTATATATATATATATATATATTTTTTTTTTAAAATCAACATAATTTATAAATTAGATTTGTTATTATATTAGATATATATGCATTTACATTTATTAACATTAACATAATTTATAAATTAGATTTGTTTAGATATATCGTGTTATACTGCATTATTATAATTATATGTAAACGTATAAACAAGGCTATACAGTGTCATATAGTGTATATACAGTCACATAAAGATATAAACAACAGTTTTCCTTTTGTCAAAGATGAAACAAAAGCACTGTTGCTGCCAGAAAAGCATTAATACGCCTATTTGTTCCTGTCCTTTGGAAGTCCCTGAGCGTGACGAGCAGCTTTGGGTTGAAGTTAGCAAACTGACCTGAGAAGTGATGGAGCTCTAGACAGCGCGAAGATGCCACTTACTTTCTTCACCAACTCTTCTTGCCTTGTCAATCCAGGATGAGTTAACATTTGAGGCTTCAGAGTGTGTATGATTCCCTGAGTGCGGAGTTGCCCTCCTGTGTTGTCAGTTGTATTCAGAGAATGGACAGATGGCCTTGTGCCCGTACCTCTGGTCGACTGAGACTAGCTTTACTGTTTTTTTCCCCCGCTCTGGCTTAGCCTCTGATAAGCCTTTAGCCCAGGCTACGTGAGACCGGAGGCTCTCTCAGTTCTTAATACTCACGTAGTTGATGCTGCAGCACCTTCATCCTGGGAACGAATGCATTAGGGAATCCCGAGAAGAACAGAAGGCAACAGGTTTTCCATACTTTGGTGAAGCTGCAATATGGACAGCTGACCTCGTCTGGCAAAATATTCACGGAAAAGTACGACAAAATTGTCTAACTGTGAGACTTGAATCTTGGAACGCATTGTCCACTTTGGCAGGGAAGACCTAGATAAGGCATATGCATGGATAATGACATTTTGAAGGACACATAAGAAGAAGACGAAAATGCCAAATGTTTTGCCAGCACCCCCAATCAACATAAGCATCTCCAAATTGACTGTGTCACATCATTATGGACAGAAAGACACAATGTCTCTTTGGCCGGTTTCCCCTCCCCCACACTGCTAATGAGGCCAAAGTCCTGTGAAAACAATGTGGCCCTTTAACAGAAAAAGATGTGCTCTGCTCAGCAGCAGAATTTCAAAGTGAATGAATTAGTGGAGCAGAAGTGGCATATTTAATCACTGCCTGCTGTCTGGGATGGAAATGAACAATGTCTCTGTGGATCTCCCTTCCCTCCCTGCATATGTGTTGATAAATAGTGTAAAATCAAGTATGACCGTTACATGATCAACAGTAGGGTTATTATTGTTAACTATATATATCACAAAGGTTTTTTTTGTTGTGATAATTGAAATAAAACTGAAATAAATGAAAATATAAATACTAGATGAAAAACGAAACAAAAATGAGAAATGTCGCCCTGGCAACTAAACGTTTAAGTACTAAAATACTAAAATTAGTACTACTAAACTAAAAATAAATAGAT
>NW_015627738.1:159921-178463 GCF_001515625.1 Sinocyclocheilus rhinocerous
TGCTATGACAATCTGGCTTCTGAATCAGCTACTGTTTTGTTATTAGTTTAAGTATTTGCTATTGACTGTTCAAATGCGGAGTTTTGTGCAGCGCTGAGTAACGCGTTTTGTGTGTGTGTGTGTGTGTGTGTGTGTGTGAGAGAGAGAGAGAGAGAGACAGGGTCGCATCACAGTGGAGTCAGCTGTCTTAACCGTGGCTTGTGTACTGCAAACACATACCAGCTTCATCACTGTGTCTGTCACGTGACTCTGTTCCCCTTTCGGGCTCTGTTTTTACATTTATTTTGAAAGATGAAGCTCGTGATTATGGTAAGGGGCGTTACATTTCCGACAGGTGCTTGTGGTGTTCGGCCAATCACAGTGCACTGGGTCAGCTGGCCAATCAGAGCGGACTGCGCTTGTCAAAGGAGGGGGCTTTGTAGAAAACGAAGCGTTTGAGAGAGGCGGGGCATAGAGGACCTACAATAATGTACAGTATTTGAAAAATAATGTGTTTTTTGAACATTAAAGCATGTCAACATATTCTGTTACACCAAATACACAAAATAATGATCTTTAAAAAAGCATCATATGACCCCTTTAAAAGTTTTGATTCTGTGAACCTCTGAAACTTGACTGCAGAATGCAGCGAATTGACCAACCAGAGTCAAACATTCCAGACTGATATTTTTATATTTTAGAGAACAGATTTTTTTATGTCTTGCCGTGATTTGTCTTTTCATCAGCTAGAGAGAAAGAAAGAGACGATGTGAAGTCGCTTCCTCCTGTAAATAGGAATATCTGTCAAAAGTATTGAATCAGAAACCTGTGGCTGTTTTTACTTGTCAGAGATCAATAGCAATTTGATGAGTATCAAATACGTTGCTGTCTGTTCTGATGCGTTCAAATGTAGCTGTTCTGTGAGGACGCATCAGTGAAGTGCCACAACACTGTGTCAGATTGACAGATGCCTCTTGATGCATGTGAATATATACAGAGTGTGATGTTTCATAGCTCTTTTTTTGTCTTGCCAACTCTAAAATAGCATCCAAACTTTAGAATGAATCCATCTGCTATTCACCCTTTGTTTTAAACAAAATGCATTTGCATGCAATCATGCACCATATTTCCAGAGGTTTGAATGGTCTAGAAGTGATGCAACAGTGATTCAAGCCATTTCGTTTGTTCATTCATTCATTCAATTTTATTTAGTTAGTTATTTTGAAATTGTATTTGTATTTGTATTTTAGTATTTTAACATGACTTTTATTTTTGTATTTTATTGCCATTCTGTATGAAACATGCTATATACCAACTAGCCTTTTCTTGTTTTAAATCATTTGCGTGACAGTGTATTGAAGGTATGTGAATATATGTACAGAGCAGCTCGGTTTTGTCTCGCCAACTCTGAAATACCATCCAAACCTTAGAATGAATCCATCCATCTGTTAAAAGTTTTGATTGTAGGGCTGGGTTTTGACACAAATTTCATGGTTCGATTCTCATTCACAAGCTTGCAATTCGATTCAATTACCAATTCGATTTGATTCGATTCAATATAGATTATTTTGGATACATATTAGGTACACATGCCAAATTTTCTCAGGGAAAAAAAATCTCTCAACTAATGCCGTAAAATATACATGAGAGTCAGTTGGTACTACATTACTATAATATTGAAGTTTAAAATTGACTGATTTGTAGTACAACTGTTAAAATTACACTTAATGAAGTTTTTAAAATTATAAAGTTACAATTACATAATAATATTTCTACTTCAATTCGTTTTTTGTTTTTTTGTTTTTTATGTAAATTTGAAATATAAACCTTTAAATGGTGGCTGTCATAAAAACTTGATGGATTTATTCAAACATAAATTAAACATTGAAGAACAGTAAAAATTATAATGAATATGTTATATGGTGCATATATTTACAGTTTACTTTTCTATCTGACTAATGAGTTTATGGTCACTGAATATGTTTTTCTGAGGTAAATGTGACGTTACGTGACATTGTTTACAAGACGTTATATTGACGTCTTTGCGCGGCTGAAACACTAATTGAGCGATTACATGAGACAGGATACGGATTGTAAAGTTGTACTCTTTCTTTTAATTTACCTTCGGATGTTTAGTCATGTTTATTTTGTGCTGAAACTGGTATTAATGTGGAGGAGATCTGATCAGTTCACGTGCGCTATGTGCTTCAGTGATCTGTCACAGATTAAACAGCGCCAAAATGGCATTTACTGTTTGAATACTGCAATACAATGGACAGAATTTGAAATCTGAGACTTTGTTTCTTATTAAAAGTACCAAAACACAATGCTTATTGCGATATATTGGATGGGAGGTGTGCTTCAATGTTCCGTCCATTAATTGAAAGCAGGCTAGACTAATCGATTCTTGGGATTTAAGAATCGATATCGTTGTGTAAAAATGAGAATCGATTAAAATCGAGATATCGATATTTTTTTACCCAGCCCTATTTGATTGGTCTAGAAGCGTTGCAACAGTTTTGCACAACAAAAAACGCATTTCCCATCACAAGTAAAGCGTGAATCACACATTCTGTTGTATCTTCCCGTGATTGTCGGGAAGTGATAAAGATGCTAATGCATGCATTTTATCCCATCCGGAATCACTTGAGCACATCATATAGTGTAGATCAGATATGTTTGCACTGAAAGCATCCATGTTTTCTGACCTTGCATTTATGTTTTTACTCAGGATTCATCTTTTGGCCCAGTAAAGCTGCGGTTTGTGCTGTCTTAATCTGGTATTCAGCGTGCTATAGTCTGGCTCCCTCATGGCATGACATTATTGCAGATACGCTCAGGCGAGTGGTGAGCGGAGCTGCATTTGGATTCCTAGATCATTCAGTCGATAAGTCTTGATTGCCTGAGCAGTGGAGGGAATGGTTGTAATCCTGAGGGATTTCTTCGGCGGCCATGCTGCCTCTAGATTGCTAGAAACACCTTTTTCAGATACCACTTTTCATTTATTTGATCCGTTCTCATGCCACGACTGGTTTTGAGTCCCCACCTGAAATGCCAGATTGATAAACTGTTTGAAAGTGACGGTGCAGATTTTTCCAGTCTCGCTGGGGACTTTAGTAAAATGCCACCAGTGCCGCCAGTAAATCTCTGACCTTTCTACCTTTCTGGTTGGAAATACTGCACGCTCTCGCATGCAGATGTGGTTTGTTCGAAACGAATGGTCCTTCTGAAACGGATCGGTGTGAGAAAGCGACGGTGAGCCGCACCAGATGTTGTCCGTGTCTTTTTGCGTTGACATTCCCGCTGGCACGCTGGGATTGTTCCCCATGGAAGCCCGCTGTTGATCGAGCCCAAAAAAAGCAGTGTTTGGAAAGGATCACCGGAACGTCAAGCTGTTCACACGGCCTGTTATCAAACAAATAAAAATTGACCAGCTCTGATAACACTCGGGATCATGGTGTGATTGTTGACCAGATGCATTATGTGGGTTTAACAGATCTACCAGGCTGCATGGATATGGCTACATATCACATATACTTTATTTGTTTGTTTGTTTGCTCTGTAATTAATTTAATAATTTATTTGTTCTTTAATTAATTCGTTCATTATTCTATTTTTGTATTCCATTTATTCATTCATTCATTCCTTCATTCATTCATAGTTTAAATTAATTAGTTTAATTTAATTTATTTCATAAATACATTTTTATTAATTTTATGAATATTTAATTTATTTATATTAAAAATATAATCATTATAAATGTGTAAATACATTGAAAATACATTTTAAAGGTTATTATCTGATGTAATTTTGATTTCAAATGTTATATAAATTTAATTAAACACATAAATTATTTAATTGCCTTTCTCCTAATTTTTCTTTCATTTTCATTTCATTTTAAATGAACTTTTCTATGATTTTAACATGACTTTTAGCCTGCCTATGTTCAATTCAATTCACGTTTATTTGTATGGTGATTTTCACGATACAAATCGTTGCAAAGCAGCTTCACAGAAAATTAAAGTTTCTACATTATATTTAGGAGAAGCTTATCAGTGGTGACTATAGCCCTATTCGCACGGGATTAGTATTACCTGGTGACCTCCAGTCATTTGTAATAATTGCGGAGGTTGTCTGTGATCTTAATCCCGTGCGAATCGGCCATGTCTGTAATTTGTAAAGTAAAAATTCCCCCGCAAATGACCTACCATATTTCGCCGAACACCGAGGTGCTGTGATAATATTAGTCCCGTGTGAATCGGCATCTCTGTGATTCGGCCAGCATTTGGCGGGTCGTATATCATTTTTCGAGGTTTTTGTTTGCTGTGCGCCTTTTTATCCATCTTCTGCGAAGAATGGAGCTGCGTTGGAGTGTTTGATAGTATTTTGGGTGCTGTCATCATATCGCTCATACAATTTGCAGAAAGAGAAAGCTGAAAAGGTTTTGAGGTTAATGTGTTACAAATAAATCAAGCATAAAGCTTGATATATTATTTTAACCTGGTGAAATGTAAATGACACAGCGCACGAAAATATATTAATTTTTTTTTTTTAAATCCATCTGGACCATAGAACGGGACTCTCAAAGCCTTGACATCCGGGTATCCGGGAGACAAGTCAGTAAATTCGAGTAAAATCACAGGCTTCGCTTATCCCGTGCGAATGCACCACACGAAATTCAGATGTGGGGGGGTAATTTCAAAATCACACAAGGTCTCCAGATAATACTAATCCCGTGCGAATAGGGTTTATGTCAAGTTGATGTCTATATGGCAGAAATGTACAGTAAAAATCATCCAGATAGTTCTGAATTTCACAGGAGTCCAGTTATGTATTCAAACAAACGGTGAACACTATTACATTTACATTTAGTCATTTTGCAGACGCTTTTTTCCAAAGCGACTTACAATTGGGGACTACATAAAGCGATTTTTCTTAAAGAGGCAAACAGACACAGGAAGTGCTTGAGATAACAAGTTTTAGGCATTGTTCAAATAAGTACAAGCTAGAAAGGGAAGGAATAAATAAAGAGAAAGACAAAGTTTTTTTTTATTTTATTTTTTTTACATTTACTATTAATGGCAATGATTACATTTTGCGATCAAACTTATAGCAAAATGTGGTAGTTCTGTATGTTGTTTCATGGTTGGCATCATCTGAGGTCCTCTGAGGGGTTGGCAACATCTCTTCTCAGGTGTCCGGTCATCTCAGATCTTTGTAAGAGCTGGATCCAGACTGAAGCTTGTGTAATTCCTAGTTACCATGGGATGCCAATGTGGCAGAAACAGAGAAAAGAAAAAAATTAGCGTAGCTGCTGTTCCAACCAAACAAAATTGATTGCAATGCAGCGATTGACTGACGGCAAGACAGCCCCCTGAACGCCCCCCAGTTATCCTATGTACTACCAGAAGTCCAGAGTTTTTAGGGCCTTATAAGTAAGTAGAAATATTTTGTAACTGATACGGAACTTGATAGGTAGCCAGTGTAGACATTATAAAATTGGGGTAATATGATCATATTTTCTTGACCTGGTAAGGACTCTAGCCGCTGCATTTTGGACTACCTGTAACTTGTTTATTGAAGATGCAGGACAACCACCTAGCAGTGCATTACAATAGTCCAGTCTAGAGGTCATGAATGCATGAACTAGCTTTTCTGCATCAGAAACAGGTAACATGTTCCGTAGCTTGGCAATGTTAAGATAGAAGAATGCTGTTTTTGTAACATGTGAAATATGATTATTCAAATTTTTGTCTGTAGAGGAAGTAACAGTGCATCCGTCTAGATGCAAATTGTAATCTGAGAGATTCTGTGTACTGTTTTTTGGTCCAATAAGTAATATCTCTGTCTTATCCAAATTTAATAGGAGAAAATGATTGGTCAGCCAATCTTTTACATTTTTAAAACACACTGTTATATAGTTGAGTTTCACCAGCATAATGGAAAGTAATCCCGTATTTTCTAATAATATTACCAAGGGTCAACATGTATATTGAAAATAGCAGAGGACCTAGGACAGATCCATGTGGCACTCCATACATTACTGGCGTTAATTGAGATGATTCCTCGTTTAAATAAAAGTGATAACAGTCAGACAGGTAGAATCTAAATCGTCTTAAAGCCTGCCATTGAATACCTGTATAGTTTTGTAATCGATCTCTGAGTATGTCATGATCTAAAGTGTCAAACGCAGCACTAAGATCAAGTAAAACTAGCAATGAGATGCGGCTTTGGTCTGATGCAAGAAGCAAGTCATTTGTAATTTTAACAAGTGAAGTTTTGTGCTATGATGGGGCCTGAAACCTGACTGGAATTCTTCATAGTTATAAATTTTTTGCTGGAAGGAGCACAATTGAGCAGACACAACTTATCTAAAATTTTAGACATAAACGGATAATTTGACATGGATCTGTAATTTGCCAGTTCACTAGGATCTAATTGTGGTTACTTAATAAGAGGTTTAATAACTGCCCAATTGAAGGTTTTGGTACGTGACCTAGAGATGACAACGAGTTAATAATATTGAGAAGCGATTCTTCTGCTACAGGTAACAACTACTGTATGTCTGTTGAAATACCGTTCTGTATGAAACATGTTATACATACTTGTATAACTTATTCAGTTTCTGACAGTGTTTGTTGAATGTAAATCAACTGAAAATGGAAAAAAGAACCTGTTTAACTTCCAGCTCTGATATTCAGACTTGTTTTGATGTTTGTGTGGTTTGACGTTAGCAGAGGTTGTTTGTCTCCGAATAATGTGTATCAGTATCTATTTATTCATTAAAAATAATAATGCATTAAGGCATGAGGCCATCCATAATGGTAATTTACCACAATTAAGAGAGT
Organism: Sinocyclocheilus rhinocerous; assembly: GCF_001515625.1. Taxonomy (NCBI): domain Eukaryota; kingdom Metazoa; phylum Chordata; class Actinopteri; order Cypriniformes; family Cyprinidae; genus Sinocyclocheilus; species Sinocyclocheilus rhinocerous. The sequence continues at coordinate 166,749 of NW_015627738.1, forward strand.
GTAATGCACAAAGCTAACTCACATTTTTTTCGTTCTTTCTCTCTTCCCGCTCATTTCTTTTTTTCTGTCCTGTTTCCTCTCCGTCTGTCCTGTATCCAGCATGTGTCTGAGCTGTTGGCGGTGGTACGGCTTCCGTTCATCCATCCCAGCTACCTGCTGAACGTGGTGGACAACGAGGAGCTGATCAAATCTTCAGAGGCCTGCAGGGACCTGGTGAACGAAGCCAAGCGCTACCACATGCTGCCACACGCCCGCCAAGAGATGCAGACGCCCAGAACTCGCCCGCGACTGTCTGCCGGTACATTGTTCAGCATGGTTTATAGTCTCTTCAAGATTAGTATGAACCGTGTGGTGATCAGACACACACTGGTGCTTCTCTGAGCTGCATTTCTGTGAGTTTGTTTCTTCATGGGAACAGATTTGGAGAAATTCAGCATTCCATCACTTGCTCAGCAATGGATGCTCTGCAGTGAATGGGTGCCGTCAGAATGAGAGTCCAAACAGCTGATAAAAACATCACAATAATCCACAAGTAATCCACACCACTCCAGTCCATCAATCAATGTATTGTGAAGCCAAAAGCTATGTGTTTGTGAGAAACAAATCCATCATTAAGATGTTTTTAACTTCAAGATTCAGATGAGATGGCTTTTTCACTGGAGGATGCAATATTATGGACTATGGACTTAATGATGGATTTGTTTCTTATGAACACACAGCTTTTGGCTTCACAATACATTGATTGGCCTGGAGTGGTGTTCATTACTTGTGGATTATTGTGATGTTTTTATCAGCTGTTTGGACTCTCATTCTGACGGCACCCATTCACTGCAGGTGAGCAAGTGATGGAATGCTGAATTTCTTCAAATCTGAAGAAGAAACAAACTCGTCTACATCTTGGATGGCCTGAGGATGAGTAAACTTTAAGATATCTTCACTTTTGGGTGAACTATTCCTTTATTTAACTCGGCAAATTTTATTAGATGTGGTCGTGACTTGTACACTCTGGTTAGTAGTTGGTCTTTATGTATGCTGTGCGCTAGGGCTCCTTTTGCATGCTGTATTGTGTATTTTAGCATGTGTTGACCAATCAGCAGCCAGGACTGTTTTATAACAATGCAGTGCACAGATATAGAAGCAGCAGCAGCTTCTATATGCTGGATAGAAATCCGTCCTGATGCGGTGTGACAGAGCGTCTGGAATAGAGCCACAGCGCTGTCAGAGTTGCCAAAGCAAGCGTCAGTCGTGGCCGTCAGCGCACCTGCGCCTCTTATTACTGAGCTTTAGCCAGTGGGTAAATTTCACCTTTGTGTACTTAAGACAAGCTGCGCTGAAATTATCACACCCGACGACCCAGTTCACCGCCAACCGCAGGGCTTTAACATTCTCTACATTCATTATTATATAAAGAGTTAGTATAAAGAGAGTCAGAAACGGAAATCTGTTTTGATTCGTCTTTTGTTGTTGCTTTTGAATAGCACTGTTCTTTTTGAAAGCGCCACAGTGTTTACACCTTTCAGTGGAGTCCAAAAATGTGTTGAATGTCTTATCATGTAGGTCGGGATACAAGAAAGTATTTTAAAATGGAACAAAACATAAAACACCAAATGTGTGAGAAAGCCGCAGCTTTACTGAAAAATGACAAAAACTTTAAGGGTTTCAAACAGCGTGACCTTTTGCCATTTTGAATTACTGTATCCTATGCAGCGAGGCTGTTTTAACATGCAGTTCTTGGCAGTTTTTTAACATGGCAAAAATAAAGCACTTCACCTTTAGAGAACTAGGTGGATGGAGTTTTATGTCAGCAGCACCCATCCAAGTGGAAAGAACCAGGTTTATTTTGTTGTTTGGTCATGACATGACATACTGTAAAACACTGGTTATTGTCACGCTTTAACATGTAGTTTATAAATGCTGCAATTATAATTGTGAAACAGTGTGATTTTAAATGTTTATATACAGCGCTGACACTTTCCATTATTAGTGCATTTACTGTGAACACAAGTCTTTTGTCAGTTGAATTATTTTCTGTGGTAATTAGCGTACTAAACTTTCCTATGAAGTAAACTTGAAAACATTCACAGCCCATTTTTCTCACATAATACAAAATACATTTCTTAAGAGTTTGGAAGCTGCAGTTATGTACACTGAAGACTGAAAATTCTGCTTTGCATCACAGGAATAAATTGCATATTACAACTATTCACATAGAAAAATGCTATTTTAAATTGTAATAGTATTTCACAATATTACTATTTTTACTGTTTTTTAAAATCAAATAGATGCAGCCTTGGTGAGCAGAAAAGACTTCTTTTAAAACCCAAACTTAATTTGATAGTAGTGTGTTTTGGATTAAAAAAAAACGTTTAACAAAAAAAAAAAAAAAAAAAAAAATGTAGAATGGGGCTTGATTTTATCCCTTTGGGATTTATTGGATCATGAAAATTCAAGGATTTTTAATGTCATACGAAAAGAAAAGTAATTTAAATTTTACATGTGAGAAATTGCATTTTGAAGAAAGGTTGTATTTAATTTTTCTTAAATCAGGGATCATGTGTTAAGAAATTAAATAGACTCAGTACTAATTTCATGCTGACTTTAAATGCTACAAAGCCCCTTTTCTAATTATGTTTGAAGGTGCGTTTTCTCTCCTTCTCTGTTGTTTTATGCTCCCAAACCTGTTGCTAGAGGGTTTTTGGGAAAATCTAAATCCAGAAAGCTCCTTGAATTCTTTTCATGTCAAAATCCATTGCTGTGACCTGGAGCGGGGCAGAGGTGGGGCGATCAGTGGCGGACCGCCTGCTGCTTGAGTCTCTAATGCCACAGTCAGCAGGAAGGAGCCGAGCGCAGCGGGGTCCCGCGCTCCACGGGAGATCATGAGGCTGGCAGAAGGGCACGGACCCCGGGTCCCGATCCCAGCCACCCTGCATTAACACGAAATGAGAGAGGCGCTCGTGTAAATTTCGGCAGCACTTTAGATTTGAGGTAGTTTTCCCTCAATAAACTAATCCTAATTTGCTGTTTATATATAGTAAGTTATGTTTAAGAGTGGGATAGTATTAAGGGATCTAGAATATGATCATGCATTAATATACGCTTTATAAATACTAATAAACAGCCAATAGGCTAGTAATATGCATGCTAACAAGCAACTAGTTAATAGTGAATAGTGCTCCCTAATCTAAAGTGTTACCAAAATTTCATACAATGATTATAGTGACCAAAATGATTCATTATTTTTTACTGCGTGAGAACACGATGTGTTGTGTGAGAGCGCATGGCTTGTTGGACATAGCAACAGTAACTACGGAGGGCAGGTTTTTGCGAGGGTCAATTGCACATTAGCTTGTTTTACCAATTTACAACAAAAATGTGGTCAAATTTTTGCATTAGTCTGAACAAACAGCAGACGGACTGAATAAAATGTCTGTCTGACAGCAGGTGGCGCCTATGGAACAGCAGAAATAAAGCTGTTTCCACAGTAACCGCTGTGAACAAAGCAGCGCTGCGCTTATAAACACTACTTCATTAGACATTGCACAGAGGAAAGATGAAAAGAAAATGCCATTGAAACTTTTCTGAAGTCAGTCGGTTCTCACTTATGCATTCATAGAATTCATTCATTTACACATTCTTTCATATAATTTATTTCTCAGCATGGTTTTTAGTCATGGTTTCACACGAAACAAAACCTGCATGTTGCGTATTCGTGAAACTGTTGCTAACTTTGCTGAATAATTACCCTGAGATTTTCGAATCGCGATAATCAAATACGGCTTTATTGATAATTAAAATATGAAAGGGTAACACTAACCGTCAGGACTTTTTTACACTCGCGTATAAGCAGAAGTGTTGCTGCAGGCAGTCAGGCACCTGCTGGAGGACGCTGAGATGCGGTTGATGGTGGAACATGAGCAGAGCTGTCGCGTGGCGTTTGATTGATGCTGCTGCTATAATGTAGTGAGGGTTTGTGGGAAGGGGATTTTGTTTGTGGGAAAAAGGGGGGCTCTCATAACTGTAGCTGTACTGAAGCTGTACTGGTGTGAAGTGGGAACACAACCTGTAGTCGTGCGGCTGAAAGAGCTGCCACACGAACAGATGTTTGTGCCAATCAAATGCTTTTTCTTCTCTGGAAACGCCTGTGAACCCGAGCTTGAGCAGGAATATCACGCCGCTGGTTGCGTCACATTAGCGTGCGTGTTTCAGCACACATGCATCTTATTCGCTATCCACTGCAGCACCAGTATAGAGCTGTGTCATGAGTATTTAAATTGTTATTGTCATTATTTTTAGCATAAGTATGTCTCCTTTCTATGCAAATGAGACTTGTTATAGATTCCGCCGCATTCACAACAGTCATTGCTTGGTTCTTTTACAGCCTGCAGAAAGCTAATTTATTAAAAACAGATGTCTACTTAATAAAATACATAAAATGTAAATAACATTGTATGCTAAAAATGTATATAGTCATTTTTTTTAGCAGTTACACTTTTAAACTATAGTTAAAATTAAACAATTTTCTCTTAAATTGAAGAGATATTTGTATAAAATATATAACAGTTCCCTTTCAGTCAGTCACGTTCGACGTTACGTCAGTCGTGACTGACGAATTGGGATCTCGCCCGAGAGCCCAATCACCTTCGAGTGTTAACTAAACAAGCCAATGACAGTTGGCGTGCGTGTTTCGCCTTTGGGAAAACAGCTGGCGTTGGTGTTACGGCGTGTCAGCGGGGGTTGCCATCCAGGCTGCTGAAACCTCGGCAAGTTGCAGCGTCCATTCTGCGGTCTCGCCGCGACCTCCCCTGGGCGCTTCAGCGCTCTCTAAAAGAATATTTTTCCTTCTAAAAGAGCTATTTCTAAAAGAGCTTCACGAGTGTAGGGTTTTTCAACTCAAAAAGGGAAATATTTATGACGAATTATAACTGGTTATGATTCATAATAAATATTTAGATTAGATCTTTGAATTAGACATTTGTCCATGTGTACATAATTCCTTTAGGAAATCTGCTACTAAAACAGACAGACACATTGAAATAAATGACATTATCAGCAGCTGCAATTCATTGTTGCTGTATCTCCCCAGAGAGATTTATACAGTGTGTGCTGTATGGGTCTTTGTTCATTTTATTGAACCACTGTATTGAAAAAAATTACACAGAGACAATAAAAGTCCCCAAGATAATTCATTTTTGTATTTCAGGATCCATTGAAATCAAAGGCAAGAGTTTTTTTTTTTTTTTACTTTTTTAAGATGCGAACAATGACATTTAATTTTCTGCTGTTACAGAGGCCTGACCCTTTCTGCCCCGATCCACTGTTTCTTTTATTTATTCATTTTTCAAGACGATGAATGTCATGAATTTTAATTCAGAAGATAAGATCGTGTTGGGTACTTTCAGTTAGTACAGAATAATGGCGCCTGAAGCCTTTTTCATGCCAGTGAGTCTGTACTTTTCTTTAAATAGAAATATACTTGTATATTTTTGTCAGGGCAAACTTTGCTGATAGCGCTCTGGATATTTTCTGTCAGTCTGTGTTGAGTTACGCCTCATTTTTAGCAGGGAACATATGTTATCTCCACAAAATTGTCATGTTTTTGACTCAGAGGCTATTATTTTTTTCTTGTTATATCCCTTTTTCTTATGAAATGTTTTCTCGCTACCTCTTTGTGATATTCCTTTTTCCATTTTCTTTTGTCTTTTTTGTGTTTCTGTGTCAGAATAAAATGAATTACAGAATGAAAGGCCCGTGATGTGGCATAAGCAGTCGGCGTAGATACTTCATGCACTGTAGAGAGGAAAACACATTCATAATTGATCAGAAAACAACTTCTGTTTGTAGATAATTTCGCTCTGAACAAAAACTTCTCTATTAAATGCATTGTTTGGTTGTTGAACTTGCATGTCAAAAAGTACACAGTTCACTTCTGTCTGCTTCATATTTACTGCATTAAGCTCCAGTTATTCATCACATGGGCTTGTACATAAACCCTTGCACATACAGTACCGGTCAAAAGTGTAAGTTTAATGTTTTTGAAATTAGTCTCTTCTCAAAAATACAGTAAAATCAGTATTATTGTGAAATATTATTACAATTTAAAATACCTGTGTTCTATATGAATATATTTTAAAATGTAATTTATTTCTGAGATGCAAAGCTGAATTTTCAGCATCATTACGCCAGTCTTAAGTGTCACATGATCCTTCAGAAATCATTCTAATATGCTGTTTCGCTGGTAAAGAATTATTATTAATGTTGAGAACAGTTGTCCTGCTTCATATTTTTGTGGAAACTATGATACACTGCCATAAGTTTGGTGTAAGTAAGATTTATATAAATTAAAGAAGGAAATTATTACTTTAATTCAGCAAGGACGCATTAAAGGGTTAGTTCACCCAAAAATAAAAATTCTGTCATTAATTACTCACCCTCATGTCGTTCCAAACCCGTAAGACCTCCCGTTCATCTTCGGAACACAAATTAAGATATTTTTGATGCATCCCGAGCATGGCCGTAGCCAGGCTTTGAAAATTAGTGAGGTTCAGGGGGTTTCTATAATAACCCCCTTATTATAGAATTGTGCTATAATAACCCCTATAAATACAACTAATTATATACACTATTAACACTTTAAAAGAGACCGAAATGTAGATGTTTGTAAAAAGATGTTTTCTCTGTTTTGGAGGGATGATCATTTTTAAATCATACCCTATTTATTGCATCAAAATTTGTTAATACTTTACTATATTTATGGGGTGGATCATTTTATCAGTTGTTTATTATTCATGTAACCATACATATTGCTGTTATAGTTTTTATTTATAATCATTATATAGCTGATAACTTTGTCTAGTGCTCTTATGAATGTTTATATAGCATGATTTGTGAAAATGTAACTACTATACTGAATGCGCCAGTCTTAAGTGTCACATGATCCTTCAGAAATCATTCTAATATGCTGTTTCGCTGGTAAAGAATTATTATTAATGTTGAGAACAGTTGTCCTGCTTCATATTTTTGTGGAAACTATGATACACTTCCATAAGTTTGGGGTAAGTAAGATTTATATAAATTAAAGAAGGAAATTATTACTTTAATTCAGCAAGGACGCATTAAAGGGTTAGTTCACCCAAAAAAAAAAATTCTGTCATTAATTACTCACCCTCATGTCGTTCCAAACCCGTAAGACCTCCCGTTCATCTTCGGAACACAAATTAAGAGATTTTTGATGCATCCCGAGCATGGCCGTAGCCAGGCTTTGAAAATTAGTGAGGTTCAGGGGGTTTCTATAATAACCCCCTTATTATAGAATTGTGCTATAATAACCCCTATAAATACATCTTCGGAACACAAATTAAGATATTTTTGATGCATCCCGAGCATGGCCGTAGCCAGGCTTTGAAAATTAGTGAGGTTCAGGGGGTTTCTATAATAACCCCCTTATTATATAATTGTGCTATAATAACCCCTATAAATACAACTAATTATATACACTATTAACACTTTAAAAGAGACCGAAATGTAGATGTTTGTAAAAAGATGTTTTCTCTGTTTTGGAGGGATGATCATTTTTAAATCATACCCTATTTATTGCAACAATTTGTTAATACTTTACTATATTTATGGGGTGGATAATTTTATCAGTTGTTTATTATTCATGCAACCATACATATTGCTGTTATAGTTTTTATTTATAACCATTATATAGCTGATAACTTTGTCTAACTACTATACTGAATGACTTAGCATAGACTTCTTCATGTCTAGTGTTTTCGTATTTCGTTTCATTCTGTAACCTACTTGTTCTACAGATCTCTGCACTAGTGTTAAATGCTACAGATTTGGACAGCGTTGATAACATTTCTGACAGATAATATAATGATTTATTTATTTATTTATTTATTTTTTGCTTTGCCCTTACCGAATGTCGTATCTTGTCAGCAATAACCTGTCCATGGACTTTTTTGGTTACTGCCAGTTTAAGTGCCGACGATGCAATGTTGCCAGATATTGCTATCAAAATAAACAACAACCTATAAATAAATAAATAAAAATAAACCGAAATTATTTCAAATCTTTTGCAAATTAGATAAGATAAAGATATCGCTGACCCTAAACCGCAACTTCCTACTTTATTAACTTTCTAAAGTGTCAAATTAAGTGGAAAAGACAAGTAAAAAAAACACTTATAATAGCTGGATCTGGCAACACGAAGGCTGCGCCCGCGCCCTCACTCACAACTCTCTCAAGCCTCGTTCACTCCACCAGCGTCTCACAGCGATCATTTTTATACCACAGACGCTAAACATACGGAATTAAACTGAATTATACATGCCGACATTCATATGAAGAGTTTAACAGCAAATTAGTCATTCAGAGAACAAATTTTATTTTTGAACATGAAAAATGTACCGAGGTCCGGACCTCGGTGACCTCATAGCTGGCTACGGGCCTGATCCCGAGAGCTCTCTGACCCTCCCATAGACAGCAAGGATCCTTACAAGATCAAGGTCCAGAAACGTAGCAAGGAGATCGGTAAAATAATCCATGTGACATCAGGGGTTCAACCGTAATTTTACGAAGCTACGAGAATACTTTTTTTGCGCAAAAGAAAAAAAATAACGACTTTATTCAAATTCGTCTCCTCCACATCACCCTAGTGCCATTTTGGAGAATATCCACTGAACGTAAACTGTTCAGATATAAACCGTTGGCGTTTGCTGTGTCAGCTGCGCCACGCGGATGATACGTTGTTTTCGTTCAAATCAAAGCGTACGTACAACGTAGAAAACGTATCCGCGTGGCGCAGCTGACACAGAACAGCAAACGCCAACGGTTTATATCTGAACGGTTTACGTTCAGTGGATATTCTCCAAAATGGCGCTATAGAGTGACGTGGAGGAGACGAATTTGAATAAAGTCGTTATTTTTTTTTCTTTTGCGCACAAAAAGTATTCTCGTAGCTTCGTAAAATTACGGTTGACCCCCTGATGTCACATGGATTATTTTACCGATCTCCTTGCTACGTTTCTGGACCTTGATCGTGCAAGGATCCTATGGGAGGGTCAGAGAGATTTCAGATTCCATCAAAAATATCTTAATTTGTGTTCCAAAGATGAACGCAGGTCTTACGGGTTTGGAACATCATGAGGGTGAGTAATTAATAACCGAATTTTCATTTTTGGGTGAACTATTCCTTTAAATTGATCAAAAGTGACAGTAATTACATTTATAATGTTACAAAAGATTTCTATTGAGCTTTCTATAATCCCTTCATATATTTGGTTTCCACAAAAATATGAAGCATCACAAATGTTTTTAACATGGATTATAATCAGAAATGTTTCTTGAGCAGCAAAGCAGCATATTAGAATGATTTCTGAAGGATCATGTGACACTGAAGACTGGAGTAATGATGCTGAAAATTCAGCTTTGACTCTCAGAAATAAATTACATTTTAACATGTATTCACATAGAAAACGGCAATTTTAAATTGTAATAATAATAATTGTGAAATAATAATATTTCACAATTTTACTGTTTTTACTGTATTTTTGATTAAATAAATGCAGCCTTACTGACCCTATTTTTATGTCTTCTTTCAAAAATATAAAAAAAAAATCTTTATTATTATTCAATCTTTTGACTGCTAGTGTAAATACGGTGACAGTATCAGCTGGTTTTGCCTGGTCACCCATTATAACCCTCACAAACACCCAGCTTGCACCAGTAACAGAGCAGCTCAGTCCATCTCGCAGTGTAATCTGGTCCGATGTGTTGCTTTGAGCAGGTTATTTCTGTGAATGTCAAGGTGTTTGTTTCTCCGTGCGTCTCCGCAGGTGTCGCTGAGGTGATCGTGCTAGTGGGTGGGCGGCAGGTCATCGGCATGAACCAGCGCTCGCTGACAGCCGTCACTTGCTTCAACCCTCAGAACAACAAGTGGTACCCCCTGGCCAGCCTGCCTTTCTACAACCGCGAGTTCTTCTCCGTCATATCGGCGGGGGATAATATCTACCTGTCAGGTAATCAAGCCGACAGTGTGTCACTTGCAGTTTGGTGGCCACCCGCAGGTGTCTGCTTTTATATTTAGCAGCTCACGCTCTGAGGGATGATGGGAAGGCAGAAGGCTGTTCCTCATCTCTGTCTTTACGACTGGCTGTGTGTCAAATTATGATGTTAAATATCCCACAAATCAAGTAGGATAAAATCAATAGCACATTAAAGACGACGCTTCTAAAGCTGCAGTGGCAATTTGTTAGTGAAAACTGTATATGAGTAGTGCATAACACATCCATGGACATCATGATTTTTAGATTTCATTTATTATAATCGTAAAAAGGAAAGTGTATGTCTTAGTTGCTGTTATATATTTTTAAATTGCATTTTTCTTCTGTAATTTATTTTAAATTATCCTGGCATGTGACAAATATTCCATGCAGTCTTTCAATTAATATGAGCTCACAAAATCCACATGAATAACTTTAAAAGAAATAGTAAAATACTGTTAACCAAGTTTTTAGCATGTCACACCACAGAAAATGTGAACAGAATTTAAAAAAAAAAAGAAAATCTGAAATGAATGCAGAGAAAAATATATAAAGAGTTGTATAAAAGATGTGAAGATGTATTGATTTGCTTATATAATATACCATTTTTATTTAAATGTAAAATAAATAAAATAAATTGTATATATTTTTATAAAATAAGATTTGTTTATATAATATACATATTATATTTATATAAAAATATTACATTCATGGAGATTTCTTATATAATTAGATTTATAAATATTAGTCTCTCTAAAGTAAACTAAAATGGACGCTGATACATGTTTCTGGAAGCAGCTAAAGCTGAATCCCTGAGAGAGAGGGAGATGCTCGTGTTGTTTTATGTGTTTCTGTCTTTTCATCAGCTGTGTTTTAATGGAGGTGTGATGTTGGAGGGTGTAAATGGAGACTTCAGCACTCATTTGTTTGGGCTTGCACCCTCTTTAGGAGGCATTGAGTCTGGAGTCACGCTGGCAGACGTGTGGTGCTACATGTCCCTGCTGGATAATTGGAATCTGGTGTCTCGGATGACAGTCCCGCGGTGCCGGCACAACAGCGTGGTGTACGACGGCAAGCTTTACACCATCGGAGGACTCGGAGTGGCCGGGAACCTGGATAATGTGGAAAGGTACCATGCAATAAAGCTGCTGTTTGAATTAAACATTTGATTGGAAGCCATTAGGTGTTTCAGATAAGCGTGTGGTCAGCTCTTTCTGTGCTGGGGGCCAATCTGATAATTGGATCTGTGCTGAAGTATGGAGGGAGTATTTTGCTGGCAGGTGACTGTGGCACAGATTGGATCGGGTTTCGCCGCTGCCGTGGACTGGAGCTATAATCGACCGTTACACTGAGGCAGTGACACAGTCAGTCGCTTTAAAAGGAACGGAATGTCAAAACGATAAGATGATGATGTCAACACAAACCACATTGGCATTTGAAAACCGTTTTATAGTCGGGAATATTGAAATCTACTAATTTCTTCATGCAGAATCACTCTTATTACATGATGAATCAATTTGTATTTGTTCGTTCTTCTGTTACATACAGTTTCCATCTCACTGCTTCTGTCGGCTCTTTATTCTGGTCTTGCGAAGCCAGACTTTTGACTATCAGCATAAAGCTGAGCTTCACAGTGTAGCTTATTCTGACTAAAAAAAACTGTTCCATT
>NW_015627738.1:178594-189972 GCF_001515625.1 Sinocyclocheilus rhinocerous
ATATATATACTTGTGTGTGTCATTTTTTGTCGTTTTATTGATTTTACATTTTTTTAAGTATTTGTTATAAATGCAAGATATATACCGAATATTTTCAATATACTCGATTCGATATTGAAAATTTATAAATTATATATGTATATATTTGTAGCCTATATATTGCATCATTTTAAATGTCAGTGTGACTGTCTTTTCAATATATTAGTTTTGTTTTAGTTTTTTTCATTTTTGAATTTGAATTATTTTTGAATTATTTAGTATTGCATTCTGTAGAAAAATATGCAGTATATTGGAAAATATACTGTCAAAAGGCAAAATCATGCAAACAAGTTGATGTCATCAATATCGTGATTATTTTTCTACAAAAAGAAAGCCTCTAAACTCTGAAAGTGTATTAAAGCCAGATAATCAGATTGCAGCCGGTCATTTCTCTGAGCTTTACCACTGTTGTGTGCAGTATGAATGAGACTCATGAACAGTCCGCTGAGACTCGGTCCGATTGACAGAAGCGTGGAGGTTTGTTAGTGGGCTTGTGAGAGAGAGAGAGCACCCACTGCACCCCGCTGACTCCTAATTTATAGCCCACCATCCATCTTGCCTGCAGTTTCACGCTCATAAGCATGACATGTACTGCGATCACATGATGTCTTCAGTCAGTCCGCGTCTCAAGGCTGCCGTCGGGCCGATCGGGAGCAGCAGCAAGGTGCTCTTGCTGTTTGTCATCGATTCGCTCTTATTTTTTATGGCTCTGTTTGGAAACTCAGTGAGTTGCCTTGCATAGACAGCTGTCTGGTCACGTCAGAACTCAAGTAAACTTGAGATGATTTGAAACTCTGATCTGTGAGCTGCTCTGGTGCTCGGTGAGATAAAAAAGCTGCCCGTCTGTACCTGCAACCTTCATAACATCTGTGGAGTTTCCAGAGGATTTGATGACTAATGAGCCTAAAAGAGGCCAAATGTAAATAATAAACAAACAACACCTAGAATATAGATAAAAGCTTGTTGCAGTGCATTCTCCCCGTAGGATATTTGTGATGTTTTTGGCTGAACGTGCATCTTAGAAGTCATCATAATGCTGCAGATTATTTTTTGGAGTGCGTTTTAAAACACTCCCTGTGGATGCAGCTCAGTAGGTTTTGGAATTGAGGATATATACACCTCTCTAATTGCCAAAGGCGAATTCTTTTGCTAGTCCAAGTTAAGTGAGTAAATAAAAATAATGAGTGACTGGTAACTTTATGCAAGTGCTTATTTGGCTGGTTTTCAGTCATTTTAATGCCACAAAGAAGAGAGATTTGCATTGTTACTGGCTATACTGAGCATCTCAATTTTATTTACAATCAATATTGCAAGTATTAGTGCATACAAGTCCATTAGCACAGTAATGAAGCTGATATCAAGGTTGTTTCTTCCTTAATGCACATTAATCCGTGTATCATTCGATCATTCGTTTTTTGATTTAATATTGAAAGTAGAAAAATTAGAAAACGGCTCCTTTTTCTTTTTTTTACAAAAAACGAAAAACGAGAATTCAGCTTAAATTTTCATTTTTCGTTCATGGGTGGTAAAATGAATAAACAGCTTGAATATTCGATTTCTACACGTGGGCGGGAATTAAACGCCCCTTTCTGCTGATTGGTCAGCCGAAGATCAAACCGTGCCATCATCAATTCTTCTGCAGTATCATGCAGCAGAATAATAGTCCTCCCCTGCTGCAGTTGTACGGATTAATAACCCATTTTTATCAATTTCATATTTTTCTCATCAGACAGACTAATGAATAGCTCGACACAACTTGTACCGGGCAGAGTCTAGACAGGTCTTTCTTCTGTGTAGACCAGCGGTTCTTAAAGTGATAGGGGATCCGAGAAATAATTTGCTATAGGTATTACTTAATAACACAAAAATGTCCTGCTCGCGCTTGCCAATTTAATGGCAGAGAATGGTGACTTTAGGTTTTTTTTGTTTGTTTTTTGAAGCGGATGCATATCTGTCGTAAAATAATCCTATGCATCTCCTGGCGTATATTCCAAGCATTCTGAAGGTATACTGAGGGTTTGGTGAGAAACAAACCGAAATGGCAAGTTATTATATTTTATGAAAATCTTGCGTTGCAGTGCGAGTGCGCAGCAGCTCATGCCGCGCACAAGTGCATATCCTTTTGAGATATCAATTACAATCAATTTTAATAAAACACAAAACTACATTATATAACTCTAACAGTTTTTTTTACTATTATATTTACTATTGGTTGTTCTCCGGTTGTCAGTCAGAATGACAGTTCTTGTCTGGAGCTCCGTGCAAGATCTTGCCTCATGGTGTAAGGATGATCATGAGAAAGGTGAGGGATCAGCCCCGAACTACACGGGAGGAGCTTGTTAATGATCTTAAGGCAGTTGGGACCACAGTCACCAAGCAAAACACTGGTAACACACTACGCCGCAATGGACTGAAATCCTGCAGCGCCCGCAAGGTCCCCCTGCTCAAGAAGGCACATGTACAGGCCCGTTTAAAGTTTGCCAATGAACATCAAAATGATTCAGAGAAGGCTCAGGAGAAAGTGCTGTGGTCAGATGAGACCAAAATTGAGCTCGTTGGCATTAACTTGTCTCGCCGTGTTTGGAGGGAGAGAAATGCTGACTATGACCCCAAGAACACCATCCCTACAGTCAAGCACGGAGGTGGAAAAAATAAACCTACCATAAAAATTACACACCTTTCATTTCTTTGTAAGTGGGCAAACTTACAAAATCAGCAGGGGATCAAATAAATATTTTCCCCACTGTATATACCCAAGCCAATTTATTATTCTTTCCTTTTTGTCTTAGTGTTTAAAATATTTATTTTGAAACAAATTAATTAATTAATTCTTAATTAAACAAACAAACAGACTTACTGGGTGAGCAGGGTAGGCTATGACAGCTGTCATATCATACCCTGCCATGCCCAGCTGATGCAAAGAATAGAATTTATATCTACACAGAAGAAAGCCCCGTGTAGACTCCGCCCCGGTATGCAAGGACTATTATTCTGCTGCATGATACTGCAGAAGAACTGGTGAAGGCACGGTTTGATCTTCGACTGACCAATCAGCAGAAAGGGGCGTTTAATTCCCGTCCACGTGTAGAAATCGAATATTCAAGCTGTTTATTCATTTTTCCACCCATGAACGAAAAACGAACATTTAAGCTGAATTTTCGTTTTTCCTTTTTTGGAAAAAAAGAAAAAAACGAAAAAGGAGCCGTTTTCTCATTTTTTTACTTTCAATATTAAATCAAAAAACGAATGATCGAATGATACACGGATTCACATTCTTGGTCTTGTTCTGAAGGATTCATCTTTGCTAAAGAAAACAAGAAAAACAAGAGACATTTTTTTCCATCCAATCAAGCCAAAAATCATAGGTCTGATTACTTAGGTAATAATCTAAGCAGTTACTGATTACTGCATTAGATACACTACTGTTCAGAGTAAATTTTGTTTTAATGCCATAAAAAGAAAGATTGAGCAAGATACTGTTGAGCGTCTACATTTTATATACAATGAATATTGCAAGTATACTTAATTCCTAGAGCATTTTAGTGAGCACAAGTCCATTAGCACAGTATTGAACCTGATATCAAGGTTTTTCGTCCATAATGTATAAAATATATGCAAGGATATGCTCTATTTACTTTCTCAATGCACATTCCTGGTCTTCATGTAAATGATTCGTCAGTGCACATCAGTCCAAAGGAAAAAAGAGTTTTTACCATACAGTCAGGGCAAAAGTATTAAAGCAGTTAGTGATTATTATTGTTTATAATTACAGATACACTACCATTCAAATGTAAACGTCATTCTTAGAGGGCTTAGCGAGTTTAGCACAGTATTGAACCTGATATCAAGGTTGTTGTGTCTATAATGTCTAAAGCATATACTGTACCTCTATATATTGTTTCAAAGGCAGCATGAAATTAAAAGTGAATTTATTTACTTCCCTAATGCACATTCCGTATTGTGAATGATTCATTAGCGCATGTTAGTCCAAAGAAAAAAAGATACATTTTTACATCTAAATAAGGTCTGATTACTTGGGTAATAATCTAAGCATTTAGTGATAGAGATAAATGCACTGCCCAGAAGTTTGGCTCAATAAGATTTATTTATTTATATATTTATTTATTTATTTCTATCTATCTATCTATCTATCTATCTATCTATCTATCCTTCTATCCATCCATCCATCCATCCATCTATCATTCTATCCATCCATCCATCTATCATTCTATCCATCCATCCATCCATCTATCCTTCTATCCATCCATCCATCCATCCATCTATTTAAATACCACCAAAAAGACAGATGTGCATAAAGTTACTGATCACCATTGAGCATCATTATTATATTTACAATAAATATTGAATGTATTGTATGCATTGCATTCAGTATTGCATGCATTGCATTCTTCATTCATAGAGGATTTTAGTGAGTACAAGTACATTAGCACACTATTGAATCTGATATCAAGGTTATGCATCCATAATGTCTAAAATGTATGCAAGTATATGCTTTAAAGTCAGCATGAAATTAGAATTGATTCTATTTACTTTTTTAATGCACATTCCTGGTTTTATTGTAAATAGTTAATTAGTGCATGTTAATCCAAAGAAAAAAAGAGACACTTTTTACCATCCAATCAAGCCAAAAATCATAGGTATGATTACCTGAGTAATAATCTAAGAGTTACTGATTACTGTGTTTATAATGAGAGATGCGGTACCATTCAAAAGTTTGGGGTCAGTAAGATTTATTACTTTTTTAATGCCAGGCGTGGCATTTGGATTTGAATGGATTTCATTTCATTTCATTGCATTGCATTGCATTGCATTGCATTGCATTGCATTGCATATTGCATTGCATATTGCATATTGCATATTGCATTTTGCATTGCATTTTGCATTGCACATTCCTGGTCTTATTGTGAAGAATTCATTAGTGCATGTTATTTCAAAGGAAAAAATTAATAATTTTACCATCCAATCAGGGCGAAAATGTTGTAAAATCACATGTTGTTGATAATATTTTAGGCGATTTGTGATTATTATTGTTAATAATTAGGATTAGGAAAAGATTGGAGTTAAAAAGGTTTGGTAAAATGTATTTACTGTTTGTTACAGAATACAGAATGCTACAGAAAAGAAAGATTTGCATGAAGTTTCCGGCCACTGCTGAGCATCTTACAATAATTGTTGCATGCATTCTTAAAGCATTTTAGTGAGTACAAGTACTGAACCTAATAGCATGATCATTGCATTTTTAATTTCTGAAATCTGCATGAAGTCGAGCTCCATGGCAGGCTGCTCGTGTTGAGACAGTGGGCGAAGGAATTCTCATTTTGACGGCATTATACACAAACACAGCTTGTGTATCTGCACCACATGTTCACACCGGCTCATCAAATGTCATATTTGTGCACTGAATCCTGGTACTAATCGCGGTGGCCGATGGCGTGCTCTCGCGGGGCGTCTCCTAACCTTTCGCAGTCTTGAAATACCACACCCCTCGAGTCCAGCCCTCCGACGGCAGCGAGAGGACGCTGATTATTCTGACAGCGTGCCCCGTTCCAGCCCAATCAGCAACACTTACTGTTTAATTGCTCTTTGATGATGGATTCCGGTCATAAAGCCACAGTCTCGCACTTTGAGTTGTCCTTCCATGTCTTTAGCTCTGAAATGACTGTAGAAGCGGGAGTGAAAACAAGGGGTAGAGGGGTGAGCAGCGGCTCTAGGGAGTTTATTTTCTCGGTGTCATGCAGTCATGACTTTGGCACTCTCACAATGCTGTGTGATGCTAGCTAAAGCCAAATGCACAACTGCTCCAATTAAAGCACTAAATCTGAACTTGAATGTGCTCTGACATAATGGGTATGTTATGTTATCATTAACCAAAAAGGAAATATTGTTTTGATTATCGCTATTCAGCTAAAAACATCATCAACATGGATCACCAAGTACATGCTGTAAACTTGAAATTAAAAGCAGGAAATAATAAAACTCTATTTACTTTATTAATACACATTCCTGGTATTAATGTGAATGATTCAGCAGTGTATGTTAATCCAAAGAAGAAAATAGTTTACAGTTGTTTACAATTACAGTTAATTACACTACCATTCAAATGTTTTATTTTATTTTATATTTTATTTTGTTTTTATTTTAGTTTTGTTTATTCTTTAATTATTTGTATTTGAAAAATAAATACATCTTTTTTTATGTTCATTTATTCTATTTGTAATTTTTTTTATTAAAGAAATAAATATTAAATTTTTTTAAAGAATTACATTTTATTCAGCAAGGACACATTCAATTTATTAAAATAACAGTAAATACATTTATACTGTTTAAAAAAAAATTAATTAAAAATAATGTATTGCTCAAAGAATCTTAAAAACTGTATCACAATTTCCACAAAAATATGTAGCACAACTGTTTTTGTCATTGATAATAATCAGAAATGTTTCTTAAGCAGCAAAACAGCATATTAGAATGATTTCTGAAGAATCACGTGACACTGAAGACTGGAGTAATGATGCTTAACCTCTTAACTGTCAGTTTACTTCACTATATTACAATTAAATCCTAATCTAATCATGACAACTATATATCGTTGGAAAGGTCTAAGACTTCTAAATAGATATTTTATTGCTGTTTTTTGTTACAAATTATGTAGGAACAGTGATAGATTAATTTATGACAAGAGTGCACCCTTAAAAAATCTATATCAAAACAAGTTCTGACCTTTGTCACAAAAAGTATTTTTTCGTTGCCTTTTTCCCTTTCACGTTTTAGAAATCATCATAAAGTATATATCAGTTGAAAGCTTAAAATCTCAAAGTGTATCCTGTGAAAGCCATTTTAAAATCAGACATTGCATTACCATGGAAATGGTAAATCAAAATCATATTACAAAATGTTTTCGTTCAGGAATTATAACAATTTAAGTTACATTTTTCAATCAAAAATGGGTGTGACAGTTAAAGGGTTAAAATTCAGCTTTGCATCACAGGAATAAATTACATTTTAAAATATATCCACATAGTAAACACTTATTCGAAATTGTAATAATATTCCACAACATTACTGATTTTGGTATATTTTTTCTCAAATAAATGCAGCCTGGGTGAGCAGAGGAGACTTAAAGGGATAGTTCACCCAAAAATGAAAATTTGATGTTTATCTGCTTACCCCCAGGGCATCCAAGATGTAGGTGACTTTGTTTCTTCAGTAGAACACAAACTGAGATTTTTAACTCCAGCCGTTGCAGTCTATCAGTTGTATAATGCATGGCAATGGTAACAAAATCTATGAGAGTAAAAAAAACATGCACAGACAAATCCAAATTAAACCCTGCGGCTCGTGACGACACATTGATGTCCTAAGACACGAAACGATCGGTTTGTGTCAGAAACCGAACAGTATTTATATCATTTTTTACCTCTAATACACCACTATGTCCAACTGCTTTGGACATAGTGGTGGCATCCGATGCGTGAGGTGTGTACGCGCTCTGGCGTAGTTTACGTTAATGGGTGTGTTGATATCCAGCCGAAGAGCAGTCCAAATCCCTGAGTCTGAATTTTGAGCAATAATAATGATGGTATGGGTCATGTTTTGGTTTTGAAATGCTTTTGGTTTCACGAACATCTTTGAATGGTTTCCCAGAGGACGAGACTCTTGATTTCTGCTGTAAATGAATGGAGCGTGTCTCTGCGAGTCGGCGGTCGCTTCTATAGGCGGTCAAAGCGAGGCCCATTATGCCATGTTGAGATAGAGCGTCCCACCGTGAAAACTCAACACACCATGGGCTTAAAGAGCTGATAACTCGCCGTCCACTGCTGTGCCTTCATCTCTGCCGACGAAGTGGATTTTCAGACCCCGTCGATCGTCAAAACGACAAGACGGGATGCAAATTACAGTATTTTTATATTTAATTGGAGCTCTCTTTGTCTCTTGCCACTCAATAGACCTTAGTCAGAGTAATGTTTGACAGAAATGAAAACGAGGCCGTGAGGGACTGAAGTACAGTGCGTTCAGTGGATTGTTACTGGTGTTTAACATAACGATTGTTCAGCTGATGTAACGTCTTTCAAAGAAAAACTTGATTATCTAGGACTGTTATACAGTGCATGCCATTGTAAAGACTCTAAGTATATGCCTCACAGCCTTGTTTCAACATTAAATTGAACAGTTTGGCCGAATCTTGTCCCCCTCGCTGTCTGGGGTGGTTACAGCCTTTCTAAAGTCTATAGACTACTGTAACTTCATCATAGCAGTGTCTTTATTCTCTAAGTCTGTAGCGTGTTTTGTAAGGCCACAGCTGGCATTTAATGGGCATCTCTTGATCTGTTCGTTTCCTCTGCGTCAATGAACCAATGCGGTTCGGCCAAACATGATAAAAACAGTCCTCTGCTGCTCAAGCACTGTATGTATTTCTGGAAATTCAGCGTCTTTGATGGCTGTCTGTTCCAGTTGGAGCTGGAGTCACTCCTGTAGCTGTTGGTTTGTTTTGGTGCACATGAAGCCTCATGGAAAGACTAATCATACCGACTGTTTTTTGGATCATTGCAGATGCGTAGTCGATCGAAAACATCTGTTTATCTCTGGATCGGATTGAATTTTGTGCTGTAGGAGAGGATGAGATATTGTCATACAGATGGGAGAAACAGAACATCTGTTTGTGTGTACCAGGGTTATAGAAAGCTGAAACTAAATCAATAAAAAAGTTGCTTGAAATAAATAATTTATAAATAATATAATTTATCATTTATGAATAATATTTATTATATAATATATATTTACTGAATATATTTATATATATACATATGTAAATAGACGTTTTAATTTTTTTTACTTTAACTTCAATGACAACAGAAAATATAAAAATGAATACTAATTCAAAATATTAATAAAAACTATTTTAATAAAACTATATTAGTCAAGTACTAAAATAACACTGATGTAAACGAATCAGATAAAAAAAAATAAAAAAACAACTGGAGACATTTGAAGTTGCCATAAAATCGTTTCCTGTTGTGACATTTGCGCAGGTTAGTTAGACAAAGTCTAAAATTAACTTTTTAACACATTCTAATGGTGTGTGAATTTTATACATATTTATGAGTGAATTTTTTCCTCACATTTGGCACTTGGCGAGTGATAATTTTGTCAAAGCCGGCCTGATGACATCCTGTGATTTCTTTTCCGCTTGTGTCTAATTGAGGGTTTTTCAGGTTGTTCTAGGAAATCGCAGACATTGACCTTGGACTGATTTCCATTAACATCAGTTTATCATTCATGCAAAATTTATTCCGCTGATTTTGTCAATAAATAGACTAAAAAATGCTCTTGACCTGCTAATGTAGGCATTTTCTGTGAACTTTTAATCATAATCCACCTCTCAGGGCTCATTAAAAACATTTTCAAAAGCAGAAAAATTAATGTTAAAATTCTCCCTTTAGATATTTCCTTGAGCATTTCATGTACAATGCAATGCATATAATATTTTTATAATGGTATTTTTTTCCTTAACTTCTTTTACACTTTATGATGAAAATATGAGTTTGCCTCTGTCAAGGTTGCTGCAGTGTTGCTAGGGTTTGTATGGATGGTTGCTAGAGTGTTTTGGATGGTTACCCCAATAGGCTTTTAGATTTTTTTTTTTTAATTGTGCTATTTATGAAAATTACACACATTATCATTTTCCCTGATGCAAAAAAAATAAAATAAAATAATGCTCATTACCCATTGTTGTCAAAAGCAAGTCACATTATTGTAATGATTTTAATTAAAATCAGAAATCAGCATATTTTAAAAGTGATACAACATCTACAACATTAGGGTGTGTGTTTGTGTGTGTGTACAGTTAGGTCCATATATATTTGGACACAGGCAAATTTTATTATATTAGCTGTTGACCAAAACATATTCAAGTTACAGATATATAATGAATATGGTGTAATTAAAGTGCAAATTCTGAGCTTTAATTTGAGGGTATTCACATCAAAATTGGAGGAAAGGTTAAGGAATAACAGCTCTTTAATATGTACCTCCCCCTTTTTCAAGGGACCATAAGTAATTGGACAGTTGACTCAAAAGCTGTTTCATGGACAGATGGGGGCTATTCTTTCATTATTTCGACATCAGTTAAGCAGGTAAAAGTTCTGGAGTTGATTCTAAGTGTGCCATTTGCATTTAGAAGCTGTTGCTGTGAACCCACATCATGCGGTCAAAGGATCTCTCCATACAAGTGAAACAGACAATTGTTAGGCTTCAGAAACAAAACAAATCCATCAGAGAGATAGCAGGAACATTAGGAGCGGCCAAATCAACAGTTTGGTACATTCTCAGAAAAAAAGAACACACTGGTGAGCTCAGCAACATAAAAAGACCTGGACATCCACGGAGGACAACAGTGCTGGATGATCAGAGAATCCTCTCCATGGTAAAGAAAAACCCTTTCACAACATCCAGCCAAGAGAAGAACACTCTCCAGGAGGCAGACGTGTCACTGTTAAAGTCTACAATCAAGAGAAGACTTCACCAGAGCAAATACAGAGGCTTCACCACAATGTGCAAACAAGGCCTGATTAGACTTTGCCAAAAAAACACTTCTGGAAAAGCATTCTTTGGATGGCTGAAATTAAGATCAACCTATTGACTCAAAAGCTGTTTCATGGACAGGTGTGGGCTATTTCTTCATTCCTTCATTATTATTTCCACGTCAATTAAGCAGGTAAAAGTTCTGGAGTTGATTCTAAGTGTGCCATTTGCATTTAGAAGCTGTTGCTGTGAACCCACATCATGCGGTCAAAGGATCTCTCCATACAAGTGAAACAGACAATTGTTAGGCTTCAGAAACAAAACAAATCCATCAGAGAGATAGCAGGAACATTAGGAGCGGCCAAATCAACAGTTTGGTACATTCTCAGAAAAAAAGAACACACTGGTGAGCTCAGCAACATAAAAAGACCTGGACATCCACGGAGGACAACAGTGCTGGATGATCAGAGAATCCTCTCCATGGTAAAGAAAAACCCTTTCACAACATCCAGCCAAGAGAAGAACACTCTCCAGGAGGCAGACGTGTCACTGTTAAAGTCTACAATCAAGAGAAGACTTCACCAGAGCAAATACAGAGGCTTTAACACAAGCTGCAAACAAGGCCAGATTAGATTTTGCCAAAAAAACATCTAAAAAAGCCAGAGCACTTCTGCAAAAGCATTCTTTGGACAACTGAAATTAAGATCAACCTGTACCAGAATGACGGGAAGAAAAGAAGACAATAACGGGAAGAAAAAAGTATGGAGCAGGCTTGGAACAGCTCATGATCCAAAGCA
>NW_015627738.1:190164-191572 GCF_001515625.1 Sinocyclocheilus rhinocerous
TGAAATTAAGATCAACCTGTACCAGAATGACGGGAAGAAAAAAGTATGAAGAAGGCTTGGAACAGCTCATGATCCAAAGCACACAACATCATCTGTGAAACATGGAGCAGTGTGATGCATGAGCATGCATGGCTTTACTGGTGTTTAGTGATGATGAGACAGAGGACAGAAGCAGTCGGATAAATTTTTCTGAAGTGTATAGAGATATACTCTCTGCCCAGATTCAGACAAATGCAGCAAAGTTGATTGGGCGGCGCTTCATAGTACAAATAGACAATGACCCAAAACATGCAAAAGCAATCCAGGGGTTTTTGAAGGTAAAAAGTGGAATATTCTGCAATGGCAGAGTGAATCTTCTGATCTCAACCCGATTGAGCTGCATTTCACTCGCTGAAGACAAAACTAAAGGCAGAAAGACCCACAAACAAACAACAACTGAAGTCAGCTGCAGTAAAGGCCTGGCAAAGCATCACAAAGCATCACAAACCCAGTCTCTGCTGATGTCCATGAGATCCAGACTTAAGGCAGTCATTGCCTGCATAAGATTCTCAACAAAATTTGACATTTGAGCCCTTCTAAATGGGGGGACTATGTATAAAAATGGTTGTAATTCCTAAGCTTTTTATGTTATATTTTTGTTCAACCCCTTGAAGTAAAGCTTAAAGTCTGCACTTCAATTTCATCTTGATTGTTTATTTTAATTCTATTCTGATGGCTTACAGAGCCGAAATTATGAAAATTGTGTCAGTGTCCAAATGGACACTGTGTCACACACACACAGTGTATATACTGTATATATATATATATATATATATATATATATATATATGTATATACACACACAGAGACACATACTTACTGTAAATATCACTAAAATATACTGCCATTTTAATGTGCATTTATACTGTATATGAATGTGTATTTATTTATTTATTTATACATACATACAATATCATGGCAGTATATGTTGTATCCCTTTATATATGTATACATATAGAAATTCTATGTATTTCTAAGTGTATCCTATGTATTGAGATGCACCAATATGAAATTTCTCAGCTGATACCGATAGCCGATCATTCAGAAAATTATATCTGCCAATACCAATGCTGATACTGATAGTTTGGTTTTCTTAAGAAAAAAGACCTGTACTAATGAACTGTACAGGGAAGAGGGAAACCATTACAGGTTAAGATGAACAACATCACTATTACCATATATTTAATGCTATTTATTTTCAGATATAATAATCACACACCGAACCGTACACAACTCAGTTGCACATAAGGAGGTTTTCTTAAAAACTTGCCATCATGACAGATTTATTCCAACATACATATATAATTAACAGTAAATAATCTCCCTTTACACACTCTCTCTCTCTCTCTCTCTCTCTCTCTCTCTTTTC
>NW_015627738.1:192018-194296 GCF_001515625.1 Sinocyclocheilus rhinocerous
TACATGTAAATATTTTCAAAATATATGCTGTATGTGTGTGTATTTATATATATATATATTAAATATACACAATACACAGACATATAATATGTAAACAAAAACTTTTAATTTGGATGCGATTAATCGCGATTAATCGTTTGACAGCACTACTGTCATAATTGTAATTTCATGATCTCATTATGTTAGTTAATATTGGTTAAATTAATAATTCACAGCAAGTGTTGATTTTGGGGACCATGACATGCTTTTATGAGATTCAAATCCAAATGTTGCTGTTGTCTTCATAGCAGAAAGACATAGTCAACCTCGTCAGCAAAATACTGCTTCTGGTTACTTCTGAAATCTCACACACAAACACACACACGCACCTGCTTTCCAGGTCAGGCATGGTGAGGTTTCGGCTGATGAAGCTCATTTTGAGTGGGATGACCTTCCTGTCAGGACTTACACTGCTCTTGGGCGACTCGTCGCTGCTGCTGAGGTTTGGGGACTGCAGACGCCCATCCCAAGGCAGATCCGCACTCACAGAGGACTTCTTAAAGAGCGGAGACACCTCCCTGATGTACTTCACTGCACACAACACATACAGCCTAACTGAGCATTAAATATCAGAAACATCCAAAAAAAAAAAGCATTTACACATGAGCATTAGTGTGTGTATGTGTGTGTGAGTGAGTGAGTGAGTGAGTGTGTGGGAGTGGGTGTGAGTGAGTGATCGTTTGACAGCACTACTGTCTTTAGATACTAAAAGATGCATAACCATATTCCTCTACAACCTGCTGTATTATTCTGAAGGGGCAAAAGCGTTTATCACAATCAATCTGACAAAGAGATCTGACAAGATCAATGGGTCTCGTGCGTTTTGGCTGGTTTTCAAACTCGCAGCTGGACCGTACATCAGCCGTATACCTCTCAGATGAGTGAAGTGAAGTGAAGTGAAGTGAAGTGACATGTGGCCAAGTATGGTTACCCATACTAGGAATTAGTGCTCTGCATTTAACCCATCCAAAGTGCACACACACAGCAGTGAACACACACACCGTGAACACACACCCGGAGCATTCACTCCCCCCACCTACAATCCCTGCCAGACCGGAGACTCGAACTCGAACCTTTGGGTTACGAGTCCGACTCTCTAACCATTAGGCCACGACTTTCCCATTTTTTGAGATGGGAAAGTGATTAGACCGCAGCATCGGCCGTGTATTTTAAGGGAAAACATAACGGATGGAGATGGGAAGACATTGATCAGCGGCTCCCTCCGGCAGATATACGGCCTTTACAGCAGAGCAGAGCGCCGCTCATCGAGAGAGCAGACGTAAAACCTTGACACGGGAGCCGCTCCAGAGCTGGATGGATTATATATAGAAAGGTCTGTGACTGGTCGTGTGTATGTGTGTGCTTTTGGCCTGGCATGACTCTCTAATCCCGTCTCTCTCTGATGGATGGATGGCGATCTGCTCCAGTAATGATGCCAGCCGCCCCTCAGATCGCCCACCCTCAGTACCCAGCAAATGATGATAGGGATGTGCACAATTACATCTTTTCAAAAACCAGTTGTCTTGAGAAAGTCTTGTGTTATTGGTTCATGTGGTGATGCTACAGGTTTTAGAGCATTTTCTCCATGTTTTGGTCCTCTCCGTGCTGAAGATGCCCTGCTTTTACCAAGACAAATGGAAAGGCCATCTGTCTTTTGGCTCTCTTGTTCATTGAAGTGCTCAAGAAATTAGTTTGTTTACAGGAGATCCTGTGTTGCAACCTTGGCCCAGTTTATCACTGTTACCCGTCTTAACGTGTTCAAACTCGCAATAGTGCTGTCACTACAGTTAGAGGTCACATTTAATGTGCATCTAACTGTGATTCAACATGAAATCAGAGTTTACTGTGTTTACTTTCTTAAAGGGACAGTTCACCCACCACTGAAACATGTTTGTGATTATTTACGCACGCTTATGTTGTTCCAAACCCGTAATGCTTTTTCTTCTGTGAAACCAGTGTTATTGTTAACTAAACTAAAACTAAAGAAATTAAAAGTTTTCTTATTTTGAAAGCTGAAATAAAATAAAGTATAATATTATTTGAAAACCTAAATATTTATTTATTTATTCATTGATTCATTCATTCATTTTATTTATTTTTTTATATTTTATGTAGTATCATTGCAGTAAATGTTGTATCTCTTTTAAAATATGCTGATTTATATTTAAAAAATCAAACAATAAACAAAAAAATCATGCAATTATGTGTGTGTGTGTATAAATATATAATAATTATTTAT
>NW_015627738.1:194433-207864 GCF_001515625.1 Sinocyclocheilus rhinocerous
ATATATGTGTGTATACATAGTTCTATTTTTTACAAAATATTTAAAATTATGTAATAAATATTTTTTTAATTATATAAATTATATTTTTATAACTATTTTTAGATACGCACAAACAGTCTAACCGTCTAACTACAAGTTTCAATTCATGTTTTGTTTTTAGCTAGTAAGAAAATATTTTAGTAATGCATTTGAAAGTATGTTGATTAATCTCTTTTATCTCAAAAGAACAAGGAACATTTTATTATTTTTTCATAGTATGACCCCTTTCACTAATTTCTGTATTCTCTTGGCGGCTCAGCTAAGAGGCTTTCATGGTCTTTGGGTTCTTATTAAAGTTGTTGGTGCAGAGACCAGGCCCAAGTAACCTTAGATCAAGACCTGCCATCATGAGCGTCACGGGTTTGGCTGATCATTGACTGGTATCTATAAAGAGCTGCTTGCCAGCTCTCAGCACAGTCGCCGCTTCAGCACATATTTATGTGAAATCTAACCGTCCTGAGTCCCGAGCGTCCATTCCTTCCCATCTGCCTTGGCTGCAGGCGTGTTTGCATGCGAGGCGTCTCATGTCGCAGCTCTCGTGAGACGTCGCTCTGTTCATCTGTCACAGCAGAGAATTCACAGTGTGTTTAAAGCACTGCGAACGCTGCGGGAGCAACATCAGCCTGTTTGTTTAAGTCGAGTAATTTATAGACACCATTTAAAGGATTATGAATGTGCATGATATTTATAGCAGCAAATGCTAATTAACGACAAGTCAAAGAGGGAACGATCAGTTCCGTCTCTTGTCAGCCTCCTGTGTTTATAGTGATAACAGTAAGATATAGATGACTGGAAAAGGAAAACTTGTCAAGACAGACTTTGAATATTGACATGACAAAACCTTGCCTAAAAGTAAAAAAATAAAAAAATGTTTTTACTTTTATTTTCAAGCTAGATTTTTTTTTATTCAAAAGTTTAAATGTTTGAATGCTGTGATGTGTACTTGCATTGCTATTTAAATAAATAAATTGTAGATTAAAATTAATAAGTAAATAATTAGATTAAAACAAACGAATAAATAAATGAATAAAAATATAGATTTATTTATAGATAGATAAATATTAGATTAAAAAAATAAATACATATTTTAGATTAAAATAAAACCATGAAAGTTAGATTAAAGTGAGTGAGTGATTATGATGAGTATAAAAACAATGTAACTTAATATAAACTAAATATAATTAGGCATATTTGTGATCTGCATTATTTTAGTATTATTTATATACCTTTATAGTCATTATCAATGTTTTTGAATTGGCTTTTAGTTGTATAGTTTCGGTTTTCATTTTAATTAATTAATTTATTTTTTTCAATTTAGAAATTTTCATTTCTATTTTTTTTTAACATTACTATTTAGGTTCACTGTATTTCTGTATTTTTAAAAGTAAAAAAAAAAGTTTCTAGGCGACTGCTAGAACATAGATAGTTAGTTAGTTAGTTAGTTAGTTAGTTAAACCGGTAAAAAGAGCTAATTGTTTATGTTGTGTAACTTAAGTAAACAAAAAAAAAATGAATGTGCTATTTAAAAACAACTGAGAGATAATGATATTGTATATGTAGGTTTTATGGATTAGCGAAATGAAAAATAATTTTCACTTAGATTGCTCATCAAAGAACAAAACAACACTAGCTAATTAAAGCAGAATCTGCATCAAAGCCACATATGCTAGAAAAGTCACATGACTGCAGGTGGTTCCTTGCTAATTGCTGTAATTCGTATCAGACTCCTTTTATATGAGAAAATATGAGTCATAATCATTTTTCATTTGTTCCACAGATGTCTTTATTATAACCGCACTTTCATCGAGCGAGTCTCTGCCTCGTATAATTAGTTCCTTCCTGTACGCCGCTGTACAAGTCTCATTACAGAAGAGGCAGAAGTGGCCTGATAACACTCTCCCTCTGTGTAATTAATGGTCTTCCTGCAGCCGCTGAGCTGACAATGAACCGCCCGCTTCTCAACCAGCCATCTGCTTTAACTCAATGCTGTTATGTGAGGGGAAAAAACATAAACTAATACATTTCAGCATCACTAATACTATTAATACTGTTCATTTCTGGGGTTAGTGATAAGATTTGTTCTCCAGACATGACTGATTCCTTCAATCATGTGTCTTGTTGAGGAGAGTTGTGCTGAAAAACATATCTTCTTACTCATTTTTGACTAATTTTCCAGTGCAAATATCTAAATATTCTTAAAAAACATATATATATAATATTCAAATATCTACACATTCAAATTCCAAAGTGTGTGTGTATATATTTTAAATAAATAAATAATTGTTTTTAAATAATAACATCATAATACTTCAATATTAAAAATTTATAAAATATGTATTAATCTCATTAAATGTCGTTTAAAATATTGAATAATGTAATATGCTCACTTTCACAATAAAATACGTTCTTTAAAATATGTATGATATATACACATACATACACAAATTTGCTAAATTTTCATATAATAGTCCCCCTAAAAACATATCGATTCCACAACTGCACCGCTGATTTCTTCAACTGGATGTGGATGTGTTAATGTGGGCTCTGGATTGATCCTCGTCTAATCCCGGGACGCGCTCACAGACGTGGGAAGCGCTGAGTGTATTTGGATTTAGCAAAATGATACAAGAGCAGGATTTGACTGAGGAGCCGAGCAACCCAGATTCCAGCTCAGATGCTGAGGACCTGTGGGAGACATCAGGAGATTGCCTGTTAGAGGGTGAAAATTGAGCAGGGAATGAGCCGCGCTCGCTGACTGAGACCATTAGGAGTCTTAATGGAGGAGCAGAAAACGTGTTTGGAGCCGGCAGTGGAGTCTCGCTTATCTACTGCGCATTTAACAGATACTGGCTGTAGAAGATTCTCTATAGAGAAGTTTATCTCGTCTGCCTCACTGAAGGGAAACGCTGGAAAAACCTCACGAGCAAAACCCTGCAGCACAGTAACGTGCATAAATTAAAGAAGTATTTCAGGGTATTTTCACCTTAATGTCTATAGAGAGTCGACTGCAGCAGGCAGGTGCGCCGGAGGCTTTCATGCAAGAACCTCAAGATCGTTCTTCTATTAAAGCATTTAAAAGAACTGCTTGTTTTTTGAGCTGTACAGTTGGTTATACAGACATTTTAATCATTCAGCATCATCCAGTTTCATCGTATGAACACATAGTAAAGTACCACACTGCAAAAAAATGATTTTTAAATCGACACATTAACTTGAGAAGCAAGATTACAGAAGATAAGTCTCAGAAGTGTTGTTTTCTGACAAATCTATCAGTTTATGCTTAAAACAAGAAAAAATATCTGCCAACTAAGTCAAAATAATAATAATAATAATAATAAAACTTGATTTCCACTTGTTTCTGAATTAAATGTGTCTTGATAGATAATGCATAATTTGTACTGAAAAACAAGAGCAAAAATACAGTAATATTTAAAAATATATATATTTCTATTAAG
The DNA here is from genome assembly GCF_001515625.1 of Sinocyclocheilus rhinocerous. Lineage (NCBI taxonomy): Eukaryota > Metazoa > Chordata > Actinopteri > Cypriniformes > Cyprinidae > Sinocyclocheilus > Sinocyclocheilus rhinocerous. Next base: position 197,928 of record NW_015627738.1, read on the forward strand.
TTACATGAATCTGTTTTTTTATATTATTTAAATCTTATTACTATTTTATTTAATATAAAAATATTTTATATTACATTAATGATATTTTGACTTCAAAATGTGCGCGAGTGTTATGAAAATAATGTTGTGAAATGCAAGATATAGATATGTTTTATATTTATTTATTTATATATGATCATTTAAATATTGTTACATAAAAACTATTATGTAATAATTTAATAAATGTATACACGCACTTTAAAATTATATGTATGATAGTTATGAACTATATTTTTATATTGCAGAATTAAATGTTATTCATTAAAAATGTATAAAAATAATAATTAGTTTATTTATTTAAATTTGATTATTTAAATATTTTTTAAAAATAATATTTAATAATATATTTTATATTTAATAAAATATTTATATTTTATATTTAATAGCAAGAAATTTTAATGGTCCTTCATTTTCTGTATTTGATATATAAACTGTATTCGAGATATGTATATACAGTGGGTACGGAAAGTATTCAGACCCCCTTACATTTTTCACTTGTTTTTTTTTTGTTGTTTTTTTCTTGAAATAGGTCTGGGACAGTATTTGTGACAATCAGCCATGCACATTTTTTACAGTCCCTTTGTACTTCTGTTTAAACGCTAGAGTTGGAATAAATATTTTTTTCCCAGGGCCAGTAAAGAAACTCTCACAATATTCTCTCATTTTCTTGATGCTTTATCAGGCGTGAAGTGGAAACTCACTGATACGAGCCATGGGCATCGTTTAAAGATCCATGGGTCACGTCTTTTTATTTAGGCTGACTTTAATAGTCATTTTTCCAGGACATATGAGTGCTGTTAGTGGGTTTGGGTGTTTGTAAAACTTTTAACCCTTCATATGAGCAGTCAGAATCGAATAGAGCATTATTCTCTCTAAAAAGACACTTTGAATTGTGCTCTTTCTGATGCTCCAGGATAAATGGCATTTCATTTTCTCTCCAGGTACGACACCATCACTAACCAGTGGGAGATGGTGGCTCCTTTGCCCAAACCCGTCCATTCTGCGGCAGCGACTGTGTGTGGGGGGAAGATCTATGTGTTTGGAGGGGTGAACGAGGCCGGCCGCTCTGCTGGAGTACTTCAGTCATATGTGCCTCAAACCAACGCCTGGAGCTTTATTGAGTCGCCCATGATCGGTAAGAGCGCTCGGGACAGTTACTGAAGTGCAAACTGTGCTCCTCACCTGCTGTCTTCTGCGTATGGGAGCTTATGTGTTATATACACTACTGCCCGAAAGGTTTGGGGTCAGTATGAATTATTATTTGAAAGAAATTAATATTTTATTCAGAAAGGATGCATTAAATTGATCAAATATGCCAGTAAAGACATTGATAATGTTACAAAAGATTCCTATTTCAAATAAGTACTGTTCTTGTGAACTTTTTACTCATTGAAGAATGCTGAAAAATCACAAAAATATGAAGCAGCACAACTGTTTTCAACATTGATAATAATCAGAAATGTTTCTTGAGCAGCAAATCAGCATATTAGAATGATTTCTGAAGGATCATGTGACACTGAAGACTGGAGTAATGATGCTGAAAATTCAGCTTTGATCACAGAAATAAATTGAAATTGTAAATTGTATTCAAATAGAAAACGGTCATTTTAAATTGTAATAATATTTCACAATATTACTGTTTTTAATGTTTTTAATCAAATAAATGCAGAACAGTCTTCTTTCAAAAAACATGCCAAGCCAAACTTTTGAACGGTAGTGCATTAATTTAAATGTACAGAAATATAGTTTACAGAAAAAATATAAAAAGACCCCAACTCATCTATAAAATTAACTATTTTGGTTTATAAAATGTTCAAGCATCATGCATGAAAAATCCCAGGTCCCACATCAGATGCATTGTATTCCTAAAGTTCTATATTAGACAGTTTTGAAACTGAGAAACTATAACTTCATGGGATTTCATTAGTATTTGTCATTTTGACACGCGCCAGAGATCTTGAGCTTGTGGGTGGAGGGATGCTCAAGGGAGAAGGAACTTTTTTCCAAACTGTCTCAGTGGTGAATGCAGCGCTGAGGGACACGCAGCGGGAGCAGGACTCAGGTGTTTCATTACAGCTGGAAAAGCAAACGTTTCCCCATTAGTGCAGAAATAAGTGTGGATTTAAAAAAAGGACACACAGCTACACTCAAACTGCCCTGAAACCAGCTTCATCTGCCATCTTTAGTCAGGAAAATCAGTTATTTTGGATATCCACCTGACTGCTGCAAGCCTTTCTCAGAGACACGTTTGATGTTTAATATACGGGAACACCTTACAATAATTAGTTAACATTAAATAACAGTGAAAAATACTTCTAAAGCATTTATTAATCTTAGTAAATGTTCATTTCAACATTTACCAATACATCAAAATCAAAAGTTTTATCTGTTAATATTATTTAATGGACCTGAGCTAACATGAACTAACAATTGACAGTTGTATTAAAGATTAATAAATACTGAAACAAATGTACTGCTCATTGTTAATGTTAGTTAAAGGGTTAGTTCACCCAAAAATGAAAATTCTGTCATTAATTACTCACCCTCGTGTTTTTCCAAACCCGTAAGACCTTCGTTCATCTTCGGAACACAAATTAAGATATTTTTGATGAAATATGAGGGCTCTCTGACCCTCCCATAGACAGCAAGGTAACTACCACGTTCAAGGTCCAGAAAAGTACCAAGATGATCGACAAAGTAGTCCGTGTGACATCAGTGGTTCAACTGTAAAGTTACGAAGCTACGAGAATACTTCAGAATTTTCATTTTTGGGTGAACTAACCCTTTAATGCATTAACCAGTGTTAACTAATGCAACCTTATTGTAAAGTGTTACCATATATTTGGTTATGTGGGTCGATTTTGGACCAATTAAGATTTCACTGTCAGCCTCTTAAAATGTCTTCAATCGAGTTTGATCAAATATCATAAAAAGTATCTTAAATGGTATAACAAAATTCTTTAATTTGGGGAAGGAAAAACAGAAATTGTGATATGGCCTAATGTGATTATTAACCTTCAAAAGGCTATCTTAGAAAAAAAAAATTTTTTTTTGCAGTTGTAAGTAAAACCGGTTATTGGAGTAGATTTTACAAGAAAATACTATTTCAGTCTTTTTACTTCAAAATTGAATGTTTAATTCACTGTGTTACTTGCTGTTTCTGTGTAATTAATCCTACACCAATTTTTTTCTTCTTTTTTCTTCAATGATTGAATTAAATATGAGCACAGGGCACTGTTTTGCATTCTTCAGGCTCACCGTTTCAGAACAGTTTGCAGTCAGTTAATATCATGCATTTATGCAAAGCGATTGCTTATTGATCTTCTTTTGATGAATTATAGTTATTTTTATTGGTTGCTATTTGATCTCCCTCATGTTTTTGAAAGAGCAGCTAGAATTACTGTAAAACAAAGAGATTTCAAAATAAGAGTCCCTGTACATTTTGGTTTTGTTTATATTGAAAAGCATAGGAAAGACTAAATATTGTTTAATACATAGATGTTGCTAGTAACGGCAAAATAATCTGTTTATTGTGGTTCTTTAAACACATTTTTGTATCTGCAAACTCCAGTATAACTCAGCAAGATTTGTAAGGCTCTTGCTATATTTGTGCGGCATGCATCAGATAGTTCATGAATAATCAAGGCCTTTTTAAAGCGAATCAGTTCATAGCCATCTTGGTGAAGCCTGTAGGCGTTTATTTTCTAGTCATGCATGAACAGCTTGCATCTGTTTGAATGGGATTAGTCTGAAATCTCTAAAAGTGTATTTTTGGTCCAGCTAATGGGCGTGTGTGTTCTTTAGCAAAGCAGCTCGGCGAGTATATTGACGGCAATGGCGTTTTGCAGCAACAAATTGACCAGAAGTCGTTTGTTTTTAATGAGATTTTCCAGCGTCCTCCAGCAGTTGTCAGTGTGAACCGAGCTTCACTGTATACTGTCTCTGCTAACATTAAGTGCACGCATAATGAAAACTCAACTTTAGCTAGTAACCAGTTTGTGTTTGCATGTCTTCAAGAGTTTCTCGACTGTTATCCTCTCTGCCACCTGACAAGACCATCATTCACACTTACAGACGACTCATATTCTTTACACTTAGTGCTTTTCCTCTAGAATTCATCTTGTGGTGCATCTGGGTCCATTTTTAGATGCTAAAGTGTTTGTGTGGATTGTCAGGGTCTTAAATGATATAACAAAAGTCTTAATTATGATTTCAAGAGGTCTGAATATTGGGGAATTGCGATATGGCTTAATTGTATTATTAAATTCCAATAGGCTGTGATTTCATTAAATAAATGTGAGCATTGCATGTTCAAAGTCAAAACATGGTTCTATTGTGCGTTTCAGAGCATTTTGCAATCACTGAATATAGTTCATAATGTTTTTTGTTTAATGTTTAGAATTTTTAAGGGATTTTATATTGAATGCTTTGGAACACAGACTTATGTTTGGTATCTTTTTAGAAGAACCTTGGAAGAAGACATTTGGCAGATTATATTGCTGAAAAGAAAAAACTTAGTTTAAAAATGCACAAAAATCCTATTTTAAAATTTTATATGAAATATATATTTTCCAAAATGTTTTACTCTAAAACTGCGAGAAAATTAAATCTGAACAAGTTGTGTTCCAAATTTGAGGTTGATATCTCAAAAAATTAGCTTTTTATTTATTGATTTTTACTAAGTTTCGTACTATTCCAGTGAAGTAAAAAAAAAACTAAAAAACAAAAACATACAAAATGTCTGTCAAAATGATTGAACAGCACCGCACGGGTAAAAGCAAAGGAAAGAGTAAAAAAAAATATGTACGTATAAAATAATTTTTTTTAAATTATTTTAAACTTGCAGTTCCCCTGTTTGTTTCTGATAAGCAGTATTAAGTCCTCATTGAATATGTGCCACAGCCTGTTTAATTAAAGTGTAACAATGTGAGATAGATTATGTATTTTGAGCTTATGGGTTTGTTCTGTATGGACTAAAGTTAATAGTTTGTGCAGGTCTTAAATAAAAGTGAAGTAAAAAAAAAACTAAAAAAAAAAAACATACAAAATGTCTGTCAAAATGATTGAACAGCACCGCACGGGTAAAAGCAAAGGAAAGAGTAAAAAAAAAAAAGTACGAATAAAATTTTTTTTTTTTTAATTATTTTAAACTTGCAGTTCCCCTGTTTGTTTCTGATAAGCAGTATTAAGTCCTCATTGAATATGTGCCACAGCCTGTTTAATTAAAGTGTAACAATGTGAGATAGATTATGTATTTTGAGCTTATGGGTTTGTTCTGTATGGACTAAAGTTAATAGTTTGTGCAGGTCTTAAATAAAATCTTATATTTGATTTTACCCTGCTTTGTATCAGGTAAAAGCATACAGAGAAAATCTGTTTAACATTGTTGTTATCTGGTTCAGTTTAATATTTGATGGGGTTCATGAGAAGTTCTTTAGAAATAATGATGTCTCAGAAGTGTTGTGAAACACAAGAGCAGAATGTCTGAGCTTCTTTTGTGGATTGTAGAAAGGGCAAAATACACCATTAAAGTATTATAAAGCTGTCCATGTAACTTATGTCCTCTAAAAATATGATATGGTGTGTGTTGTGAGGAACAGATCCAAATGTAAGTTGTTATTTGAAGCATACATTTCGTTGGATTGTAATATTTCTGTTTTTTTTTTCATGAATAGGTTTACAATAGTTAACTAAAACTAAAATCCTAAAAAATATATAATTTTAGGTTAATTGAAATAAAATGAACTTTAACTGAAATAAAAAAAAAAAAATGTATCTTATTTTATATCAGGTAATTTCCAAGGTACTAAAATAACTAAAAAGCAAAACTGAAATAAAAATTAATAAAAAACTATATAGATATATTTAAAAGAAACTAAAACTAATAAAAATTACAAAATCACACCACAAAATTACTAAAACTAAAATCATAAAAAATAATCATTTTTGTGAATTGAAATAAAATAAACTTAAATAAAATTAAATGTAGAAAAAAAAACGTATTTTATTCCAGGTTATTGCCAAGGTACTAAAATAACAAACTGAAATAAAAAATGAATAAAAACTATATAGACACATTTAAAACAAACAAAAATGAATAAAAAATGACAAAAACAACAAAATTGCAAAAAAAAAAAAAAAAAACTTTAAATAAAAATTTAAATGTAAATCTAAAATTAAAAAAAGATTCATTATATTAATAAAAACTATAATAATATCATCACAATGAATACTAAATTTAGTCCATTAACACCCTTGAAAAGGTTTTTAATAGTTTGTCCAGATTTAGACTTTTCATAAAAAATTGATCTTAAACATCTTGTATAGATTTTACTTTAGTTGTTTTATCTATTATCATGTTGCAACCTTGTTTTCACTATAAATATAGCCATGGAAACAAACAAACAAGTTGTTCTTTCCTGATGATTTTCCCTATTCTTGTTTCTGTCAGCGAGTTTTTATGTAGCGCATGAGTCCTGTCGACTACTTTTATGGTGTTTCTTGTTGTTTTCTTGCTCTTTTCTGAGCTGGAGAGATGTCACTATGATCTGTGTGAAGATTCTTCATTTTAGTTCCGCAGAAGTAATAACAGCATACAGGTTCAGAACGACACGAGAGCGAGTAACTAATGATAGAGTTGTCATTTTTGTGGATTGAACTCTTCCTCCAGCCAGTTGTTGATGTTTGCATGGAACCAAACCAACTGAACGTGAATAACGTCTGACGCATCACAAACTGAAACTCCTTCAAAAGCTTCAGATAGTGTAATGAGAGTGCGGTTATGCCGTTTGTAGCAGAGAGAGTGAGATAGGAACATGATATTTGGATTATTGTGAAGGGCTTGAGCGATCTGGAAAGGTCGTCGGAGATGTCAAGTGTTGCAGGTATTCCTGCGCCGGCGGATAATGAACTCTTGAGGGTTTCAGCCGGTTACGTCATCTGAGCCTGAGCTCTTATTGATTTTGATGTTGCTATGGACCGTGAGGCGCTTATTGATTCTGATGTCGCTGTGGACATTGTGGCCCGGGGATCATATGTTTATTGCAGCCGTGTTTGTGTAAGAACAAGCAAAGGCTCAAATACAAAGCACCTCAGTCTTCATTGTCTTGTTATTTGACTTCCGACTCAATCGATAAAGCCATGGAAACGGTCAAAAGTAATGAAGGAACTAAAATGACTGTGTAGCATAATAATATGGCCGTGTAATTGCAGTGTAGGTCAGTAAAGACTAGCGGCTGAAGATGTGGAGAGGTAATGCAAAGGTTGCAGGTTCAAACCCAACAAAAACTGATCACAATATAGGTTTATTTGATTGTGTAAATTATACACTACTGTTCAAACTTTTGGGGTTAGTAAGATTTGTATATATATATATATATATATATATAAATGAATGCTTTTATTCAGCAAGGATGCATTAAATTGATCAAAAGTGAGAGTAAAGACATTTATAATGAAACAAGATGTCTATTTAAAATAAATATTGTTTTGAACTTTTTATTTATCAAATAATCCTGGAAAAAAAATCAGTTTCCTCAAAAATATTCAGCAGCACAACTGTTTTCAACATTGATAATAATCAGAAATGTTTCTCGAGCAGCAGATCAGTATATTAGAATGATTTCTGAAGATCATGTGACACTGAAGACTGGAGTAATGATGCTGAAAATACAGCTTTGATCACAGAAATAAATTACAGTTTAAAATACATTCAAATATAAAATTTTAATTGCTAATAAGTTTTCAAAATAGTACCGTTTTTACTGTATTTTTATCAAATAAATGCAGCCTTGGTGAGCAAAAGAGACTTCTTTCAATTAAATTAAAATAAATTTGAACAATGTATGCATTTATATTTGTGACCCTGGAGCACAAAAGCAGTCTTAAGTCGCTGGGGTATATTTGTAGCAATAGCCAAAAATACATTGTATGGGTCAAAATTATTGATTTTTCTCTTATGCCAAAAATCATTAGGATATTAAGTAAAGATCATGTTTCATGAAGATATTTAGTAAATTTCCTACTGTAAATATATTAAAACTTAATTTTTGATTAGTAATATGCATTGCTAAGAACTTCATTTGGACAACTTTAAAGATGATTTTCTCAATATTCTGATTTTTTTTGCACCCTCAGATTCCAGATTTTCAAATAGTTGTATCTCGGCCAAATATTGTCATATCCTAACAAACCATACATCAATGGAAAGCTTATTTGTTGTTAAATAAATAAATGTATAAATCTCAATTTCAAAAATTTGACCCTTATGACTGTTTTTTTTCGTCCAGGGTCACATTGATGAAATTTAAGTGCCTTAAAAATAGCCTGAAATACACAATGACTGATCGAATTCTCCTGTGCACTGCAAAACTGACTTCTTAAGTGTTTTAATCTTTTTTTTACTTGTTTTCCAGTTAAAGTGTCAAAAAAACATTGAAACAAGATAAATTTAGTTGAGAAGCAACATTGCAAATGATAGTACATTTTTGTAGATTGCATTGCAATATACGAGTATTTTGTCTTATTGCACTTGCAGATTTTTAAATGCTTGTTTTTTTACTTTTATACTTTAAAATGTGAAACTGCACGAATGCACTGGTGTTAAAGATGCATTCTATGAAAGCAAGTCTTAAGCATGAATGCAGTGTTAATTCTGACATAAATACATTTTTTTTAAAGATTTTTAGATATTTTAACCAGAAAATTTGACATAAATCCTTAAGTATAGTATTTCTTGCATTGTTGGTGGTGCAGTGACACATTGAGGGCTGAAGAACGATAAGATCTGCCGTGGAGAAGCTTGATTTGGTCAGTCAGCAGTAAGAGATTCGTCTCTCAGTTGCCAGTCAGCGATCTGCCTAATGTTCCCGTTTGCATTTATTTATCTCTGTCCGTCTTATCGGCAGGGAACGGTATTGTCAGCGCCGCCGTCTGTGAATGACAACACCTTCCTCCCGCAGTGTTTGACAGACCAGAAACGCAGTGGGACAGGCTCACGCTGTACTGTATTGTGTTTAACATGTAAATAAAGCGGCCGTGGAGAAGAGCCGCCCGTGGCCATGGAACGCATCAGGGAGATGAAGGTCTTTGGTGTTATAGCCACATTTATGGAAGTGTGAAACTTTGTTTAACTAAAAGCACTGCCGCTGTTTGTGTGCAATATTCCTTTAAGAGCCCCATTTAGTAGTTGTGCCACATGACTGAGGATGGCAGATTGACACTTCAGCGCCCAGCAGGAGACGGCAGACACGCGCTGTGATAGGGGGCGCTGAAAATCTTCCCCAAACATGTGCGGTCAGGCAGAGAACTGAAGCCAAACGGAGATTCCCTCAAGAAACACCAAAAAGAAAGTTCATAAAACAACTCTAGAGAGGCAGAAGGTGAATCTCTGGGTCACATTTCACCCTGTTAACTGCTATATGAATTTATTTGAGTTTTTAATTGTTTTTTTTTAATCTAAGGGAAGAGTCAAAACTATTTTCAGTGGTTATTGACATACAGACCACAAATGCTGTCGACTGAGTCACACTAAACCCAGGACATTCCTTTAAATAATACAGAAATTATTTAACCCTTGTGCAACCTTTTGGACATTTTTGTCCTTTTCAGTTTAGTTTTTTTGATCATTTTGCCTGTGTTATTGCCAACTGCATAAATTTTGGCACAGGTGTGTATTTTTATTGGAATTTTACTATTTCACTTACATTTCCTTTAATAAATCTGTTTTGCACTAGGTACAAAAAATTGTTCCTCTCAGGACCTTAAGGACAAAAATGTCCCCATTGAAACCCATTAAAACTGCTATTTTTAATCGCAGTGCCATTTAACTGTAAAATTATGCAATTTTTGTTAATAGGCTTTCATTCTGTTGGCAAGGCTTTAAAATTTTATTTTTTAC
>NW_015627738.1:210571-230481 GCF_001515625.1 Sinocyclocheilus rhinocerous
AATTCTCCTGTGCACTGCAAAACTGACTTCTTAAGTGTTTTAATCTTTTTTTTACTTGTTTTCCAGTTAAAGTGTCAAAAAAACATTGAAACAAGATAAATTTAGTTGAGAAGCAACATTGCAAATGATAGTACATTTTTGTAGATTGCATTGCAATATACGAGTATTTTGTCTTATTGCACTTGCAGATTTTTAAATGCTTGTTTTTTTACTTTTATACTTTAAAATGTGAAACTGCACGAATGCACTGGTGTTAAAGATGCATTCTATGAAAGCAAGTCTTAAGCATGAATGCAGTGTTAATTCTGACATAAATACATTTTTTTTAAAGATTTTTAGATATTTTAACCAGAAAAATTGACATAAATCCTTAAGTATAGTATTTCTTGCATTGTTGGTGGTGCAGTGACACATTGAGGGCTGAAGAACGATAAGATCTGCCGTGGAGAAGCTTGATTTGGTCAGTCAGCAGTAAGAGATTCGTCTCTCAGTTGCCAGTCAGCGATCTGCCTAATGTTCCCGTTTGCATTTATTTATCTCTGTCCGTCTTATCGGCAGGGAACGGTATTGTCAGCGCCGCCGTCTGTGAATGACAACACCTTCCTCCCGCAGTGTTTGACAGACCAGAAACGCAGTGGGACAGGCTCACGCTGTACTGTATTGTGTTTAACATGTAAATAAAGCGGCCGTGGAGAAGAGCCGCCCGTGGCCATGGAACGCATCAGGGAGATGAAGGTCTTTGGTGTTATAGCCACATTTATGGAAGTGTGAAACTTTGTTTAACTAAAAGCACTGCCGCTGTTTGTGTGCAATATTCCTTTAAGAGCCCCATTTAGTAGTTGTGCCACATGACTGAGGATGGCAGATTGACACTTCAGCGCCCAGCAGGAGACGGCAGACACGCGCTGTGATAGGGGGCGCTGAAAATCTTCCCCAAACATGTGCGGTCAGGCAGAGAACTGAAGCCAAACGGAGATTCCCTCAAGAAACACCAAAAAGAAAGTTCATAAAACAACTCTAGAGAGGCAGAAGGTGAATCTCTGGGTCACATTTCACCCTGTTAACTGCTATATGAATTTATTTGAGTTTTTAATTGTTTTTTTTTAATCTAAGGGAAGAGTCAAAACTATTTTCAGTGGTTATTGACATACAGACCACAAATGCTGTCGACTGAGTCACACTAAACCCAGGACATTCCTTTAAATAATACAGAAATTATTTAACCCTTGTGCAACCTTTTGGACATTTTTGTCCTTTTCAGTTTAGTTTTTTTGATCATTTTGCCTGTGTTATTGCCAACTGCATAAATTTTGGCACAGGTGTGTATTTTTATTGGAATTTTACTATTTCACTTACATTTCCTTTAATAAATCTGTTTTGCACTAGGTACAAAAAATTGTTCCTCTCAGGACCTTAAGGACAAAAATGTCCCCATTGAAACGCATTAAAACTGCTATTTTTAGTTTGCTTATTAACTGTAAAATTATGCAATTTTTGTTGATAGGCTTTCATTATATTGGCAAATTAAATATTTTACTATTTTTTACCAGATGGTGCCATTTTTTCAGGTTTGACCTATAAAGAAAATACTCGCTTTATTTCTGTTTTCTGCTTCTGCATATTATAGAGCCAATTGGATAAATAATGCAGCTATAATTGTGTGGGTGTGTTGGTATGGATGTCAGAGTGTGGTTTGTATGTGTGTCATAAAAAAAAAAAATCCTGTGTGTGTTCTTGTAATATTTGAGAGAGAAAAACTCTACTGCAAATCACAAATCCAACCACTGTGTGCACCAGCAGAGTTTTGCTGGCATCTAATGGGGAAAATTTGGTACTGCGCCCAAACAAAATCTTACTGAAAGCTCATTTTTTGAGATATCAACCTCAAATTTGGAATACAACTTGTTTAGATTTATGGCTTTGATTTTCTAGCAGGTATAGAGTTCAACATGTTTCATAAAATATATATTTTATATAAAACATCGTTCATAAATCATTTTCATAAACCTAAACAACAATAATTTTTTACTTCAACAATAATCTGCCATGGGTCTACTTTAAAATGAGACCAAACTTAACTATGTGCTCCCAAGCTTCAAATTTTTATGACAGTTTTTTGACATGGACATTTTTGTCCACTATGGACCTATGTGTAACTTTTTTTAATTGACGCACAAGGGTTAAATAATATATATTATTTATTGCATTACAATAGTGAAAATGTTATGTATGTATTTATATATTAATTCATTTAAATCATTTATTTTGTTTATAGTTTTATTTAAATGGAAAAAAAAATTCTATATGTGAAATACTATAGAAATACTATACTATATAATACTATAGAATACTAAGAAATGTGTGCCTTCAGTCATAAAGATGCCATTAAACAAATATTTAAAATATACTGTCTTTGTTGTTTCTTAAGATTGAATGTGAAATTATTGCAATATAAAAGTATATTTAAAAACTTTAATATTAGGTGGGATTAATCGCAATTAATTTTAGAAAAAATGTGCGAGCTCTAATATATATATCATTACAATAATGAAAATGTTATTTATTTATTTATTCATTCATTCAATTCATTTATTTTGTTTCAATATATATTTAAATGGAAATGTTTCTATTTCTCTCTCTCTCTCTCTCTCTCTCTCTCTCTCTCTCTCTCTCTCTCTCTATATATATATATATATATATATACCGGTATATATATATGCATTACAATAATTAGAATCTGTATTTTTTATTTATTTATGCAGATAATGTAAATCTTTTTAAAGTTCATTTAAATTTCATTCTTTTAAATAATACGGAAATTCTAATTTAAATAATATATATTTCTATGTTTTTGCATGTATTACATATTTTTGCGTTACAATAATGCAATAATAATTATTTATAATTATTAAAGATTAAATAATTAAAGATGATTTATTCATTTGTCATACAGATATATAACATAAAACATATAAACATAAATATAAACAATAAATGAATAAATATTTTATATAATTTATTGATTTATTAATTATTTTATTGTGGGGTGAAATATGTCCCAGTTCTTAGCAGGTTTTGTGAGATTTACCCGTGGACTGTGGTGATCTTCTTGTATTTGTCTTGTGCTTAGAGCACCGCTTAGCTCTGATAGATTAAGTGAGATCAAATATTTCCCTTGTTTAGTGTTCAGTATTGCCCAATGCACATGGACTGCATGTACACTTCTATTTCGGACCATTATTTATTAACCTTTCCTCCTCTTTCCTCTGTTTTTTGCATTATCCGTAATATCTGTTCTTTCCGGGAGGTCTCACTCCAAATCTGAAAAGGCTCAAGATTTAATTAGCTCAATGTTCTCGCGTCTCTCTCTTCAGCGGCTGAGGTCGAAGTCACAGCTGCTGGGTTGAATGCGAATTCAATTCAATTATTTGCCACTCATCAATTATTTATGTGTTTTCCTCTGCTTGATTACTCGAATCAAAGAAGTTAACCGCATTCATGCCAACATAATGTGCTGGAACAGGGCTACTGATTTACGATTGGACAGTCGACAGAATGACCTCAGCTGTTACTGTTAGACTCGTATATTGTTGAAATTAATAAGCTGTTGCTTGGCTTTCTCAATAATGGGTTTTGTGATCTTGTTTATTTGATGAGGTGCGATGCCTTTAACAAGACATTCATCTGAAGTCAACATGAAGCCAATTGACCTAATGTACTTTAATATGTGTTCCTGGTCTTACTCTGAATGATTCATCTGTGCACATTATTCCTGAAGATAAAAAAACATCAAAATCTTTCAGCAGCTGCTTCTAGCCACAGCTTGCATGAAAGATTGCAATCCAAAATGCAATGCATTCACTTATGGACTTAAAAAAATTGTTTTATTTTGGTTTTACGTTGGGTTTTGACTTCTAACCCCCAAAATTGGTGACTTGTGTCTCCCATTGTTCAGATAACAAGTACGCCCCCGCTGTGACTCTGAATGGATATATCTTCATCCTGGGTGGAGCGTATGCCAGAGCCACCACCATCTACGACCCCGAGAAGGGAAACATCAAAGCAGGACCCAACATGAACCACTCCAGACAGTTCTGCAGGTAAGACCAGCATGAGGCTGAAGATCAAGACGCAGACCACCATCTGGCCATGGAGAAATCTGGATGGAGAGGTTTCACAGCTGTCAGAAAGCTAGTTAGATATGACTACTAAAACCATTCATGATTCTATGAATACAGCTGAGTAGAGGTTTGCTGTACCTGGTGCATCAGTATTACTTCAGTATCTAAACTGGTGCATTGGGATTTTTAGGTTCTCCCTCTCAACTGTTGTCCTAAGTAATATCAGAATCAGAATCAGAATGAGCTTTATTGCCAGGTATGTTTACACATACGAGGAATTTGTTTTCGTGACAGAAGCTTCCACAGTGCAACAGAATGACAGTGACAGAACAAAAACACAGGTAAAAAAAAAATAATAATTAAATATAGAACAAGTAAATAAGGAATGCAATATACAAATTGACAATTGTATGTACAGGTATATTACAATAGATAGTAATACCACTTTGCTTTGAGAAATTGAATTTGAATTTGTACACTAAATGCAAAATGCTAGTGAAGTGAAACACTGCTTAATGAAGCTTTGAAACATTTATGAAACTTTTGTTGTTCGAATCACTGGTTTGGAGCTTGTATCAAACTCACCAAGTCATGTGATTAAAGCAAATGAGGCTTTTTACGTCACACGGTTTTGAACCTGGATTTCGTAACATTTCAAAATACTGATGATTTGTTTTTAATACTAATGTGTTTATAGGGCCTTTCGCACCGCTTTAGTTCCAGAACTAAATGTACAGTACTAAAGTACTGGGATGATTTTGCGCGAACTATTTCCCAGTACCATTTACAGCGACGTCATTTGTGCGCGGCGTTCAACAACGGAAACAAAGAAGAACAACGTTAACAACAGGAGGATGGAGGACGCTGTGATCAGAGCTGTTACTAAAATCGCACCCAGTTCCGGCGGTGCGAAAACGTCAAAAAGTGGGTAGCTCCACAATTAGTTCTGGTACTATGAAAAGGTTCCCGCGGTGCGAAAGGCCCTTATAATACAAAAAGAATGGTACTTAAAGGATTAGTTCACTTCCAGAATAAAAAATTCCTGATAATTTACTCTCCCCCATGTCATACAAGATGTTCATGTCTTTCTTTCTTCAGTCGCATAGAAATTTTGAGGAAAACATTTTTTTCGCCCTACCCTACCTTTTTGAACCGGAGTACACAGATGAAGAACTAACCGTGCGTGACCTTTCCAACGTGATTACGTAATGTGTGAATTTGCAAACACGCATCGCAGCGCTAGTGCAAGACGAGCATTTGTTGTTAAAAAATAAATCATTTTTTTATTGTTTTTAGAAATTGTTTTAGATGGTTTCGCTAAATAAGACCCCTATTCCTCGGCTGGGATCGTGTAGAGCCCTTTGAATAGGGTTTGTCATATAATTAAGGAAATTAGCACCAGGTGCCAGATTAACACCAATAACTTGAAGGGATCTGAAAGTGTTCTCTAATTTTGATCAGAGTTCTTTTTACTTACATTTCAGAATACAATTAATTTATGAAATATGCTTAAAAAACTGCCCTTCTACTCCTGTTAGGATAACTTCACATAGGACTAAGCAGTGACCTTGAAATTTAGGAAATTGTAGGTTGTTCTCTAATTTTGATCTCCACTGTATATATGTTACTATATGTATATTTAACTATATATAGTTATATAGGACATCTAATATGTAAGGTCAGCTATGCTTACAAATCAAGGATATTTGGCATATAGTTTTACAAAGCTACACATAGACCTCATATTTAGGTCAAAACACAAACCTCAAGAATGGTGACAATCAATAAATGTAAAAAGATGACATATATAGCACAACAAATAACTAACAGCAGTGACAGAACAAAACCAAAAAAGCAAAACAATTATCCTATAACAGTAACTGGATTTATTAATACTGCAGTGCGTGCTGAAAACTCACAAATCCTAAACATTTCAGCAGTATTGTTAAATTTAAAGTTCTGTATTCACACAACTGTTTGACTAACATTTAGGGGATTCTGCTGGTCTAACATGGTTTTATATAGTTTCACTTAATTTCTTCGTAATTACGACTCAAAAGGTCCCATAAACTGGAAAATATGTAGTTGCTCAGTTTATATTGTATTACAGACCTGAATTATACCTCAAATCATGTGTCTTGTTGAGGCTACTTCATATGAACGCCACTTACATTTTCTTCAGATCAAGCATTTATAGTGAAGATTAGAGGCTTTAGTTAGTCGAAAACCATACTTAAAACTTTTTTTTTTACAGCCTCTCTTAATCGAGTGATATATAGTGCACCACAGGCTCCCACTCCAGCTGTCTAAAACGCATTTGTTTTTAGGTTTTAGTGCTTTAACTAAGTTATCGTTATTGACGTTATTCATTTAGCAACAAATTCATGTAAATGTGCTGCAGTCGCTTTCAAATAACCCAAAAAATGCAATTCTCACCCCATAACTGCTACCATTACGTAATGTTAATGAACATAATGAGCATTAACAACCATCATCAAGTGAAAAGCACATTGTCAAAGCGATGTGTTCCAGTTTACACAAAGCCTCCCCTGCTCGCTCCTAAGACTTTATTCGGTGTCCCCCAGGGTCGTGCTTTGGGCCCGATTTGCTTTCAGTGCTGATTGGTATTCGCAGCAGAGGCAGCAATTAGCTCAGCAGCAGATGAAGCACGAACGAGCCGCCGAACAATCGCTAGTGCATCACTTCCCCTCAAAACACACACAGGCACCTTTTACGCTTCCACTGTGTATTTGCGATACAAATATGTTTTCCCAAAACGACACGTCAGTTACAGTCACACTCGCATGAGTTTCTGCATTAACATTTGGAAGCCTGTCAAGGGCTTGAAATGAATACGGCCCAAAGAGAAGATTAGGAGGTAGATGATTCGTCTCATCCATCAGTTAGACAGTTTTTCAATATCGAGCCTTTATGTAAGATGGAAAATGGGAACATAATCTTTATCATTACACTTATGTACAGTATGTGGTTCGAAATCCAGAAATTTGTTCTCTAATAACTATGGGCAAGAATCTGAGGGAACTACACAATCTGGTGCCAATTCACAACTCAAACACTGCCAGAGAATTTTAGTACTTTGTTCGGTCCACATCAGATACTGAACCAACGAACAAGGTTTTGCATTAAGAGGAGCATGACAGGCCAAGACTTATAACCCTATATGTCTTAGCAGTTTTGGGTTAGCTTATAGTGTATAAAAGTCTACTTCAGTGTAGACAGTTTCTCATTGATAATCTGTTATAATTTTTGGTAATATTTTTCAGTATTTTCTGATTTCACTTTACTTTAGTTAAAGTTTTAGTAACTTTGTAGTGTTTGTGTAATTTTATATATTTTTTTAATGTCTGTATAATTTGTATTATTTTTTATTAATTCGTTTTATTTTGTTCAATTTTAGTACTTTCAGTTAATCTAAATGAAAAGGAGAAATGTTGCCTTGGCAACTAGCTGAAATAAAATAATATAATTAGTTTTTTTAGTTAATTTTCAGTTAATTTTTATTTTATTTCAAGTAACATTTTTTTATTGATTTAGTTTTAGTTAAGCATAATATCCATGGTTTACTGTGCCACTGTATATTTGTTATTATTGTTTTTTTTTCTATTATATATTATTATACATTTTTATTGTCATTGTTATCACTTTTATTTTATTTTATTTATCTTTCTTTATTGTTTTAATTATTGTTATATTTTTTCTGCTGTTTTATCTTTCTTTGTTTTAATAATAAGCTCAGGGTTGTCTGATTTGTTACTATTGTTTTTATATTATATATTTCATATTTTTTATTATTATTATTTGCATTTTTATTTACATTTTTAAAAAATATATTTATGTTTTTTGTTTTTATTATTATTAGTAGTATAAGTTTATTTTTTTTAATCTATTTTTTTTTTTTTCATTTTATTATAGGTTCTAGGTGGTTCTGGTATATGTTCTTGTTTTTCAAAAAGTGAAAATCCGTAGTAAAAAAAGAAACTAAGCTAGTTCTGAAATAACGTCTTTTCCAGTGCGGTGGTCCTGGACGGGAAGATCTACGTGACCGGCGGCATCGTGAGCAGCGAGGGTCCGGCGCTGGGAACCATGGAGGCCTTTGACCCCTGTGCGAACGTGTGGACGCTGCAGCAGAGCATGCCCTGCCCGCTCTTCAGACACGGCTGCGTGGTTATTAAGAAGTACATTCAGAGTGGCTGACGCTGACACAGACGAACACAACTCCACCGTCTCTTGCACACCGGACACCCACTTTCACAACACGGCCAGGATTGGCAGTGCTGATACCGAAGCCTCGCTCACTTTCTGACACCCACTCGGAATGTAAAAGCTAATCTTTTCTGCCGGGCGCAAACAGGCCTTCGTGTAATATAGCGCACCTGACAGAGCTGTCGTTGATGTGTGTCGTGGCTCTAGCCTTAATGCTCTGTGGCCATTCGGATTGGACTTTTTTTTTACATAATTCATTTTTATCTTCATTTACAGCGTTCACTAGGTTTTTGCACTGCCACCGTTGTAATGTTTGCATAACTTTCATTCCTCTTTCTTTGAGCAAAACTGTAAAATGACACTGTCTGGTTTCAGTAAATCCATGTGATGGTTCACTCAGTCGTATCACTATTTCATCATCTCCGTTCGGAAGCACTTTTTAATAACGTAGGGGAGACAAAGTTGTTGAACAAGCAGTAAAACCTCATGTGACCTCTTTGAAAAGTTCCGCCCTCCTTAGTTACTGTTGCTCACTCAGACAAGCATGTCCCTGTGCAATTGTTAGTAAAATGAGCTCAGGAAGTGGTAAAATGGATTGGATGTTATTCGTACGTGGGCTGGAATGAAGCGTGACATTGCAGAGGATCTTTTATCTGCCGTTTTGGATCCGAAACTGATAAATTACGCAGTAACGTGATTAAAAATGGCAGAGACTGTGAACAGAGGCTGCCAAATGCTTCTCGCAGTCACTGAAAAGAGAAAAGCAATCCCAGCTGATCACATTAGTGTAAGTGAACAGAACTAGTTATACCGCAGATACTATATGAACTGGATCGATATGCACATAAAATGGCATGCACTGCAAAAAATGTTCTTATAAGTATTTTGCCTTGTTTTCCAGTACAAATATCTAAACATTTTAATTCAAGAATCATTTACTTTGCCAGCAAATTGACTTAAGATGTTAAGTCTTGATTTCTGAAAAATGTAATAAAATTAAGTGAGTTTATGCTTAAAACAAAAGGGGAAAAAACCTTAATTCAAAGCGAAAACAAGCTTATTTTTCTGACCTCATTGGCAGATTTTTTTTTCTTGTTTCAATCAAAAACTCAATTAATTTTGATTTTTTTTTTTTTTCAGATAACAATATTTAATTTTATATTTTATGCCATTTTGAATCTCATGTAAATGTATCTTGTTTTAAGAATGTTTAGATGTTTGTACTGGAAAACAAAACAAAAATACTAATAAATATTATTTAACAAATAAATCATTTTTGCAGTGTCTAAAAAAAAACAAAAAAAATCATGCATTTGTGCAAAAAAACATGCAAAAAAAAATCTTGATGAGTATTTTTTACTTTTTTTCCAGTACAAACATCAAAAATTTAAATATTTGAAACATCTTTGAAACCAGATACATTTACTAGAGAAGCAACAATGCATAAGTTATTAGGACTTGTTTTTAGAGGTTGAATCTTTAATATGAGTGTATTTTGTCTTAATGCCATGCATATTTTTTCACTTGTTTTAAGTATAAACAAGTTGAAAACAAATGGAAAAATCTGCCAGTGCAGTTAGACAGAATACTTGTATATTAAAGATGGAATCTATGAAAAACTTATCTTATGCAGTGTTGCTTCTCAAGTAGATACTGTCAGACAGTTTTAGATTTGACTTTTAAACAAGTCAAAAATACTAATTAAAAACTTAAGTTATTTTTGGCAATTCTGGCTGACATCCTACATGTTAATTTGGGAATGAGGTTGACAGTTTAATTTATTACTCAAGGTTTATTTAAAGATTTGAAAAAATGCATTTAAAATTATTCAGACAGATCCTCTATAGACTTACATTAGAAAGGATCAAGAGCTTGTCTGATAATATGGTACTCGGCAACAGTTGCTATAGTTGGACTGGCGAGGGGTCAATTATCATCAGGCCTGGACAGAATGTGTTTTTAGGAAGTCAACATGAAATCAAAATTGACCCTGTTTATTTTTTATAGTGAATGATTCACCAATGCACGTTATTCTAGAGAGGAAACAAAATTGTCTTTGTAATCTTTCATTAAAGGGGTCATATGATGCTGCTAAAAAGAACATTATTTTGTGTATTTGGTGTAATGAAATGTGTTTATGCAGTTTAAAGTTCAAAAAACACATTATTTTCCACATACTGTACATTATTGTTTCTCCTCTATGCCCCGCCTTTCTGAAACGCGTCGATTTTTACAAAGCTCATCGGTCTGAAAAGTGAGGTGTGCTCTGATTGGCCAGCTATCCAGTGCGTTGTGATTGGCCGAATACCTCAAGCGTGTGATGGAAATGTTACGCCCCTACCATATTGGGATGCCCTGTCCGGCCGGAGCGACGAGACAGAAATCTTAAAACCCATTATAAACGAGGCATTTGTTGCATCCAGTGGGGACATAATTACGGATTATAATGACTTATACTGTCTTTTTACGCGTTACGTTGCATCGCGCCGCGTAAACATAAAACCATGTCTGCATTTGTGATCGGAGAAATGACAAACAACAAGTGCTACTCTACACTGCTCAAAACTCACGTTTGAATCGTCAGTGGCAAATTCTTTAAATATAAAAAAACGTACTTACAGTCTGTGAGTCAGAACAGCCGGCATTGTAGTCTACTCTACCAGGATCAGGAAACAGTCCTCCATAAAATGTGCTGCACACATCTGAATATTTGGGTTGAACTGTTCTGGAACAGTGTTGTAAATACAACTTAACCACTGATTTCTAGTCGTGTCCTCTTTTGGAAGGCCAAACAAAGAACGAAAACACAATGAAACACAGCGTCTTCACGACATGGCAGCGAGAATAAAAGTTACGCCTTCTTTCTTTGCGTGAACATTTGGGCGACGTTATGAAAATCTTCCCACAACGTGACGTAGGTATGTGGGGGCGTGTTAGAACGAGCCGTTTTAGGTAGGCGTGGTTGACTCTTAACTTTTATAAAGAATATCTCTTTGGATTTGAGACTTTAGTCTTTGCAACTTTACAGATCTTCTTTATGCACCAAGAGCTTGTAACACTCCAAAGAGAAAGAAACAATTGAAATCGCATCATATGACCCCTTTAAACGGAAATAACTTGAAATGACCTTTGAAACTACTTTCCTTGTTTGACCTCATTATAAGGCAATAATTCTTTTTTTTTTTTTTTAATCAGTGCTCTTGTCTTGTTTTTGAATAAAAACATTTAAACAAATTTTCATAAGATATTAAGTCAAGTCAAGTCACCTTTATTTATATAGCGCTTTTAACAATACAGATTGTGTCAAAAAACATTGACATAATAAACACGGCAATAATTCTTTTTTTTTTTTTAAATCAGTGCTCTTGTCTTGTTTTTGAATAAAAACATTTAAACAAATTTTCATAAGATATTAGAACTTGTTTTCATCTTGAATTAAGTTTATTTTCCTTCCCCCAATGGAAAGTAGTTTCATCCTGTTTTAAGCAAAAATCCAAATGAATTCAGTGAGGTTTATGCTTAAAACAAGAAAAAAAAAGGCAACTGGGAAAGAAAATTAAACTTAGTGTAAGATATATTCACCGCAAACAAATCCTCTCTTTCAACCACCTGCCTCTATTGTTCATCATCCCATCAATTTGTGATAGATAAAATATCTAGATGTTGACTTTAAAAACTGAGGCAGATTCTGTCTGAGCCGATTATAATTCACATCTGCATATGTTTAACTTGACATCTGGTCGGTTTATTATAAGATCCGAATCAAACACAGAGGAGTATATTTATGTGAGATGTGTGAAGATCTTTAACAGGAATTGATGGCGTTTGAGTCTCCGCTCTTTCTGACTCCATCCACCATAAGACCTGTAATCGGGGGCATCTTGAACCGGAAGCCGAAGGTGGGCTTGAGCGCCTCTGGAATGAAAAGACATTTGTAGCTTGATTTTCTTGTCTTTTTTTGGACTGTTTCACTCTTTTCTTGCACGCAGCCAAAGCACAACTCATCTGAGACTCGGAGAGAAAAAACAGGAAGTGTTTGCCTTCATTTCCTCCGCATTGCCAAACCACCAAACGGTGAAGAAACAGGGAGGACAATTCTCTGTACACGAAAGTAACTAAAGTTTATTTTAGGATCTTTACATGTCAACAAACTGTTTCTAGACAAAATGTATCTATAGTACGTTGAAGAAATGTTATGTACTAAACAGAAGCTGTTATTGTTTTAATTAATGATTATGCTTCATCATTAATTAGGACAATAACACGTATGCAAAATACAATGTACATTCGTAATGAAAGAATCACTGGTCTCTTGTTTATTTGGACTATATGTGAGAGCAAATAAGTGTTGGGAATCGAATAATGCTGTTAAGTACGATTTTCATCTGCTTGAAGATAAACCAGCTGAAAACTCCACAGATGCATGTTGAATACGGCCATATCTAGAGACTTAAATAATACTGGACTCGTTTCAGGTAATACACACCTAGTCACCACTCAGAACACCTGAGCAAACACATAGCAACGCCCTGGCAACCATCCATAATACCCCAGCATGTGAATCAGTGAGTTTTGCACAGGTAAAAATCACCTTTTATTCAGAAAATGTAAACGTAGAATTGAGTAAGGTCATATCTACAGACTAAAATATCATAATGGACTAATTTCAGTCAATAAACACCTAGCAACACCTTAGCAACCATCTTAACACCCGAGCATCGGGTGAGTTTTGCATGGCTAAAAATCGTGTTGTATTCAGAAAATTTAAATATGTAATATAAAGTAAGGCCATAGCTAGAGACCAGAATATCACAGTGGACTCTTTTCACATAATACACACCTAGCAACCGATCAGAGCCCCTTAGCAACCACATAGCAACACCCTGGAATGGTGGCGATGAGTTCTAAATGGCTAAAAATCACAATGTATTCATAAAATGTAAACGCATAGAATTGAATAAGACCATATCTAGAAACCAAAATGTCACATGGGACCCTTTCCACATGATACAAACCTAGCAACCACATAGCAACACCCTGGCAACTGTCCATAACGCCCCAGCATGGTGGCAGTGAGTTTTGCATGGCTAATATAAAAACGTGTTGAATATTTTTGCCAGAGTAAATTGGGATTGACTTTCACCGGTGCATGACGCACCTTTGAGAACATTAGAGGTGAAAGTGAATTCCTTCTCCACCGTCTATCTGATAATAATAAAAGTTTTGATTATTATGATAATGTAGGACAGTCTTATCATCATCGCAGATGTATTATATTGGCTTATGCCCTTAAGCCGTCACGTGGCATGAATAAAAATGCACCGTTGGCTTTGTGCCGTCTTTTGGCATTCTCCAAATGTTCCCTTCCAATATTTACTGATGTGGAACAGTTCATTTCCTCTGTGCTGCTGTAGCAGCCTCCCTCCCCCCCTTCTTCTCCAACAGCCTGCTGTCTAAATGGCATTAAAAAAGCCGAGCCGTGTGACTCTGTTCTGGCAGGATCTGTAAATGCACGTGGCATCTTCCAGCCTCTGCACCTGTCTACCTCCGTCACTTGCCACGAGCCGCCGGGCCCCTCCTTCAGATAATATATCGGCATCCCATCCATCAAAATCAGTTACCCAACCCCTTCTGGCATTTAAATAAACTAGGCCACCGTTCCTGGTTCTCATATCATGTGGGTAAGTTCGCCATGCATGCTGCAAACTCACTTTTCATGCCTCTTTGTTTGGGAGGCGTGTTGTTGTGTTCTGATGTGGACAGACGGATTCATATTAAACTTCTTGAACAGATCATGACAGTGTTAAAAACAGGTTCAAAACTGAAAGTTTTTAAATTTGACCTCCCTCATTGGGTCATTTTCTAGCCAGTCTCTTGGTGCAATGCCACCTTTACAAAAGCATGGTTGTTTTTGTTCTGATGGCGTAACATCATGATTGTGTCGACACGCAGAGTCATTTACATTTCATTTAGCAAGCTTTTTTACCCAAAAAGACTTGCAAATGAGGAATACTTTGGCTTCTGATGTTACCATTTCCCAGTAAAGTAAAATATTTTTGATGGGTTTTTTTGTGTTTTTTTTTAAACTGACTTACAAATACGGAATACAACCAGGTGATTAATTTTAAGGAGTCTGATTAAAGAAAATAAAATTAAAATTAAAACTTCTTCCTAGTGTAAAATTCTGATTCATTTTAATTTAATTTGTAGGGTATTTTTTAATTAAAGTTTTAAATTAACTATAAATTTTTTTTATTATTGTATTTTTGTTCGAATTTTTATTGACTTAAAATTTAAGTGTTTGTGTGTGTATGTGTGTGTGTGTGTGTGTACCTGTTTTTCTGTTCTGGTGGGGACTTAAACCTGAATACACACAGACTCGTGGGGACTGTGCACATCAGAATGTAATGATTTCTGTTATTTTGTTTCAGTCAGCGGGTTTGCGTTTGAGATGTTAATGGGAACGTTGCCTCCTGTTCATTATTTATTTAGAGTGTTTAGTCAGTGTTTGTAGAACCCCAGCGCTGGTGATCCACAGACTTCCCCTCATCTCAATGTGAGCTCTGGTCCTGGAGACAGAATTCTGCCCACACACAATTATTGGTAATATTCTCACCACCTTTACCGCAGAGAAAATGAACATACCGTGCTATGAGATTGCTTGTGTCCTGGGGTTCTCATAACTTTTTAGCTTTAACTTTTCATAAACTTGATTCATAACTGTTTAATTTTATCTTAGTATTATTTACACGCACAAACTTACTACAGTTCAAAAGTTTGGGGTCATTAGTACTTTTATTCAGCAAGGACAAATTCAATTCATTAAAACTCACAGTAAGTAGACATTTGTAATGTTAATTTCAAATAAAGGCTGTTCGTTTGAACTTTCTATTCATCATAGATTCCTGAAAGAAAATGTATCACCGTTTCCACAAAAATATGAAGCAGCACAACTGTTTTCAACATTGATCAGAAATGTGTCTTGAGCAGCAAATCAGCATATTAGAATGATTTCTGAAGGATCATGTGACGCTAAAGACTTGAGTAATGATGCTGAAAATTCAGCTTTGATCACAGCAATAAATTACATTCTAAAATATATTCAAACGGTTATTTTAAATTGTAATAATATTTCGCAGTATTACTATTTTTATTGTAGTTTTGGTCAAATGGAAGCAGCCCTGATGAGCAGAAGAGACTCATTTTAAAAACTTTTGTTATATATAGGCCTATTATGATAATTGTTGTTACTTGAAAGCCTAACATTAGCCTCACATCTCCTTTAGAGCTCCACGAGGGTCAGTAAATGAAAATAATTATAATTTCTGGGTGAACAGTTCTTACATTGTCTTCTTTTTGATTTTGTATGTTTACCACATGCAAAATGCACTCATAGATAAAGCTACGATGTCCACTGAAGATAAAAGCGAGCAAACACTCCAGAGAACTGCACGTCTTTGATGAACTAAATGTGTTTCACTAAACTATTGACCTCAGCCAGCTAAAGCTACGATTTCATTTGCTGAGTAAACAGCTCTGAAGCATGTCTGAACACGCCGCCTCTGAAGAGATGAAGGAAATTAGCCTTCCTCATTTAGAGGCTCTGATTAAAGTGGAGGAGGTCCGGTCAGCCACTCCACAAAGAGCCGTGCGAGTAAATTACACATCGCTGGCTCGTCGTCAATGGATCTCGAGTAGATGGCTATTTGCCGTCAGCAATTTCAGGCTGTAAAATGATATTTTACTGTGTACATTTCCATCACAGACGCATCCTTTCATTAGCTTTCCATTAGCAGTAAAGGTGGGTGGTTATCAAGTGGAATATGATGTTTTGTGTGTCACCGGCTCTTTCTTGGTTAAACACAGACGCTCTTGAGAAACGGGTTCGATGACCTTCAGCTGAGTATCATGATTGCTGGAGTTTAATGGGAATGTGATGACAGATGATCAGATGAGGCAGTCTGTAATGTCCCTGCTATGTTTTGTGTCTATTTACTTGTATATGGTCATTTAAAATGGATTAATGCGCTAAAACAATCACCAAAAAGTATTTCTAGCAAACATACCTACTGCCAAAAGAATAAAAGCCATATTTCTGAAGAAAGACTGTAGATTAAAGGAATAGTTCACCCTAAAATGTAAATTCTGTCGTCATTTACTCACCCTCATGTTGTTCCAAACCTGTATGAGTTTCTTTCTACTGCTGAACACAAAAGAAGATGAAAACGTTTGGTGACCAGAGAGTTGCTGGTTGCCATTGACTTTCATAGTATGGAAAAAATACTATGGATGTAAATGGCTACCAGCAATTTTGGTTACCAACATTCTTCAAAATATCTTTTTTTGTGTTTGGAATAACATGAGGGTGAGTAAATGATAACAAAATTCATTTTGGGGTGACTTTTTAGACATGCATGTGACTAATTACAGATATGATTAACAGGATTTCAGCTGGTTTGAAATCTAATCATTCAGTTGTCAGGTGTGCAAACTATCATAGTGTGAGAGCCATTAATGGCTATATTTTTGCCCTTTACTTCTTTTTTTTGTTGTTCTACCCTTTATCCGTGTTGATTGCAAAATGTAATTCTTACTAGCCACATAATGTTAACAATTGCACACTTAAGGCATATTTACACAGCTAAGGCTGCTCTGTGCCTGCTCAAAATTCAGTGTAAAGGTGCAATGCCGCATAAAAGCCAGACTAAATTATGCCTGCTTAGACCCATCTCAGCCCTAGTATCAAAGTATGCAGTTGTAGTTGCTGTATAAAGCCAAATTTACACTGCAACGGTGGCACAGAAGTGGCATTTAAGGGTCTTTACACAGACTGTTTGATGCTGCTCAGAGGTGGCATAAATGCATTTACACGGATACAAACTGTATGCACTGATACTAGGGGCTGAGGTGGGTCAGAGCAGGCTTAATTTAATCTGGCTTTTATGCAGCATTACTTCTTTACACTGAATTTTGAGCAGGCACAGAGCAGCCTTAACTTGCCTGTGTAAAGATACATGCATTTAAGCCACCTCTGAGCAGCATTAAACAGTCTGTGTAAAGACACCTAAATGCCTCTTCAGAAGCGCTTCTGTGCCACCTTTGCGGTGTAAATGTGGCACTAGACTGTTTAGTTATGTAAACTGTAGTGTGCACTTGATTGCAAATTTTTTCTCCAGATATGGATTCTCCATTATAAGAAAACGGCTTGAAAAAGTACCCTTGCAATTTGCATTTAGATTCAGGGTTCATCCATCTGTCTGTAGACAGTATTTATTATCAATAAATTGCAAATTTGGTCTTCCAAGGGCATTGCTTTAGTACATTTAAACCACTTTAAGGCTTTTTCTTTATAAGATGATTATAAAACTTTGCAGTTTGTGTTTAGATTACGTTCTCACCTGTTTGCATGTACCGTATGGTGATCAATAATATGAAAAAAGATCTTGCAAAGCCACTGTTTTAGTACATTAAGCTGTTTAACAGCTTCCATGAGGGAGTAAACCCAGCCTTTGTAGTTCGATTCCGGTGATGTTGTTTTGGATAGTGTTTCTCACAAGGGAAGTGTGTAAGAGTAATGCGGCTGTACCGGCGTCATTCATCCACGTTAAGTGCACTCGTTCACACTCCTGCATCTGTTTGTGGAGCGCCGTCACCTCCGAGCACCTGATGCCGACACTTCTTCCACAGTATTGCGTCCGAGGAATCATAAATCAGTGCATCGTTGTTGCGTGATGTTGCCGCACACTGTTGAGGATTCATTAGCGCTGTGGTTTATTCCGTTGGGAGATCTTCGGTCTGGAGGAACTCACCCAGGAGGACCTGTTAACTTCTCAACAAAATACCTCTGATATTAAACCTCTGCGATATTAATAGTCTCTCTCCTGGATTTCTGTTGGTGATCAATCATGGTTCTTCTCAATTGACCCTTGAACCCTCTTAGTTACTGGACCACGCTCACGTGAGATTCACAGAACGTCCTGTAAGAATGTGCTAAATTACTATGTTTTATTGTATATGGGTAATTTCTGTACAATTTAAGATATATAATCCAAACACACACAACTTGGGTCTTATAATATTTTAAGGTTAGGCTTTTTTTGGTGATAATAACAGTTAGTCTTGAGAGCTAGTTGTGGACTGTGGAGAGATGTTAAATAGACGGATATCCGGTCTACTTAGATTCACCGTTCTTTATTTATAATTAACAAGAACAAATAACATAAAACGGAAAACAGGCATGAATCAACTTCAAGAACGAGTGCTTATATCCTCTGTAAGATGCAGGGTAGAGAGTCCAGTAATGATGGATTGAAGTATGGAGTTTCATTTGTTACTTTAAAATAAATACATTTAATTTAAGATAAGTTATATATTTTTAGTCACCTTTAATTTAAATAGTCCTGTGGCCATTTTTAAAGCTATAATGGGCTCCAAAAACTCAGGCTACCAGTGAAAATGCTTCTGTTTTTCCTTTTTCTATTGTAACAAATTTTTATTTGAAATTATAGTCAGAATAACAATTTTGAGTGACAAGCTCAGTGGAAGCAAAGAAATCT
This sequence comes from Sinocyclocheilus rhinocerous, assembly GCF_001515625.1. Classification (NCBI taxonomy): domain Eukaryota; kingdom Metazoa; phylum Chordata; class Actinopteri; order Cypriniformes; family Cyprinidae; genus Sinocyclocheilus; species Sinocyclocheilus rhinocerous. Next base: position 229,473 of record NW_015627738.1, read on the forward strand.
GATTGTCTGTACATGATCACATGATCAGCGTTACAAATTTACTTACATTTGATTAGTCACCTAGGAATATGAAAACATTTGTCTTGATTTTAAGTCATAATGTTTTTGTTTTTTGTTTGTTTTTCTTCAATTTCTTCAAAAATCTAAAACCGATTAGAAATGAATGTGGAGCCCACTGTTTAGAAGAATACAATTCTAAAATTCTTCTCAAATAAAAAGTCATAACAACTGCATGTATGGTAATTATAGCATAAATAATCAAAAGAAATAGGCTCAAAATAGCTCTAATTGGAGGATATCATGCCACACTTCAGGAAGCTGCTGACACTAATTTGACGTGGCCTTATATACACATCCAGTATTGTTATTGGTGGGATTTTAACATGCTCGTCTTCATTTAAGCTGAAAACAGATCACTTTGTTCCTCTTGTAAAAGCTCTCAACATTTAAATCTAATTAGTGGATTCTCCCAGTGGAGCCCGAAGTGTGTGTGTGTGTGCATGTGTCTGCCCAAGGGCACTTAAACTCCTCTGAGATGATGTGTTTTTGTTTCTGTGTGACCTTTGACCTCACTGTGAGACTGGTCCTCACATCTGAGTGTCACCCTGTCATCCGCTAGCTGTGGAGCTCTCATGCGTGAGACGCCACCTGAGCTTCTCCAGCCGCGCACCTACCAGCTACCAACACCTGCAGCAAAACCAGAGAGAAACGGCTAGATGAGGTACAATTTCATCCATCCGTCCTTCTGTACTTCCGTTTTCCGTACTTACATACTTACATACGTACTTACATCCATACATCCATACATACATCCGTACTTACATACTTACGTACGTACGTACATGCGTACATACATCCATACATACGTACTTCATACGTACAGACCCCTCACATCCAGCACACTCCCTCTTTGAACTGTTGCCATCTGGTCGACGCTACAGAGCACTGAGCACCAGAATGACCAGACACAGGAACAGTTTCTTCCCTCAGGCCATCCATCTCATGAACA
>NW_015627738.1:230547-231151 GCF_001515625.1 Sinocyclocheilus rhinocerous
CATGCATACGTACATACATCCATACATACGTACTTACATCCATCCATACATACATCATACAAACGTATTTACATCCATATATATGTACTTACATACATACATACATCCGTACTTACATACGTACTTACATCCATCCATACATACGTACTTACATCCATACATACATCCATACGTACTTACATACGTACTTGCATACGTACTTACATCCATCCATCCATACATACGTACTTACATCCATACATACGTACTTACATACATCCATACATACGTACTTACATCCATACATACATCCGTACTTACGTACATACATACATCCATACGTACTTACATACGTACTTGCATACGTACTTACATACATCCATACATACGTACTTACATCCATACATACATCCGTACTTACGTACATACATACATCCGTACTTACGTACATACATACATCCATACGTACTTACATACGTACTTACATCCATCCATCCATACATACGTACTTACATCCATACATACATCCATACATATGTACTTACATCCATCCGTACTTGCGTACATACATACAGTGGGGAAAATAATTATTTGATCCCCTGCTGATTTTGTAAGTTTGCCCGCT
>NW_015627738.1:231193-239432 GCF_001515625.1 Sinocyclocheilus rhinocerous
TTGGTTACGTGCCCAAGTGGAACACAGATTAGTCCTGTCACTTTAAGAAATTACTCCTAATGTCATTTTATGAGTATAAAAGAAACCAGCCCATAGAATGTGTATCTTCCCTTCAAACCTCTCCCACCACCATGGGCAAGACCAAAGAGCTGTCAAAAAAGAAATTTTACCTTTGTATTTGAACTTATATTGGTCTACAAAACTAATGTTCAGCATTTAATCAGAAACCCAGCATGTTTTAAAGATCATGAGAAACGTAAATTCACTCCAGTATTTCTAAATGCTTGACTGCTAGTGTACGTTATGAATACTGAATATGTGACGAGGCTCAAAATGATTCGACCGAGTTGAATCACTACGTTATTGCCGTTAATTGCCTCCTAACTGCTTGTCTCTCAGCTATGATTCAGCGTGTGTTTCCAGCGTTTGTCCCTGGACTCGTGTCATCTCATCTCCAGCGTTCTCCACAGCTGCAGATGGTGACAGCTTTCCCTTCAGCTCCTCCGAGGATCATTTGTATCGATGTATTCCGACCGCTGCTCCCTCTCCAAGTGCCGTTTTGTTTGTCCGCGTCGGCCCCTTGAATTTTAAGCGTGGTAAGTAACTCACTCTTGTCAACAGATCTGTTTATTGGCTTCAGAATTATTCATAAAGTGCCAGCAGTCATGAGCAACGGGTCGTTTGGGTCAATCTGAAGGATCCGTGTCACATTACGTATTCCAGAAATGTTAAAATGCCATCACTATAGGTCTCCCTTTAGGCTTCAGGAAAAGGCCAAGTTTTCAGAGCAGGACAACTGGGAAAATAAACAGAGCTACGAGATGTTAGTCAGGAAAAGCATCCATTAATATTGCTGATATACTGATATAGTGTTATTTAGAAGTCTATTGCTGAAAGCAAAATGAAAGCAGATGAAAATACGGTTTAGAAACAAACATGGCAGCAGTGCTTCATTTATAGATCTTTTAGATGAGCAATTTGAGTTAAAAATAAGCAAAAAGTGCTGTGCGAAGGGTTCAAACCATTTCCAAAAGATTGGAGATTTGGGCTTCTGTGATTTTCCTGCATTATCGGTGGATCAGGACAAACTCAGGATCAGTCATCATCATCTCTTCTGCTTTATAAGACCCTGCTGTGCTGCTTTATATTTCTCTGAGGCATCTCACAATTCAAGTCGCAAGCAGCTAATTTTAACTTGTAAAGTAACCAGCTGTTATTAAATCTGTTCATATCTGCTTGGTTAATATACTTAAAACAAAACTAAATAAAATAAAAAGTAAACTAAATAAAGTACAATCAAATATAAATAAATATGCTACATTCATTATATTTTAAAAGTGTTGCAGTTGTATTGTAGAGTTTAAAAATATAAAATAAAAATAATTATTTTCCCCACTGTACGTACTTACATCCATCCATACATACGTACTTGCATCCATCCATACATACATCCATACATACGTACTTACATCCATACATGCGTACTTCCATCCATACATGCGTACTTCCATACATACATACATACATACATCTGTACTTAAGTACATACATCCGTACTTACGTACATACATACATACATACATCCATACGTACTTACATACATACGTACTTACGTACATACATACGTACTTGCATCCATCCATACATACGTACTTACATCCATACATGCGTACTTACATCCATACATACGTACTTACATCCATCCATACATACATACATACATCCGTACTTACGTACATACATACATACATCCATACGTACTTACATACGTACTTATATCCATCCATACATGCATACATACATACATCCATACATATGTACTTACATGCGTACATACATCCATACATGCATAGATATACATACATACATCCAGCTTTGCAATTATTTCTGGTAGAGTATTCCAATGTCTGTCTGTATATAACTATTATTTTAAATTTAAAGGGATAGTTCACCCAAAAATTTATTTACTCACCGTCAAGGCATCCAATATGTATTTGACTTTTTTCTTCCAGATGAATCCAATCGGAGTCATTAATTTTGTCGACAAATATAAATTGAAATATATTTGTACACAAAAATAATGTCTACTTAAAACTCTATTCTACTAATTTATATATATATATAAATATATTTTATATATATATAATATTTGAAATATATATTTGAAGTGTTGCATTTGTGTCATCTCTGCACTGTTTGAGATTTACTGGGATCTGGGACTAATCCTGATGTGCAGTTGCTGCCGTTGTATGATGTTATGATCATTCATCTCATAATGAGATGAAAAAGTTCTTACTGTTTCATTCTAGGGTCTTCAGATCAGCTTTTGAGCTTCTGGCTTCTTCAAATCAGCATAACATGGATTGTCTTGTTGGTAAGGCAACGTCAAGGTCATGGGTTTGAATCCTCAGGGAATGCATTCTGATAAAAACAGATAATCTTAGGCTACAGATATTCTACAGATAGATATTTGTGATTAAAGGGATCTTTTGTGGTGTTTAGCAGCCTCATCTGTTCTGGACCGCACACGCTTTGATTCGTTCCCCGCAGCATCAGCGCTGAGCCATGAAGACCCCATGCAAGCTGAACCGAGAGAACCGACATCCCCTCGACCGTGTAGACGCACAGCGAGGGCCAGGATGTCACACGGTAACAGTATAGCAGCTGTCTGTTTCCTCCGCCGCTAACAAGCCCCTCTACACCCTCTCGTTCTGTCTGCTTTTGTTGTTGGTTTTCCCGCCGAGACCAACCCTCTGTCTCTCTCTCGTCCGGTATCTTCCGGAGGCATCAGTGTTCACGGCTTTCTCATTTTGTCAGATCTTGTTGGAAACAGGAAATTTGTTTTGCAAATGGCAGATGTATTAAAGGGGAAATCGGGTTTGATTCTGCGTGAGTCGACTGGCAAATCGATGACTAAAGAAGAACTGGAGACAGACTGTGAGAATGTCATGTCGGGGCCTGTATTAGGTTTGGAGGAAACCGGCCTCTTTGAAGGTGCGTTCCCGTCTGATCTTGATGATGAATGAAATGTATCGTAGGAAGAAAACGGACGATCAAAAAAGCCGAAACTCTCGGAAACTCTCTCTGAGTCTTTGCCATCACGGCATCAGAGAGACATTGATCAAAGTCAGCGGTTGTTTAGGTGAGGTCAGCAGAGACTCCAGGTCTTGTGGCCTAATACTTAAAAAACGAGACTAATGACCGAAAGGTTGTCAAACAAACCATCAAAGGTTGTCATACAAGGCAGTTCATACCGGTTAGCTCCAATAAGGACCAAAAAATACCACAAAACCCTTAGAGAAGTAGTCAATATTACATGTAAACTATATCCCAGGTGTTCTGAAGTCAGATGATGGCTTTATTTGAAGAACAGAGCCAGATCTAAGTAGTTATTTAATTAAAATGTTCCTGTCTGGTCCCCATCAAAGTCAGGGTTATTATAGTTGACTAAAATATAATAAAAATAAATAAATAAATAAAAAACGTTATTTGATATCTTTAACTGAAACAAAATAAATTATTAAAAAACTAAATGGCTAAATATAAAAAATTAATAAATACAATTTAAATTTATAAAACTGTAGACATAAACAAAAACTAATAAAAATGACAAAACATTCAAAAAATACTAAAATGTTAAATAAAATTTAAATGAATCCTGTTCTTAATTTTTTTTTCTACGTAAATTTCTGATTTTACAGTTGAAATAATCCTTGAGACTAACTAACATGAACTAACAATGAGCAATTTTTATTTATAGCATTTATTAACCTTTGTTAATGTTAGTTAATACAAATGTTTGTTCATGTTAGTTCACAGTGCATTAACTAATGTTAACATTTGATCTCAAAAATTTATTTTTGAATAAATGAAAAAGTGGTGAATAAATGTAGAAGTATTGTTCATTATTAGTTCATGGTGACTAATGTAGTTAAGTAATGTTAACAAATGAAACCTTATTGTAAAATGTTACTGATAAATTGAGGTGGAAAATTGTATATATAAATCTATATGCATATATATACATAGATGTAATTTTTTTTCAGTAGTTTCTAACCACTACTCCAGCCCTGATCTCATCAGCATAACAGTGTCATTCAAATGCATAGGTGCTAATCCAATCAGCATAACTACTCAAAGACTGGGGCGGAGGCACCAAGAGCCATTACAAACAAAAGGTGACTTTCTCAGTAATTTGGTTAATTTGACTAACAATAAGAGAAACCGGAACAGACAGGAACCTCTTGCTACACTTTGTTTAAGATAATCATTTGTCTGATGTAATTTACCTTAAATGCTAAATACAATGTACTTCACCTTAGTTTTTCATGTGATGCTATGTCAGAATATAGTATCAGCATATTTTAAACAGATTCTTAAATTTGTAATCCAACACTGTTAATATTTTAACTAACTATAACTTGCAGAGCAAGACTGTCTTCAAGCTGTTTCTCTGCCATGACAGTAGTCAACGTAACAAAGCAAAATGACCATAGAAGAAGATGCTCATGTCAGCTATAGTGCCTCTTGTGGCGACACTGAGAATGCAGCATTATGCAATATCATCATGACGGAACGCAATGATCAGTAAAGTTGAGAGTCAGTATGAAGTATATTTCGGGTCTTTTGTACATTTTGCCGCTTATAATGTAATTATTATCACAACACTCCTGTGACTGAGTTTTTTTCATTTCGACTCATTCAAACAAATGATTAGATTCTGAATTTCTTTTGCTTGAAAGCCACTGCTGAGACCTTTAAACTAGTAGTAATTAAAATAATACGATTACAGAAAGCATCCAGAGGGAAATATTTGTCGAGTCGCTCCGATAACAGAACAGTCCTCTTTTATTTTCCTAATGTTTGACACTCCAGGGAATCAGCAGCTCAGAAAATATTTAGGCTGCAGAATTTTAGGAGAAACTTTCACACTTCCAGAGAGAGTGGGTGGAAAGCAAAAGATTAAAGGAAGAAATAATTAAAGATTGGCAAGAGATCTGTGCGATATCTAAGACTGGTGTTACCGGGAGCGAGGAAGTGGAAAAAGCAGCGAGAGGGAGTTTCTGGACAGAGAAAAGTGAATAAAACTATCTATCTGAAGGCTTAGTGTGTGGACGGATAATACAGTTATGGAGGAAAAGAAGAGAGAGCAGGTGGGTGGATTAATGGAAACTGACGGAAAAATGAAGGTGGCAAAATCTGAAGCTCATGTAGTTAGAGATATTGGGTTCCACGGACAGTAAACAAACACAGCTGCCGTGAAGACAGACGCTGGTTACAAGGGAACAAGTCTCAACTCGCCAAAATATCTGCTCACCGCAGCTTATTCTGACCATAAACTGACCACTTATCTCAGGTTTTGTTCTAATATGCCATTTAGTTACATTTACATTACATCCAAAGCGACTTACAAATTGAGGACAATGGAAGCAATCAAAATCAACAAAAGAGCAATGATATACAAGTGCTATAACAAGTCTCAGTTAGCTTAACGCAGTACACGTAGCAAGGGTTTTTTAAATAATATAATAAATAAAAAGAAAACAGATAGAATAGAAAAAGAATAGAGCAAGCTAGTGTTAGAGGTCCTTTTTGCTTTTGTTAATTGTATAATAAATGAAAAGAAAGCAGATAGAATACAAAAAGATTAGAAAGCAAGTGTTAGTTTTTTTATTTTTTTTATTTTAAAGAAAACAAGCGGCAAATGAATAGAGTGCAAGTCTAAAAGGAACATGTGTTTTTTTTTTATGTATTTTTTTTTTATATATATAAGATTGTTGATACAGTGTTTTATTTACAACTTCAGAAAATCATTTTTACAAAGATTATTGGAGAAAATTCAAAATTCAATCTTTTAGGTACAACGTGGCAAAAGGCACACATACCCAAATATATATAAAATAAGTAATATGTTTTGATAATACTTGTTCAAATCAACGACTTCATCAAAGTTTGTACTATTTTCTGTTTATTTTGATAAATAAAATAATTTGTTTTTGTTCAATAAATATACGGTCAATAAAATGTTCATTTTAAAAAATACTGAGACAAAATGATTTTAAAAAGTAAAGATTCTGACAGCATCGAAGGGAAATCCCATAATAATTTAACAAAGCATTACAGTAGTAACAATAAATATAATGTTTTATTATATGATTTTTATTATATGATGTGATTAACGATGGTTTCATTGTCAATATGGTGATTATTTCTAAGTTGGACACCCAGCCTAATAAATGATATTAAACATCTGAATCTAACCATGTCATGTCAACAAATGGAAAAATCAACCATCTCTTTATTATCATGTTCATTATTGTGCTTTTACCCAAATACCAAATTACAAATATAAAAAATATCTAAGCATTCTTAAATCAAGTTTTATTTTTCTTGAGAAGCAATACTGCATGAAATTGAAAATAAACAATAAGATAATAATATTAAATAATTTAAAACAAAATAAAATAAATAAAATTACTAAATACTAGTAATAAATTAAATAAAATGTAATTAAATAATTTACATTCAAACAATACTTCAAATAAAATGATAAAATCCAACTACTAATCAGTAAATGTATTAATTAGTATCTTGAAAACTCTTTCTACACCAAATTTTTGTCAGTGTACTTTAATAATAAACCAGCATGAACAAGACTTCACTGTGTTTCTGGCCCATATCCATGAGCATATCCAACGATCACTGCATCAGTCCGTCACCCTTTAAACATGACTTCATGTCCAGATGGACTGACTGAAGTTGTGTAAAGCCAGCAAATCAGATTAAAATGCCAGTGTCTGCTAGTCTGTGTCATTTTTCTGTGCCGTATGCATCAGACGGTCAGTGAATGGACTGAAGACGTGCCGTCTGATGCTGAGACCAGCTTTAGATAAAGTTCAGTTGCTTTCATATAGGTTTATAATACAAAGCTTCCTGTAGTCTAGACACCATCTACTATTTTTGAAAGAAAGTATATGCAGAATGTGCACAGAATGGAAAAATGTAGGCTTTGTTCTTAAATCTTTAGATTACATTTGCAAAATCACTGTTTTTTAACAGAATGTCACTTGCATGCAATATGATGAGGTCATGTGACAGTAGCATGTTGTTTATAATTTATTGCGGAATGTTTTTTGTATTATTTTTTATTGTCTCACTGCAAAAAATAGATTGTCTTAGTATTTTGTCTTGTTTTCCAGTACAAATATCGAAATATTCTTAATAGATTATATTTACTTGTGAAGCAACGTTGCATTACATGTATTATCTTGAATGTAAGTGTATTTATACTGCCAGTACAGTAAGACCAAAAAATACACTTATACTTATAAACACTTATACTCAAGATAGTCTTTAAGAATTGATAAATGTATTAAATGTATTGTATTTACTAAAAAAAATCAATTACTAAATAATGATTAAATAAAATTAAATAATTTAAAATAAAAATCATTCTTAAAATAACATTTAAAGGGATCATATGATGCGATTTCAAGTTTTCCTTTTTCCCTTTGGAGTGTTACAAGCTGATTGTGCATAGATAAGATCCCTGAAGTTGCAAAGACTAAAGTCTCAAAACCAAAGAGATATTCTTTATCAAAGTTAAGACTCTGCCACGCCCCCCTAAAACGGCTCGTTCTAACACGCCCCCACATATCTACCTCACTATGTGGAAATATTAGCATAACGCGGCCCAAATGTGCACGCAAAGAAAGAAAGCGTGGTTTCAGTAACCGCAGTTAGCATTGATGCAGCATGTCAGGGAGATGCTGTGTGTTTCTAGGCGAAAGCACTTTATTTGGCCTTCCCCTTCCGAAAGTAGATGCATTAAGATTACTTACAACAGAACAGCAATGCATTTTATGGACGACCGTTTCGTGAACCTAGGAGAGGAGGTAATTCTGACTATGCTATGACAATCTGGCGCTTCTGAATCAGCTACTGTTTTGCTATTAGTTTAAGTATTTGCTATTGACCGTTCAAATGCGGAGTTTTGCGCATCGTGCGTGCGTGTGAGAGAGAGAGAGCGAGAGAGAGAGAGAAAACAGCGCTGAAGAATATCAGAAAGCACTTAGCAGCCAAAAAATACAAGCGCTGGTAGATAATTTCTAAATAACACCTATGCTCACACTAATGAAGGTGTCAATCTTGCTGTCAAAGATATAAATTACATATTTGAAAAATCAGCAAAACAATCCAAATTGAAAACAAAAAATGGAAAAAATCAAATACCCAAAAA
>NW_015627738.1:241797-253230 GCF_001515625.1 Sinocyclocheilus rhinocerous
ACACACAAGCAGTAAATTCCAATTGGCCATTCTAAAACTATTCAATGTGCTTCTGAGTGTAGGTTACTTCCCTGACATCTGGAATCAAGGCTTGATAACACCAATCTTTAAAAACGGAGATAAATTTGATCCTAACAACTACAGAGGCATCTGTGTGAGCAGCAACCTGGGAAAGTTATTCTGTAGCATAATAAATGCTCGACTATTAGACTTCATCACCACACACAATGTACTGAGCAGAAAAACGTGTTAACCAAGATAAAGGTAAAATATATGCATGCAATTTGGCACCAAGGACTATTCTACAAACTTATTGAAAGTGGCATAGGAGGTAAAACCTATGACCTTATCAAATCAATGTACACTGAAAGTAAATGTGGCGTAAAAATCAGCACCAAACGTACGAGGTATCTTTCCCAGGAGCGTGGAGTGAGACAGGGCTGCTGCTTAAGCCCAATGTTATTTAACATTTACATCAATGAACTGGCGAGCAGTCTGGAGCGATCTGCAGCCCCTGGGCTCACCCTACACAACTCACAGATCAGATGCCTGCTGTATGCAGACGATCTGGTTCTGCTGTCTCCCACTCAACACGCTTTACAGCAGAACCTGGACCTGCTAGAGCAATACTGCCAGACCTGGGCCCTGACAGTCAACCTGAAGAAAACCAAAATTATGATCTTTCAGAAAAGATCCAGATCCCAGGGAACACAACACACATTTACATTAGGCACTAAGCAGATAACACACACACATCACACTACAGCTACCTGGGTTTGAAAATCACATCCACGGGAAACTTTAATCATGCTGTGAATGAACTGAGAGATAAAGCACGCAGGGCCTTCTACGCCATAAAACGGCAATGTCCTATAGAAATCCCCATTAGAATTTGGCTGAAAATATTAGAATCAGTAATTGAGCCCATTGCCCTCTATGGCAGTTAGGTGTGGGGTCCACTGACAAATCCAAATCAAGATTTCAGCAAATGGGAAAAACATCCAATTGAGACCCTGCATGCAGAACTCTTTAAAAAATATATTACACGTGCACCGGCACACAACAAATAACGCATATAATGTACAGTATTTGAAAAATAATGTGTTTTTTGAACATTAAAGCATGTCAACATATTCTGTTACACCAAATACACAAAATAATGATCTTTAAAAAAGCATCATATGACCCCTTTAAAAAATAATCAAATTAATACAATTCCAATATTTATTCAATTACTAAATACTAATAATTAAATTGAATGAAATTAAATAATTAAAAATAAAATAATACTTAAAATCATAAAATATATCTACTAATCAGTTAATTTAGTAATTACTAAATATATCTTTTTTCAAGATTTGTTTTGATATTTTAACAAGAAAATTACAATAGAAATTATTATTATTATTATTATTATTATTGTGCTGTGAATTTCATACATTTTTCTAAAGCCAGTAGTCAAATGCTGTCATTTTCTTACTTAGTATTTTTGTCTTATTTTCCATTACAAACATCTACAATTCTTAAATCAAGATGCATTTACTTGAGAAGCAAAATTTCACAAGATATTATATCTATTTTTTTAACTTATAAAAATTAAGTAGGTTTTTGCTTACAAGAAAAAAAATATGCGCTGTGTGGTCAGAAAAATAAATGTTGTTTTCCCTTTAAATTCAGTTTATTTTTCTTATCCCATTGGGAGCTATTTTTCTTGTTTTAAGCTTAAACTTACTCTTACTGTATTACTTACAGTAATATCTTAAGTCATTTTGCTTCAAGTAAATGTATCTTGATTAAGAATGTTTAGATGTTTGTACTGGAAAACAAGACAAGAATTTGTAGTGTGCATAGGCAGTGTAAATATGCCTATGCAATAAGCAGTACACTATTATTCAATTCTGAACATGAGAAAACCGAACATTTCCATCTACCAGACTCTCGTCTTCAGATCCTGTGCGTTCACTAATGCTGCTCTCTGACTTCGAAGGCAGGAATCCTGTGCATCTGCCTATGATGAACTTATCCAGTCATCTCTTTTGCATTAAAACAAATGAAGACAATGGCCTATTGAGAGGGTTCTGGCAGAACTCACAGCAAATTCTGTTTGTGTTAGCATTCATCCGTGTGCTGCTCAACAGAAGGACAGACAAATGAATGTCCTTCAGCCCGTAATTACAGACATCAGAACAGAGCGTCCTCTCCAGCAGAAACACATAAACATCAGAGAATATGACGAACCCATCCTCCTGTCTCGATGGATCTGGATGTTGTGCAGCAAATGAGATGAATTACTCTTTAGGGGGAACAAATTGCATGAACAAACCTAGAACATGGCCAGGTCGTATTTAACTCCAAAATTTGAAATAATATATTGCATGAAGTGGTGCAGAGTCTTCCAAACTGAGTGAATCTCATGCAAACTTGCTCGAAATGAAATCACTCTTTTTCAGTGTTCAATCTCGGTCGCCGTCTCACGATTCATTGCATATCAAATCAATACGGTTCGATCTGGCCGGTCGATTTTCCTCTTGAAGCAGGTTCATACATTTAGGTTTATAATATGGATGAGGTTTGTAGGTGACAGAATCGATGTTCGGTGTCTGGCGTGATGTCATGATTCAATGGTGCTTAAAGAGCCGTGTGTCTCGTATATCAGGAGCGCAAATCACCGTGTCCAGTGCATGTGAATATTTCCTGCCCAGAAACCTTAATTCAGTCAGGTTTGCACAATGCTTCTGTGAGGAATTAATGTCTTTCTTCAGCTGAACTTATTAATCAGCATATTGCAATATCTTGTGCTATTATGAAAAATAAAGTTAGTTTAATGCCAGCCTTTTGACTATTTGTCATTTGTCACTTTTGACTAGTTTAGCCAGGAACCGTTCACTCGAACGACACAGTTTATTCTTGTGTATAACTTTATAATTTGTAATTATTTGTTTTTATTCCTTTTAGAACCCTGCAATGAATTTCCTGCTTAGTATTTGTGTTTTGATTTCAGTACAAATATCTAAATAATCTTAAATCAAGAGACATTTACTTGAGAAGCAAAAATGGCATTTTATGAAGGGAAAAAAAAGTATCAAAGTGAAGTGACTATATGCTTGACTATAACTTGTTTTCCCTTTGAATTTTATTTTTCTTACCCCACTGGCAGATATTTTTAGTTTAGATGTTTAGATACTTGTACTGGGAAAAAAAATACTGAGTAAGTAAATTATTTTTGTACTTTACTTTTAAAGGGGTCATATGATGTTGCTAAAAAGAACATTATTGTTTAACTACTTTGCATTCGACCAGTGTTATATAGTATCATTGATATACTCATAAATATTTTGAATTAGTTTTTATTTTTATACTTTTCTTTTTTAATTATAATTTTAGGTAAATTTTTTTAAACTATTTTGTTTGTTTTTTAAAGTTTAGCTTAAATGCCTATATAATTTTGCCTATATATATATATATATATATTTTTTTTTTTTTTCAATTTAGTTAAATTAAATGAAAATGAAAAATGTTGCCTTGGCATCTAGCTGAAATAAAATGTTTAGTTTTTTTTTTAATTATTATTATTATTTTATTTCAGTTAATGTTTAAAACGGGTTTTTTATGGTTTTAGTTTTAGTTAACGTTAATAACCCTGCATGCAACTCTAAAAGAAAGTCAAGTCAAGACTATATCCTCATCTTGATGCCTACATTTCATTTTATTCAGTGGTTCTCATCCTTTTTGACTCTAAAATTGTTGTCCTCAACAACATTAAAAGCACCCATAATTTTCCGGTTGTTCATGATTTACTGCATAAGGATTTTATTTATTTATTTTAAATTCACAATTTCTTTGATACAAGTATTTTAGAGCTTTGCATAACTAGAAACATGTAACTTCATTACAAAAATGCCCATGAAGTGTTAAGATTTTATTAATTTACATGCATTTTCCAGGTCAGGAAATCACTTTTTTTAAAATGAGACTTTCTTATTTATCCAGGTTTTGCAATGCTGTGAGAATCGTGGTTCTTATAAGAAAAGTACAGTTGTTGAGATGATGAATTAAAATAAACTAAAACAATTAAAGATATTTCTTATTTCAAAGCTTGTTTTGTTTGAAGTCATCTTGGAAGTTTGCTGAGGGTCTCTAGTTGCTTTAATTATATGTGTAATGTTATAATTACATTATTTATCACATATATGTCATATCCCAGTGGCCTTTGTCATGCACAAACACATAAAGAGCACATAAGCCTCTGTAAACTTGCACCATAGAGATAAATCAGTGCATGCATTCACAGCAGTCTTATTTAGGCTGCTGGGTTTTTATTTAAAGCCAGTCCTGTCTGAATAGTCCTCAATCTGTGCTCTGCTGTGTTTGCTGCAGGGGAAACTCAATGCTGGAAACTTTCAGTACGACACACTTGTGTTCAAGCAGCATGAAAGTAAAAGAGCGGAGCGAGTCAGAGAGGTAAATGCTGACGGCTGGAGATTTCTCATCTCTCTGCTTTAACTGGCTAAGGTCAGTCATTTCTCTCTCACAGATTTCTGTCTATTTGAGAAACAGTCTGTAGAAAAATATACGAATGACTCCCACTTATTTTGCTGCAGGTCTTTTTTGTTGGTATAATAATACGCATGAGAGGGAGAGAAAGAGAAATGCTGACCATTTTTCCCGGCCTCTCTGGTCGTGAAACAGACGTGCGGAGGAACCTGACAGCCATGAAATAAATTAATGCAATCTGCCAATCAAAATAGATGGAGAGTTTCAGACAATTACTCAGTTTCTTCCCAAAGTTGTAAGAAAAATGCACGACATTCACATCACGACTGTCTTAATGTCTTTTTCTTACAGTATATGATTGCATGCATTCATAGTATTTCAATATCTTTTTTAACGGCATGGCTGTTGAATTTAGTGAAAATTGCTAAATAATTTTTGCAGTAATGGAAATGTCCATCAAGGCACGTCTATTAATTTAATAATTTAATTTTATCTCATTTAATTCTTGCTGCGTCATTGCAGGTAACTAATTTCATACAATTTTAAATGATGTGGACATGATATCACTTCAAAATAACACTAATATTCTGTATGCTTTAGACATAAATTGCTTAAATATGCTCATTTCTCTCCGTTACAAATATACTAAGTTCATACTTGTATGTATATCCATCAAGCCTCATTGGACAAGCAATTTAGCTATCTTAAACCAAACACACAGTATTTTAAAACCACGTTTTGAGGCTGTCACCAAATCACATCTGAGTAGTTCTGATGCTTCTTGAAAACTTTCATTACTATTTTTGAGTATTATTTATGGGAATTTGTATTTAACTTTAGTATTGGACCTGAATACACTGTAAAAAAAAAATACAATTTTAATTTCAAATTAATTACAATTTTATTTAAAGTTTTAGCAATATTATTGTGTTTGTCATTTTATTGGTTTTCATTTTGTATTTATTTTATTTTATTATTTTATTATTTATTTTGTTATTTTGAAGTTTATTTATTAAAATAGTTTTAATTCATATTTTATATTTTAGTTTTAGTTATTTTAGGACATCACGTTCAACTAAATGGAAATGAGAAATGTTGCTTTGGCAACTAGCTAAAATAAAATAAATTTTAATTTAATAATGGCGAATCTCACCATGGGGACAATAAAGTTCTATTTTTTATTTAATATCAGTTAATGGATTATTACACATCATTCAGGTAATGTTCAGTTAATGTAGTATTATTTCATTCCAACTAGCCTAATGATTTTTTATTGTTTTAGTTAACAATAATAACCCTGGCTTTGATTTAAATTACATTTTGTTACTGCAATTTTTATAACATACTTACACATCCAAAGTAATATAATTTAGCGTCTTTATTCCATTTATTTATTATTCAAAATATATAATAATAAAGGCATGGCAGTCAATTCAAATATATTTGTACATTTTGATAGATGAGTTGTGTGGTACAACAGAAATTATAATTAAATTACTTACATGTTAAAATCAATTCTCAAAACAAGTTGTAAGATTTATAAACAAAGACTGATGTGATGTTAGTTTCTGGGCAAGTTGTAAATAAAATAAAGATTATTGGAATATGTTTTACCAGAAAATACAATTTCAGTCTTTCAAAATTTCACAATTCAGTGTGTATTTGTCCTTTCTTTTTAATTATTTGTGAAATTTACTAGAAATTTCAGAGTGAAATTTGCCTTAAAGGGATAGTTCACCCAAAAATGAAAAAAGAAGATATTTTGAAGATTGCTGGTAATCAAACAGTTGGTGGTTGCCATTGACTTCCATAGTATTTCTTTTCCTCCTATACAGGTTTGGAATGACATGAGGATGAGTAAATGATGACAGAATTTACATTTTTGGGTGAACTAATTTGCAATCATTTTTGCAAGACTGCAAAATTCTGGAGTTCTTTCTCAGTCATGTAGCGTCAGGTTTGCCCTTGAACTTACAGCAGTCGACATGAAAACAGACAAAACGGCTTCACTCGCTGAACTCAAACTATTCAAACAATCACGATAAGCTCAGATTTTATAGCTGAAGTTACACCGTTACACTGTTTGGATTTATGATGTTCAACACTTTTCAAACCACTTTCAATGTGTCCATCAAAGTCCAGAAAACCGCATTTCAAGCTTGGCTGCCGCTCACTTCAATCTCCAATTCTCAAACAACAAAGTAATGATGAGACACATTGAGTGATGTGATCGGAGCGTGACCGCTGGTGCCATCAGGCTCTCCTCAGATGCTTTCTCCTGAACTTTAACATCTACTTGATGCGTCGGGACCCAAGGTCAAATGAGTTGTTCTGTTCTCTGTGAGCACTGGAATCGCTTTAGAGCTTTCTGAAAACTTATTTCACTGTACAGGCTGAAAGATCCAACTGACAAGCCTTTCATTGGCTGAAGGTGTAAAAATGTGTTACGAACAGTGTTGGGGAAAGTTACTTTTAAAAGTAATGCATTACAATATTGCGTTACTCCATAAAAAAGTAACTAATTACGTTACTTAGTTACTTTTTATGGAAAGTAATGCGTTACGTTACTTTTGCGTTACTTTTTTAATCTGGACAGGGCTTGCTTGTTTGTTTTTAAAATAAAAAAGTTATATTTTTGGCAAATATAAAAGCCTTTTCACACCAAAAGTGAAACGAATAAGCCTCAGGCTGAAGGAAATGTAAATTAACGTCCGTACAGTAGAATGCAGAAGAAGATTTTTTTGATTATTAGTATAGTTGAACTGGATCATCGAAGGTCAGAAGCAAAGACATTGGTTAATAGAATGGGATTAAATACATAAAGCATATTTGTGTTGTTTAACATTTAATTATTGCAGGTTTGCGTCATATTCCGAGTTGCATTATTTTTATTCATTTTGAGAAATACTGAATCTGTGTTTTTTGTGTGTGTGAGTCAGATAAATTAATGCAAATTCATATTGATTTTAGAACTACAGTAACATCTTCTGATTTCTCTCAACATGAGGACAGGAGAGCTGTCAATCAATAAATTGGATAAAAAAAGTAACTTGCGTTACTTATTTGAAAAAGTAACTCAGATACTCTCTTGTAAATTAAAAAGTAATGCATTACTAGTTACTTGAAAAAAGTAATCTGATTACGTAACTCGCGTTACTTGTAATATGTTACCCCAACACTGGTTACGAATAAGCTTTTGTTTTAGAAAAACATCTATAGTCTCACATAGACAGATTTTTTTGGCTTAAAGTCAAGTTCACGTGTACCCGGGCCGTTTCCACAGGGAACTTTCTGTAATGTATTTCAACATAATTTTGTATGTATTTGTCCGTTCAAGTGCAAGAAGAGGCAAAACTCAATTCGGTGTTCGCGGGCTCTCTGTGTGCGCACTGAACACGCCGCGCGGGTGTAAATGTACTGTTTCATAAATTTAGTTGTTGAATTTTATCAACTTTTATCAATTTTATTTTACTTTCACTTTATTTATTTAATTACTATAGTATTTAGTAATTGAATAGATATTTGAATACAAAAGTGCTGTACGGCTGTAGTTTTGAGAAAGATTTAGTTTTTTGTGTGCAGTATGCATCAGATTGTACAGTGAAGGCCTGTAGGCGTACAGTGGCTGAGACCATGCTTTATAAGCAACGATTATATAGATTGTGCTAATGAGAATTTCACATACACTCTAAAAAATGCTGGGTTAAATACAACCCAGTGCTGGGTAAAATAGGGACAAACACAGCAATTGGGCTGTTTTTACCCAGCGGTTGGGTTAAATGTTTAACCCAACCTTCTGGGTCAAAACAACCCAATTGCTGGGTTTGTCCCTATTTTACCCAGCACTGGGGTTGTATTTAACCCAGCATTTTTTAGAGTGTATTTTGCAACAAGCATATCATCTACACTTCCACTGTTTAACGTTGCATGAAGCTTGAGTTGTTTTCCTGCATGCAGAGGCGCGTGGAGCACGTCAAAGTGCGCAGTCCTCCACTCTTCACATCTGAACATCTCTCAGCGGGATTCACACATCATCCCTGCTGCTCACTGTAATTCAGACAAACAGCGGGAGCTTCTATACCCTGTATTTTAAAGCCCATGGGTGGATTGTAAGAGTCTATAAACTATAAATCACAAACAAGGCGTTAAATCAGCAGTCATTGTTTTCAGATTTCTCAAGGTTTTATTGCCTGCCAGCTGTTAGCATCAATATTGCCGTTCATGGAGTGTGTATACTTAGTCCTGTTCAATTTGATTTATCTGGATTTTTATATCTTTTATTGAGCGAGGTGGGTTATTTGTTCTAACCTTGTATGACTGTGTGTGTCTCATGCATGATTAATCAATAAAACATGTTCCCTCACCTTCAGAGACAGCAGAATGGATTGGGAAGTCTTATTAGCATGACCCTGCTAAAACGCTCATGTGAAACGGCAGTCACTGCATGAAAACTAATGCCAGTCAGGGCCGTAGCTGGGGTTTGCGGGGCCAGGATGCAGGTTGTACCTGTGGGCCCTGTTTGAAATCGTGTAAATGGCACAAATAAATAAATAGAAGAAAGATACAATGTTTTTTCAAGGTGTTCAAGTACAGAAACAAATGTCAAATATCATTGCATCTTCACTGTATTAATTAAATATAGATTCATTTTTGTTAAAACTGCAAAGTAATTCAGTCAAGAGCAGTGAGTGATTTTCTCTCTCTTATTTTCTTGGATTAACATTAAGGACAGCGACAGCAGCCTGGTATTTCGACATAATTTTGTACGTATTTGTCCGTTCAAGCGCAAGAAGAGGCCCTGATGCCAGTGATGCTTTTGCACTGCAAGAAATGATTGTCTTGTTCATTATGTTTGGTTTGTTTTCCAGTACAAATATCTAAACATTCTTAAATCAAGAAATCCCTCATTTGTTAAAATATCACAAATCCTTGAAAGAAGATACATTCATTATTTAATTTTTATACATTTTTTAAATGTTAAAGTTTACTTTAAATATTATTTTAAATTATTTTATTTTATTTTATTTTATTACTAGTATTTAGTAATTGAATAAATATTAGAATTGTATTACTTTATTTTATATTTTAAGTATTATTTTATTTTAAATTATTTTTATTTTATTAATTTAATTAGTATTTAGTAATCAAATTATTATTTATTAAATTAAAATGTGTTTGTATTATTCTCCGCAAGTATTTTCTAATTTTCTTGTTAAAATAGGAAAATTAGAATTTCTTTTCGGGCAAAGTTTTGCTTATGCCCTCGATGGAAACACTGTAATCTGATTTTATTTACTTAAGATAAATATTAAGATAATAGTACCTTTTAATAGATTTACTGATTAGTTGTTGAATTTTATCAATTTGTTATAAATTTTATTTTAATTTAATTTCACTTCATTTATTTAATTACTATAGTATTCAGTAATTGAACAAATATTTGAATATTATCGGATTAGAATTTCATTTTAAATTTTATTTTAAATATTATTTCATTTTAAATTAATTAAATTGTATTTAATTAGTATTTAGTAATATATATTTATTAAATGCAAGTAAATGCACTACATTTAATGTTATCAAACTGTTGAGTATAAGTGTGTTTTGTCTTACTGCACTGGTATAAACACACTTACATTCAAGATGCAATCCCATGGAATGTTACTTCTCAAGTAAACTGATCGTGTTTCAAAGTTTTTAAATATTTTAAAACATTAAAACACTTTTTGCTGTGAACAAAAGCACGCAAAGGATGCTAAACACAACTTTAGGGGCTTCATGCGTGAAAGTTTCTAAAGTTACAAGATTTTGTTTTTCTTTCTTGAGAAACTTAAGGCTAACATAATTGTCCCCTCAACATTTCAGAGTCTCAGAGTTGTAAAACAGACACTTGTGGCTTATTTTTATGAATTACCCAGCACTAGTCTGTTTGACACCGCAATCAACGGTTATCAGCCCATGCAGCACCGCGCATCCATCACTGCTGGAAATCCTGCAGCACGCCGGGTTAAAACACACAGACCTGTGCCGTGACGGCCGTTACTGTAATGTAATTCATGGAGGCTCTGATTTACCAACGCCTGTGTGAACTGGAAGCTGGAGATTGCCAGCCAGACGCTGTCTGTGTTCAGCTGGACTCTTTATGATTTGGTCCATGCAGTCATAAATCAAACCAGTGATGCCGACGGGCTCGTCACAGATGGTACGGCTCTCGCTGCCCAATTAATGGGCTGGTTTCCTAGTGGGGCATGCTGGGAAAAAGGAAAAGATCTGGCAATTGAAGCAGTAGAAAGAAACGAGGAGGAAGAGCACGAGCACGTGCTTGAAATCTGAAAACAGACACGAAACATCTCAATGTTCAGCTCTCACGCTCCAGTCTCAATAGTGCCGCAGAGAGTCATCATTTAAACATCACAAATAACCACTGAATTCAGTGCCGTGAATGTTTGAGCAGAAACGTTTTTGAGGTGCAGCTCTGCCTTGAGGAGGTACCACATCCTTCAGAGATTAACAGTCCAACATGCCACTTATAATTGACTTTGGAATATTTCTTCTATTTTTTGAAAGGGCACTGACATCTACCGAACACATTATGATAGACCTATAGAAAAAAATATTTGACTCTTTTTCTTTTCTAAGAATGGCTTAACTTGAAGTGCTGTAAAAAAAAAAAATTTTTGTAATATTATTTTAAGGTACTTTATGATATGTTGCCATACGGCAACAGCATACAATAGTGGATCTAACTTAAAATAAGTGTAAATTTACTTATAGTTCATATTTTTCCTCAGAAATGTTGTTTGTGTTGATTCAATTGGTGCTATTATAAGCTTTAACACAATACTTACTTATAATTGACACCTTATACATACTTTCCAACAACTTGTGCTTTTATTTATTCCATTATTTTTTGCTGAATAATGATTTATAATTTTTTTA
>NW_015627738.1:253322-256752 GCF_001515625.1 Sinocyclocheilus rhinocerous
AAAGTATATATATATATATATATATATATATATATATAAATAACACTAGCTCTGAATAAAGAACCAGCTACATGGTTGACCCGGCTGACACTGTCTGGTCCTGGGAGGGTTTTATCTGAATTAAAGGGCCTGTTTATTGTCACCTCAGTGCAGAATTGGGATGTGACACAACTCTTGTGGCCGACTTTAATCCTTCCTTTATTCCTCCATCTCCCACAAGATTCTGGTGCATTATGGGAGATCTATGCAGAGTAGCGAGTCATTTAGGAAGACTTGGTGCTCATGGCTCTTTCTCTGTAAAGCCGCTCCTAATGGAGCACTTAAGCGACACATGCAGTAAGAGCCGAGAGTCATTTACTCAGGCGTGCCGGTGTTGGAGTAATCGTTTAAAGCCCAGCTGAACGGATCAATGGAGTTGTAATTGTCCGAACAAACGGTCGGTTTCAAGGCTTTGCCGCTCTCTGTTTGTTATCGGCCTGATCTTGTAATAGAAATGGATTTGGTTTTCTTTTATCCTATCAGTTTTCATTTGACGAGTTCTTTAATAACATGTGGTAACAACATCCCCTGCTGCATTTTATCAATATGCATTAGCCCACAGTAATATCACTAATGTATATGACGGAAGGGTTAAATGAATCTTCTCCTGCTTAAAGCCATAGATTAGCACTGTGCTCTCTGCGCTACTATAAATTGAGTGAATTATTAATGGGGGGGAAATGACAGCGCTTCCCCGCTGCCCCCAGCCCATCTGAGACCTGATTACATTTAATCTGCAGAGTAATTCTTAATGCACTTACACTGAATTGACCATATGGTGACCATGAACTGTCTCACCTTTCATAAAAAAACTAAACCAAGACATGGTATTAGCGGCATTTGTGGTTGAGCAGTGCAGTCTATCAGTGGAATCATGGATATGAATGATACAATTATTTAATCAGGCTAGTTGAGGAAAGCTTATTTATTAACTAATCAGACATACAATTTCCAATGAAATGTGTGCACATATAAACTAAAAACAATTTAAAAATACTGCCTGTCAACATTCTAGTAACTATCCACCACACTATTGCAGCAATGTAGCAACACACTAAAAATCTCATTTAGAACACCTTAGCAGTGTCCTAGCAACCACCTATAACAGCCTGCATATCAACATCCTAGCAACCATCCACCACACTATTGCAACAATGTAGCAACACACTAAAAATCTATTTTAGAACACCTTTGCAATTGTCTGGCAACCACCTAAAACACCCTAGCAACTGCCTGTCAACATCCTAGCAACCAGCAAAGACATCCTAGTAACCATCCACCACATTACTGCAAAAATGTAGCAACACACAAAAAATATATATTTTAGAACACCAGCAGTGTCCTAGCAACCACCTATAACAGCCTGCATATCAACATCCTAGCAACCATCCACCACACTATTGCAACAATGTAGCAACACACTAAAAATCTATTTTAGAACACCTTTGTAATTGTCTGGCAACCACCTAAAACACCCTAGCAACTGTCTATCAATATCCTAGCAACCTACTAGAGCATCAGTGAGATCTTTACTTGTGCAAAACTCACTGATATCATGCTAATGTATTGTGGATGGTTGTTAGGGCGTTGCTATGTGGTTGCTATGGTATTTTGACTGCTTTTTAGTGAGTTGCTACTGTATGCGGTTGCTTACCGGCCTAGATCAAATATTCAAATCTTTGTGATATTCTGGTCTCTGGACTGGAGTGGTGTGGATTACTTGTGCATTACTGTGATGTTTTTATCAGCTGTTTGGACTCTCATTCTGACGGCACCCATTCACTGCAGAGCATCCATTGGTGAGAAAGTGATGTAATGCTACATTTCACCAAATCTGATGACGAAACAAATTCATTTACATCTTGGATGGCCTGAAAATGAGTAAATTCTGGTCTCTAGATATGGTTCGGTTCCCTCCTTCAGCGCAAGTCCCTCCTTATATGAAGTTAAAGTGTTAAAGTTTGTTCAAATCCCCCCAACCTTAAGCATGAGCAATACTTATAAGCCTTAGCAAATAGCACTAAATGTAGCTGACTGAAATAATCAGCTGTCAGCGAGGAGGAGAGAGCACTTACATTAAGATAATCCTGCTAAGACTTACATTAAGTTTGTCCTCTTTTCTTGAGATGTCATATCAACATAAAGAGATTTGGGGTGTTCATGTAACAGTGTCTGTTTAAATGCTTTTCTTTTGTCTCCTTTAATGTCTGCAGGATAAACGATCTCCATGGCAACCGCTGAATGCGTCCGTTATTGACAGTTGAGATTTATATGATGCTGGTAATTGTTGATTTACACAAAAAATGTGCCCAAAATGTATTCACCCTCAGGCCTTCCATGATGTGTTTGTTTCTTCGTCAGATTTGGAGAAATTCAGCATTCTGTCACTTGCTCACCAATGGATGCTCTGCAGTGAATGGGTGCCGTCAGAATGAGAGTCCAAACAGCTGATAAAAACATCACAGTAATCCACAAGTAATCCACACCACTCCAGTCCAGAGACCAGAATATCACAAAGATTTGAATATTTGATCTAGGCCGGTAAGCAACCGCATACAGTAGCAACTCACTAAAAAGCAGTCAAAATACCATAGCAACCACATAGCAACGCCCTAACAACCATCCACAATACATTAGCATGATATCAGTGAGTTTTGCACAAGTAAAGATCTCACTGATGCTCTAGTACAGCAGCCAAGACACATTTTCCAGCCACTAAATTGCATAAATATTATGTCAGAGGCATGCTATATAAGTTAAAGAATTTCCTTCCTGTTTTTATCCCAGCCTCTTTTTATTGACTTCCTGCATGTGCCCTTTCCCATTGAGATTCATTTTTAAATGTCACCTTGAAGAATCTAGTAATTATTCATGTCTGTTCTTTGAGAGTGCTGTTCCAATTGTTCCTCTAACTCACTTGCTCACCAATGGATGCTCTGCAGTGAATGGGTGCCGTCAGAATGAGAGTCCAAACAGCTGATAAAAACATCACAATAATCCACAAGTAATCCACACACCACTCCAGTCCATCAGTTAATGTCTTGTGAAGCGAAAAGCTACATTTGTAAAAAACAAATCCATCAAGACGTTTTTAACTTCATTGCTTCCAGCTAAAATCCAAGTCCTCTAATCATAATATTGCTTTCTCCAGTAAAAAAAAAAGTAGTCTTGTTTGAATCAGGAGAGAAATATGCATAGACAAGCACCGTTTATAAGCATAAATGCTCCAAAACAGCTCTAAAGAAATATGTGGGTGGATTTCGATGAGAGGACAACAGGAGATGGACTTTTTCACTGGAGGATTTATTATGGATTATAGACATGTATTTTAGCCAGAAGCAATGGTTTGATGTTAAAACGCCTTGTTTTTTCTTACAAACACGCAGTTTTT
>NW_015627738.1:256768-278026 GCF_001515625.1 Sinocyclocheilus rhinocerous
CAGAGGATCCATTGGTGAGAAAGTAATGGAATGCTACATTTCTCCAAATCTGATGAAGAAACAAACTCCTCTACATCTTGGATGGCCTGAGGGTGTGTAAACTGACATTAAATTATCATTTTTGGGGGAACTGTTCCTTTAAGCATGAACAAATGGACTGCATGCATACAGTACAATGTATTTTTACACCAGCTCACATTTCAGACCCAGGACGGCTCAGATGTAACTGTTGGTGGGGCTTGGACAGACTCAAAACAGTCACGGGTCAACAAAAGGGGATAAAAATATCCCATTGTCTGATTTTGCAAAATGGCTTGCCAAAAATGTCTTTCTTTGAGGACTGAACATTTGAAAGCGCTGCTTTATTGTTTACCTCTGTGCAATTCCTGCATCCCCTCATGGAAGCAGCATGCATCTTCTGCTGAAACGCTTCGGTTCTCCATACTTCATGAAGGCACTCCATCTCAAAGGCACAGCTTCCCATCTCAGCTGGCCGTCTGCCTTTTGATTATATGTGGAGGGCACTCTGTGCAATGCAATCAATTTCTAGGGTGGTTGAAGAAAGAACACAAAGTGAGAGGTGTTTTGTTTGGCGGACCCTTTAGAGCAGCAGTTCAATTGCTCACCTGAAGACTGGAGGGTCAATAGATTGTAGATGGTGACCATGAACCCATGGGACACCAGCGCACCATCGATCTGAATTGATAAGCTGTGGTCCGGCGGCTGCAGCGGGCCGAATAATTTATTGTGACTTCCACTCCATCCTCATTCTGGGACACCTTTCTGCGAATGCGCTGACAAGTCAATCTCTTGGCAATGCATTACTCAGCTGCTTTATCTTAAACCAGCAGCACTCCTGTGGATGAACAGCCATATTTTAAACTCCAGTGTCTCATGTGAAGGTGCGGATGCATTGGAATGGACGGGTGTGTGTGTGTGTGAGTGAGAGATGCATTAACGCTCTATTGATTCTCCTCTGCCCTTCATGTGAGCGTTCAGGGCTGAACTCCTCTGTGCTGAAGCTGTGCAGGGTTTCATTGACTGATCTCGTTGATAAGTTCATGTCATTGTCGGCTTGACAAAAATGGCCAGTTGTCTGTGGTGTTTGATGGATATGATATTCAGCACACTCTAAATAGCATTTCCGGTTCAGATATACCAGCTGTATGGTGTGAACTGCCACAGCCTCTGCTGTTCATCAATTTTAACATTCCAGTTTAGTTCATTCAATAGTGCTGACTGATGGAAATGACCTTAAACGAGCTACATTTTAACGATTCTTCCATTTTAGTTTTGCATGAACATTTTTCACCTTCTCTTTGAAATTTGCAATCAAACAGTTTTTGCTACTATTCCTTTAAATATAAGCCTTAAATATAGAGAAAGCTTATTTTAATGACAATACTTTTTATTTTACAATAAACATATTTTCTTATGATTTCTTAAGCATTTTTTATTTATTTTTTACATTTACATTTAAATAAATATGCTTAAGAATTTTGTATTATTGTTTTCTTCGTTTTCCCTTTCATTTTACTGTATAGTTTGAATAATTAAATTAAAATAAACTTTATTTTTCATTAAATTGACCTTTGCTTGTGATTCACATGTCTTTTTGCTGTGAAATCTTTACTGGCTTTTATCAACTTAAGAATAACTTTTTATTATATTATTAGTAATATTTCAATATGAACATGTACTGGACTGAAGCTGCTTAGGTTTACTTGATTATCCATGCATCATTTATTTTAATTTTATTTTTTTTAGAAAAATCCTGTTCAAATATGATTATCAGGCTTTTGAGGAACGTTGATAAGTTCATCTCTCAAGTCATCATTGTATTGCATTGCTTTAGATGTTTAGATCATAAAATAAGCATTTAAATCTCATCTTACTAAGACATATTATTGGAGATAGAGAGTGACGACTGATATTTATATCATTTTATGTAAGTAATCTGCTATACTGTTATAAAGAGTTACATTGCATGAGTTACATTACAAACATCAGAATTTCATCTTTTTGTCCATATAAATATCAGCATCTGCACCAAATTGCATATTTTTGCTCAAATTGGGCTTCTGAATAAAATTGAGCTGTTTTTCCATATTCTCACTATAGCATACTATGAGCAATAAAAGCCTGATGATACTCAATAAAAATTGTATATGCAAACTCTTTTTTGTAGATTTTATTTTGTCGAAAGGTTCAATAAACTTATATTTTTAAAAATATAGCGAACTATTATTTCATATGTCAGGATTTCAAAGGTATCGTAACAGGAAAAAAAAATACCAAAAATATATATATATACAGTACACTATATATATATATGTGTGTGTGTGTGTGTGTGTAATGACCTTCATTACTGCAACAAAACATAAATAAATTTAATTTTGACTAATTACGCCTGATTTAAATCTAATTTAACTGACTAATTAAGTCAATTTATATTAATTTTCCTCAACTGATTAGACACCCATTTAAACGCAGGCATGAATTGGACCTCCTCAGTTGAGTTGTGAGTGGCGCTCGACCCTCTTTCAGACAGACGTGTGCAGCATCGAGGTGTTTCAGGCACGAGGGTTTCTTCAAGCAGCGTCTGGAACAGAAATGTGCTGACAACATAAGACGGACGACCCGCGCAGCCGCTGGCATTAGTTTGATAAGCTGTGGTCCGGCGGCTGCAGCGGGCCGAATAATTTATTGTGACTTCCACTCCATCCTCATTCTGGGACACCTTTCTGCGAATGCGCTGACAAGTCAATCTCTTGGCAATGCATTACTCAGCTGCTTTATCTTAAACCAGCAGCACTCCTGTGGATGAACAGCCATATTTTAAACTCCAGTGTCTCATGTGAAGGTGCGGATGCATTGGAATGGACGGGTGTGTGTGTGTGTGTGTGTGAGTGAGAGATGCATTAACGCTCTATTGATTCTCCTCTGCCCTTCATGTGAGCGTTCAGGGCTGAACTCCTCTGTGCTGAAGCTGTGCAGGGTTTCATTGACTGATCTCGTTGATAAGTTCATGTCATTGTCGGCTTGACAAAAATGGCCAGTTGTCTGTGGTGTTTGATGGATATGATATTCAGCACACTCTAAATAGCATTTGCGGTTTAGATATATGCCAGCTGTAAATTCACATGAGTGGCTCTTCATGCCACAGCCTCTGCTGTTCATCAATATTAACATTCCAGTTTAGTTCATTCAGTGGTGCTGACTGATCGAAATGACCTTAAACAAGCCATATTTGAAAGATTCTTGAATTTTAGTTTTGCATGACCATTTTTCACCTTCTCTTTGAAATGTATAATGAAACTATTTTTGCTACCATTCCTTTAAGACTTCTATATAATATAAGCCTTACGTATAGAGAAAAAAATTATATTTTACGCAACTGACATTAATCCAAAAACATTAATACAACAAAAAGCATGTTTTTTACAATACTTTTTCTTTTACAATAGACATATTTTCTTATGATTTCTCAAGCTTTTTTTTTTCTTTTTTTTTTACATTTACATTTAAATAAATATGCTTAAGAAATTGGAGTATTTGTTTTCTTCGTTTTCCCTTTCATTTTACTGTATAGTTTGAATAATTAAATTAAAATAAACTTTATTTTTCATTAAATTGACCTTTTAATTATTTACTTTTTTTTTTGTTGAGAATCTTTAATTCCCTTTTATTTTACTGTAACATTTAATGTTTAATCATTTACTTATTTAATTTTTTGGTTTATTTGTATAGTATTTTTAAAGTTATTCTTAAATTATTATAAATATAAGAAATTTTATTATGAATATAAGAAATTTTAGGTCCATTAACATTTTTGTGTAATGACATTATTTTTATGTTTTCATTTTAAGTTGACAAAAAAAACAATTAATTAGTTTTATTAATTTTAAATAAAAATGATTTTTTAAATTTTTTGTTATAATTACATTTAAATAAATGTGCTAAAAAAATTGAGTTTTGTTTTCTTGTTTAATTCTTTAATTCTCTTTCATTTTACTGTATATACTGTATAGTGTGACTAATTAAATTAAAATAAACAGTTAATTGTGTCATTTATTTATTCCCATATATGTTTGTTTGTTTATTTATTTAAATTGTAAATATATATATATATTTTTTAAATTCATTTTTAAAGTTATTCTTGAATTGTATTATGCATAAAGAAAATGAAACCTATTTTCAGGTCCATTAAGATTTTTGTGTCATAACATTCTTTTCACTTTTCATTTTCAGTTGACAAAATAATTAATTATTTGTATTATACATGATTTGTAACAAAAATATATTTATTAAATCATAATATTATTTCTTTTTTTTTTTCTTAAGTTTTTATTTTGAAATATGACCTGGACATGTTGCCTATTTTTGTGAGATCCACCTCGACAGAATTCATCATATCTTTTTAAGTTATAGGCCTACAGTTTTTCCTAGAAGAGAAGAACCATGTTTTGTGAGCATGTCATTAACTCTGTCCTAGTTATTTTCTATTATTATTTCGTATTTGCCTTCAGAATTAATTCTTCATGTCTCCGATAGATAATATTTGAAGGATAAGTGAAAATAAATTGCACACAGTACATTGAAACCACTTTTCTATATTGCAAATTGTGTCGTCTCAGCTGAGCATGTTGGTTTATTATTGCCTTGGACTGAATCCTTCACCACAAGTGCACTTTATCTGCGCTCTATTTTTACAGCACTACACGAGGTGCATTGAAAGTGCCTCTTTTAGAAATCTTTCTTATTTCACTCCAAACGGATCTAATAGCATGTGGCGAGTTTAGCAGGGATGAGGATATAGAGAGGGAAATGATGTTGGGCCGGCTAACCCTCAAAAGGCAGGTTGTTATTTGTGAGATGCACCTCTGGTCATTACGCGCTGAGAGCTTGACACATGCTTTCTATTAAGGGGAGAAAACGGGCAAAGCGTGGCCCACATGCTCAGAGCATCATATCGCTGACATTTAATGAATCCCACAGATCAATAAAAGCATCATATCGCTCGACATTGTGACAGAGCATCATCTCTAGCTGCACAGACATCGCAGCAGTGTCACGGTTCAGTCCTCCTGAGCACTGATGTGTAAGATACAGTACAAAAACATGGCTATCATCCCTTCAGTCAGGAAACTGATGTAGATTTTGATTCAGGGACTCAGATTTTTTGATTCTGTTCAACAAAAAGATGCATTCACATTGATTCATGAGTTCATTTTGATGTGTGAGTTAACATATGATCAACATTTCGCAGTTTGCTTCTTCTTTTTTTTTTATGAAAAAAAGAAAGAAAGCGCAAACGTAACGGTTCATTCATGAGCACGTCTTATTAAAGGATTCGTTCACTTCCAGAATAAAAAAATTCCTGATAATTTACTCACCCTCGTGTCAACCAAGATGTTCATGTCTTTCTGTCTTCAGTCGCAAAGAAATGAAGGTTTTTGAGGAAAACATTCCAGGATTTTTCTCCATATAATAGACTTCAATGGGGATCAATGGGCTGAAGGTCCGAATTACAGTTTCAGTGCAGCCTCAAAGAGCTCTACAGCCGAGGAATAAGGCTCTTATCTAGTGAAACGATCGCTCATTTTCTTAAAAAAATATAAAATAGATGCATTTATATAGCCTCTCTCTCTCTATAATTATGTTGAAAAGGCAAGTTTTTGTAAAAGTTCAACAAATGCATGATGTTTCCAAAGTAAAAGAGTAATCGTGTTTAATTATCCATTGTCTACAGTAATCATGGTTATGGTTTTTACCCTACTAAACACCACTACTGGGAATGAATGTTTGCCGGCATGTTGAGGTGTGTGTTTGGTGTTTTGTGTGTGTGATTGTGTGTGCATTCCTAAATTCAGTGAGGAAGTGTTTACTTGGAAAGGAACCCGCAGAGACCGACAGCAGCCAAGCTTCCCGTGTGAGAAGCGCCAATGTGCTAATCAACCCAGGCAGACGGAAGACTGCAGTTTGGAGCCCACAGAGTTTGGCAGCGGAAGCTGATGGCCAGAAAAATCCTCTCTACACTCCAGCGGTCACTTCGACTGCAGTCGGACACGAGGAAGTGGAGAGGTCGTGGACAAAGTACAAGGGGCAGTGCAGCACCCCACCACCGGAATGATTGCTCTCTCTGAGGGGAAGGTTTGTACGCCGGTGGCTCTTCTTCTCTGTCAGTGTGTAAATGCCCTCTGCATGGTGAGTTTATTCTCCACGACTTGACAAAAGAGAGAGAGAGAGACTTGGCTGTGGGCTGATATCATAGTCTCACGCAGACTTGGTTGTACTGTAAATGCTCACTTAGACAGGAAGAGGCTATCTGGCCAACCACAGTTTGTGTTAATGTAATACATATTTCAGAAATTATAGTAAATACAAAGCCCTGAATTTTGAAAACAATTCTGCTGATTTGCAAAAAAAAAAGTCCAATATTTACATTTATATAGAGAAATATTAGATTATTTAACTCAACAAAAATGTTAATGTTGCCTTGGCAACCAACTGCAATAAGTTTGTTGAAGCATAAAAAAAATAATAATAACAATGGAAAATAAATGGAGTAAAATAAAAAAACTGAATTAACAAAATTAAACCTGAAAAGTAATATGTAAAAAAGAAACAAACAATAATAATAATAAAAAATAATAATTTTAATTCATGATATTTGAATTATTTTCAAATAATTTTTTTCTACAAAATAAGAATGAAGATTTTTTTAAACGATTTTCCTTTAAGTCTTTTAACAAATATTGACATATTACACAATTTACAATATCACAAAAAATGTATACTATAAAAAACCATGGGAGAACACAAAATATCATGTGTAGCCTATTTTTAATTGTTTTGTTTTTTTTCCACTTTTATTTACAGTATTTTTTTATTTATCAATGTCAGTCAATATTGGATATTTAATTGTATATGATCATTTATACACTGTAAAAAAGATTTTTCAAAGTTGTGAATAAAACAAAGATTACTTAAGTAGGTTTTACAAAGGAAAAAAACTATTTCAGACTTCACAGTTCATTCAATGTGTTACTTGGCATTTTCAATTAATTGTGAAATTTACTAGCAATTTCTGAGTGAAAAGACTTTAGACTTTTAGAACTTAGACTAGACTTGAGAAAAACTAAAAATAAGTATCTGTTGGGATGCCTAAATTCACTTGAGGCATTCAAAATGATTGATTTTAGTGTTTTATTTTTGTCTATTTTTTATTTTTTATTTTTAAGTAGTATAGAATTTGTAATATTTAGCATTTATTTTCCATAATATGAAAATAATTCAGAATTATTAAAAAACATTTAATTAAAAAACTTAAATATAATTTAAAAATTGTTTATGTTTAAATCCCTAGCTTTAAGGAAATCTGAAAGGTGACAAGTTCTGCTTTTTGAGTTTTATGTTGAAGACTATTGTTACTAATAATGGCATATTTGGCAGATCAGCTGGGAACTTTCCTGACTGACACCCTAAATCAGTGGTCGCCAACCCGTCGAGCGCGATCGACTGGTAGATCTTTATCACTGTCCCAGTAGATCCCGAAAATAACAGTAAAATAAGTACAAAAATGCATTACATTTCTGGGGTTATATTAATGTATCACTGAAGGGAACTGTCTTGAGAAAAGTTTCGATGCAGTGGCATTTTCTTCTCCTCCGTATAAAGCGCAGCTCTGCGTTGTTTACAGCGGTATACAAGGAAACGCTATATTGCGAACGGTTCATAAGCAGTGTTGCCAAGTCCGTGGTTTTCCCGCGGATGTGCCCTAAATGAACTGATGTAAAGCTGTGCAGCCTTGTTTTCTGGAAATTGCGTGAGGCCAATCACATTAGAGCCTGCTGTTTGAAGAAAGACTGATTTTTGTGTAATATGCATCAGATGGTCTGCGAGCGGTGCGAGTGAAGCGGACACTGGATATCCCGATGTAGTGTTCAAGGCTAATGGTTTGGAAAATGGAACCCTGAAATGCTGCTTACATGTTCATCTTCATTCTGTGTATTTCTGTAAATAGCAGATATTTTCAACAGAATCATTATCCTCCTGCTATTTACTCTCTCTCTCAATAGTTTCTCTGTTTCTCTCTGCTATACAGCATTGCCATGGGCAACAAAACAATTTCACATCTCTTACTTCTCTTCTTATGCAGACATGAGTAATTCTGGCCATCAGGGTCCAAAATTAACTCTCGCCAAACTCTAAATGAGAGTACAAATTGGCTTTGGTGAATAAATAAAACTAAGTTGCTTGTCAGCTAGTTCATAACTTTATTAGGAATTATACATGCATAATATATAAGCATCCAAATCAGAGTTTTGTGGCTTTGAGGCCCATGCCTAATAGCACTATATGATAAAAGTGTATAAAAATATAGCTGCAAGCAGCAATTAAGGTGTCAAGCACCACAGAAGCACGGCAGCGAGCAACAGACCAACTGCAAAAAATAACTAAAGACATGTTAAGATGATTTTAGTCAAAATGGCTGAAAAACCATAAATACATTCACTAGTTATATGACTTAATGGTTGATCACTTTTGACCAATAGGTGGCGCTGTTACCAAATCGATGTGGTGTGCTCAGTGTAAGGTGACACTGACACACATAAAGTTTGCTGTTAATATGTCACAGCTTTGCAGAGATAAGCTTCAGATCCAGTTTGGCATCAAACCATCAATTTCGTTGATGCAGTAAACGAAAACCGTTTTGTCTGTTGACACGAATTCATAACTTTTTGCTGGCATGGTCTGAAGATGAGCTGAATTTGGTGAAAATTGGACCAACGCTCTAGGAGGAGTTAAAAAAAGTAGGCTTTCAAAGAAAATCTAAATGGCGGACTGGAAGTTTGGCCGATTATGGCATAATTAGTATTGATATTTGCGGCATCACTCATGACAATAGGCAAAACTAATCAAAAGCATTAGCATTTTTTAAAATGTCATTATAATTTCTGACCACACGGTGGCGCTGCCCTGAAAGTTTTTGAGTTTTTATTATACGTTTTTATTATACATCCATAAAATATATAATTTTTCGACAAAATTCAAAATAGCCCGACATGGAAAATTGGATATCATCTGACTTGGCATGATGCACCGAATCTAAAGAGTCTTGTGATTTTTGGCCAAATGGTTCAAAATGTATAATCAAAAATAGCCATTTTTTTATATCTCCTGACCGCTAGGTGGCGCTGTGGTTTGACTAATGAGCTTGATTCCATAACTTTTTGTTGAATCCACATATTAGAATGATTTCTGAAGGATCATGTGACACTGAAGACTGGAGTAATGATGCTGAAAATTCAGCTTTGATCACAGGAAGAAATTACATTTTAAATTTCAAATAGAAAACTGTGAAATTGTAATAATATTTGACAAATTTTACAATTTTTACTGAGTTTTTGATCAAATAAATACAGCATTGGTGAGCATAAAAGACTTCTTTTAAAAACATTAAATAATCGTAATAATTTTTTTTTTTTTTTTTTTTAATGCTCATGCAGAATTTCTTTTGCCAGGAAAACAAACCAAAAATACTGCTGACTCATCCTGCATTTAGCGGCATGTGCAAATGCTTCGTCCATTACAATATTGCTCCCTCTAAGTGTTTACATGGTGTTTAACTTATTATAGTTGACTCTGCATATGGAAAAATTATTTGAATGTGAAAGGATGGACAGCACAGAGCAGCGATGTTGTGTTTGTCAATCTGAAAGGGCCAGTCAACAGCAGATTTCCTTCTCTATATGTATATTAGATGATAATTGCCACCCTAGCAAACATGGATTGCAATTCTTCCTTGAAAACGTCTCAGAAGGGAGCACAAAATGACATGCCGGAGACACACAGTTGATTTTGCACCGTGTCAAATTCAGCTCAATAAATTGGACAGACATGTCTGTCATTCTACAAATCCCTCTGCTCCGCTGTCTAGCTCGCTCGACTGAACCTTGATCACGATTTGAAGACCACGGTTTTGTGTAAACAGTTGTAAAGTGTAGATATGGCACCGGCAAAGGCTGAAAGGCAAACAGAACATTACCTGGCCATTTGCATGACATGCACATGTTGGTTTTTTCTCATTAGGGCTAGAAAAGGTTTGAATGGCAGACAATAATGGCAGGACAAGACACGTAGTTGTGTGGTGCACATTTGGACAGAACAGATAGGATTGTTTGTGTTGGATTTGAGTTGAGATGAAGCATGTCTGTCTGATTAAAGAGAGCGTGCTCACAGGACTCTCACGAGGGTTTGCCTTCTCCTCGCAGACTGCTAATTACACGGATAATCAATGCTGAATCTAACACAGTGAGCCTACATAGGCAGCTACCTTCTAAGGCAGCATCCTAACTGAAATAGAACCTCAAGTGAGTGATTCTGAACACTAGATATGCAGCAACTGTGTATGGTTTACAAATAAGTGCACCAAAAAGACTCGACACACTCTCAGTAACAACTGAAATTAGCTCATATCGACTTAATACTTTTAAATAAACAGAAATACACTGAACATTTTTATTGATATTAAAATACATGTTATATTTTTAAATAATAAAAAATCATTATTTTTTTATAATTAATTAATTATATTTTATAATATTTTATTTTAAATATTTTATATATTTATACACTATCATTCAAAGATTTGGGGCCAGTAAGATTTTAAATAATAATAATAATAATAATAATACTTTTAATACTTTTTGATGCATTAAATTGATCAAAATTGACAGTAAAGATATTTAAGGTATTATAAAAAAAATAAAAAAAAGATTTCAAATAAATGCTGTTTTTTTTTGCCCTTTCAATTCATCAAAGAATCCAGAAAAACAAATGTATCATTGTTTGCAGAAAAATATTTGGCAGCACAACTGTTTTCAACATTGATAATAATCAGAAATGTTTCTTGAGCAGCAAATCAGCATATTAGAATGATTTCTGAAGATCATGTGACACTGAAGACTGGAGTAATGATGCTGAAAATACAGCATTGCATCACAAGAATAAATTACATTTTTAAATATATTCAAACAGAAAACAGATGTTTTAAATTGTATAAATATTTCACAATATTGCTGTTTTTACTGTATGTTTGATCAAATAGAGACTTCTTTTAAAAACATTACAAAGACTTTTTAACTGAAATTTTCACTCTTCCTGTGAAGGATATATGTGATGCTGCCTTAGAATATACAGTATAGAAGATATAGAATATTATATATTCTTTTATACAAGTCTTCTGAAGCAGTACAGAAAGTTTTGTGGAAAGAGTTCACTACATCACCAGAAAGAGGAGCTGGGGCTGTTCCTGAGACTTCACAAGACTTTGAAAAAAGTGCATGAGACTTACAGACTATTTTAATGATGCTTTTATACTGCTTTTTTGTCCTTTTGGTGCTTACAGCTCCAGTCCTCATTCACTTTCAATAGCTATTGAAAAGAATGGCCAGTGAATACTTCCGAAATGCAGCTTTTGTGTTTCACAAATGAAAGGAAGTCATTCGGTCGTGCAGTTAGTTGTCTGAGCATGTTAAATCCACTTGAAATAATATGCAAACACAATGACTGAAGACCTTGTGAATGAATGATTTAAACTGGCTGATCAACCTCGTGTCTGGATTTTATGCTGCCTTAGAATATACAGTATAGAAGATATTGAATATTATATATTCTTTTATACAAGTCTTCTGAAGTAGTACAGAAAGTTTTGTGGAAAGAGTTCACTACCTCACCAAAAAGAGGAGCTGGGGCTGTTCCTGAGACTTCACAAGACTTTGAAAAAAGTGCATGAGACAAACAGACTATTTTAATGATGCTTTTATGCTGCTTTGTTGTCCTTTTGGTGCTTACATCTCCAGTCCTCATTCACTTTCAATAGCTATTGAAAATAATGACCAGTGAATACTTCCGAAATGCAGCGTTTGTGTTTCACAAATGAAAGGAAGTCATTCGGTCGTGCAGTTAGTTGTCTGAGCAGTAAATTCCAATGAGACATTTCCCAGTATTCAAGTATTAT
This sequence comes from Sinocyclocheilus rhinocerous, assembly GCF_001515625.1. Taxonomy (NCBI): domain Eukaryota; kingdom Metazoa; phylum Chordata; class Actinopteri; order Cypriniformes; family Cyprinidae; genus Sinocyclocheilus; species Sinocyclocheilus rhinocerous. The sequence goes on from NW_015627738.1 coordinate 268,794, forward strand.
GTTGTGATTGTTCATTTTGCATCTTTTGGAGCTTGATACTCTTCTAACTATCATATTTCTGAACATCTGCTTTTGTTTTCCAAGCAAATCATACAGGTTTGGGACGACATGAGGGTGAGTAAATAATGACTGTGTGTTTATTTTTGGGTGAGCGATACCTGTTAGCACAGTCTCCATTCAGACTCATTGCTGTCTAGACAAAACGACTGCGTTATTCCCCAGATTTCCTGTGGTTCTCCAGCTCATCTGATGATCAGACCCGAGGACGAGCAGATGGTGAGGATCATCAGCGGCGCTGGTCAAACACAGCCATTCTGTTGGCTCGTTACGAGTGTCATATGGTCTATTTTTATCAGCGTAGTAAACTTGACTCTGTGCAGCTTGTCACTGGCCGCTGCTCATTTCAGGCTCAAGTTTCCAATTATCAATGTTAAATTGGCTCCTGGCATGAACGAGCGCTTGAGGCTGGAACATTTGGAAGTCTGAATGTCCAACTGATGAGACACGGTCGCTGTGTGTGACATGTTTTTAATGCGCGCTGCATGCTTAGGGTACGGCAGCGATACACTATTAACTGTAAGATGCACGCTGCTCTTTCTGGACTGAGTTATAAACGTCTGGGAGAGGCTGCACAGATTTCTAAAGAAGTATTTGCTATGATTTAACTTGTAATATAAAATTAAGCAAAATTCACTAATGATCACAAATGATTTTAATGCAGTTATTCCATAATATAATACTACACAACGACTTCAGCTCAACTAATGGCCAGAGTTTGAGACTGTTTTTCCAATGGCACATGCAATAATTTTGCAGTTCTGTTTTTCTGTCACTAGGGGTGCAGAAATGACACCCTTCACTTTTAAGTAGCAAAAATGACATTAGAGTTGGTAAATTTGGATTCATTTCATTTCTGTGAATCAGTTCAAACTGTTGGTTTAAATAATAAAGTTAAGACTATTGATTTGTTTGCATAAAATAAATGCAACTATTTCCATCAATACTCAAAATATTGTTGGTACATAAAAACTGTGGTATTACCATGGCAAAACTATAATACATAAAGTCTAAATTAAAAAGTCTAAAAATACATAGTAATATCATAATGCTTTCTGCTTTTTGTTAATGTAATATTAACAAATTATTATTATATTTTTAAAATTATTTAAATAATACATATGAATAAATAATCATTTAAAAAATAAATGCAAATATCACATTTAGATAATATTAGTTATGATTTTTATGAATAATGTTTTGATAATTCATATTTTATATCACATTTTATAAATATGATTTTTTTTTAAACATTTTATATATCACATTTAAATTTTATTAGTTTAAGCTATATAAATGTGTTTTCATTCATAACAATTTTATATTATTTATTTAATATCAGATTTTACTTTAAATATTACTTAAATATGAGTTTATATATATGTGTGTGTGTGTCGTATCTATATGTGAGTGAGAGATTATTTCAGATTTATATATATATATAATTAAAATAATAAATATAAATAAATAGAATAAATAATAATTTGATTTAAATATCACATTTAAATAATATATATGTAATATTTTTCTGATTATTTCAGATTTTTTAAAATATTAATATATTTTAATATAAATGTATAGTTATTCATAAAAATATTCAGCTTTAACAATATCCAAATGATACTAAGTTTATGTGTTATGTTCATATCTTCAGGTTTTCTAGATACACTGCATCTACAGCAGCAGCATATGGGACATTATTTGTCGGGAGCGATTTGATCAGCTTCAGCATTCTCAAAGCTCTAAGAATAGTGGTAATCATGTAGTAGTTTTGACTTTTGACCCTTTAATGTCGTTGATAAATCATAATTACAATGCGCAGCTCAGTGGGGATGCAACCCCTGATTATGATGCAATCATTCAACGTGATTTCAAAGGTGAAATAACCTTCATTCAGGCTGCGGTGAGGTGACCCTCCAGTTTGTTTCTATTGCTATTCTCATGTCTCCCACTCCAAAGGGCAAATAATGAGGTCCGAAACATCCTGTGAGCCGATTGGCTGAAGGCTAGAATGATTGTTTCCCAGTCAGACTTAGAGGGGATTTTATTAAGTGGTGAAGAAAAAAGAACAAGCCGATGAGAGCAATGGGGTTTATGTCTGGCTGAGAGAACTTGAGCCGAACTGCAGACCACAACAGCCATTACATTAAATCTGTCTGCAGTCACACAGCAGCTCAAACACATCTGAAGGCATTTTTCTCTATATGAAGCATATGCATCTTTTACAAATGATATATACAGAAATTTTGCAAAGTTTAAGACTTATAAAAGTGTCAATGTTATTCTTGAGATCAAGTGTCTGTATCTGCGTGTCTCAAATGAATGTCACATTTCCTCAGCATTTGTTTGAAGTGTGCTCGAGTTATTTTTCAATACATGACACTTTGATATTTTATCTCAATCAGTGGCTTTCAGACTTGTTTAAGTGTTGAAATGACACTGCCAGCTCTTTACTGATTAAAGGAATGGTTCACCCAAAAATGAAAATTTGCTATAAATGTGCTCACCCTCAGGTCATCTAAGATGTAGATGAGTTTCTTTCTTCATCAGATTTGGAGAAATGTAGCATTGCATCACTTGCCCACCAATGAAGCTGCTGCAGTGAATGGGTGCCGTCAGAATGAGAGTCCAAACAGCTGATAAAAACATCACAATAATCCACAAGTAATCCACATCACTCCAGTCCATCAGTTAACATCTGGAGAAGCCAAAAACTGAAACAAATCCATCATGAAGACATTTCTAACTTCAAACTGTTGCTTCTGACAAAATATGAGTCAATATCCTCTATTCATAATATTGCTTTCTCAGTGAAGTGGTCTGATCTGAATCAGGAGAGAAATCTGCACATATCAAGCACCGTTTACAAGTCAAAACAGCTCGAAACAAACATGTGGAATTTTTTCACTGAAGGAAGCAATATTATGGACTCGTATTTTAACCAGAAGCAACCGTTTAAAGTTTAAAACGTCTTAATAAAGGATTTGTTTCTTTTGGCTTCTCAAACTGAGTTAACTGATGGACTGGAGTGCTGTGGATTACTTGTGGATTATTGTGATGTTTTTATCCATTAAGACTTTTTAACCATTGATTCCAGCTAAAATATGAGTCCTCTATCCATAATATTGCTTTCTCCTGTGAAAAAGTTTCATTTCTGGGCAAACTATTCCTTTAAAACTGCTGATTTTCTTTCATGACACAGACTTGGAGAAAAACCAGAGATGAACGGAGAAGAACTTGAGACTGACACTTGGACCAAAGTCACAAAAAACTTGACTTGGACTCCAAATTAGAATTAAGAGCACAGTGTCTACAAGAAGAAATATTTCCAAATGAGTGGAATTTAGAGAAAAATGTATTTATGTTTTAAATATATGAGCTACTAATAAAAGCAATCTGCTGTATTAGAAGGGGGTTTTGGACTGGAAAATGAACGCGCTGAACTCATTGTAAATTCAGTGCAGATTATTGGATATTAAAGTTCACACTGTATGCTTTATCAAAAATAACATACACTATCAAACGTCAAGAGAGAGAGAAAACAAATCCTCTGTTTTTGAATTCTGATTAAGCAACGCCTGAACTTTCCGTCTTTCAGTCATGAATCGCCTCCGGATCAAATGAAAACCTGCTAATATGTTCTGCCTGCACAGCCGAGCATCTTTAAAGAAACCTGAGGGATCCCCACAAGGTGCGTTTCTCCGGAATCAAAGAGCGATCCTGTTTGATTTAAACTGGCTTTCTGCTTCAAGAGCCCAAAGGAGGACTTTAATCTGAATTCCTCGGCGTAAACCCGTCAGCACGGCCCAAAGAATCTCTCATCAAGACCATTCATTTACTGCTCCACACGCGCATGCACACTCAGCGGTTCTGAATCTGCGGATGCGGTGGGAATGAGCTGCGCCGCCCTCTGGAAGCCGAGGGTGCAGCGGCCACAGCAGCTCAGGCGACGGAGTCTTGATGCATGCTGGGTTCTCAGAGTTGTTCAGTCTGAAGGGATCTTAAAGGGATAGTTCACCCAAAAATGAAAATTCTGTCATCATTTACTCACCCTCAAGTAGTTCCAAACCCGTATAAATTTCTTTGTTCTGCCGAACAGAAAGGGAGATATTTTGAAGAAAGTTTGTAACCAGGCTGTTTTGGGGCACCATTGACTTCCATAGTAGGAGAAAAAAATTCTATGGAAGTCAATGGTGCCCCAGAAATTTCCCACATTCTTCAGAATATCTTCCTTTGTGTTCTGCAGAACAAAGACATCAATACAGGTTTGAAACTATTAGAGGGTGAGTAAATGATGACAGAATTTTCATTTTTTGGGTGAACTATCCCTTTAAGTGTTGATTAAATATTCTGAGTTGTTGCTAGGGACTCCTGGCTGGTTGTCAGGGTATTCTGTCACCTAAGATTATCTTGCTAAGGTTCCCAATTTTGGGATTATAATGTTGTTTTCTAAACGTTCAAAATGTCCGGTTTTAAAAATGTTTTAAAAACTATATATATATATATATATATATATATATAACTACTATTAAATAAACTAAAATAAAAATAGAACACAGTGAAATATAACAGTTGAAAAAAACAAACAAATAAATAACATTAGAAAAGGAGATAAAGAAAGAAAAAAATAAAACAATGTTTTTACATAAAATAAAAATAGAATAGTTTTAAAACTATGCCTGGTTAAGCAAACGTTAGAGAAAACAAAGGTTTAATAACGTTCCATTTTTGTCATCGTGCAACATTATGGGAATGTTACTTTTGAATGTTCTCTGTTCTGAAACAAGTAGTAAGTATGTTTAAAAAAAATGTTAGATGAACCTCCAACTAAAATGTTTTAGAAAAATGTTCCATGAACAATGTATAAACAATTTTTTTCCCTAACGTTCTGTGAACAACTTTAGACAACTTTACTCCGGCTCCCAGCTAACAAAAAATATGTTTCGCTAGGAACGTTTTGCTAATGCTCCCAATATGATAAAAACTTAATGTGCTCTGAATGTTCAAAATGTTTCAAAAAAAAATTTTTCTGTTTATGCAAACATTAGAGAAAACTTGAAGGGAACGTTCCATTTGACCCTTGTGGAAATATTATGGGAATGTTACTTTTGAATGTTCTGAAATGAGTAAGCAATTACACTACTTCATAAATGTTAGATGAATGTCCAACCACAACATTTTAGAAAAAAAATATATAAGAAATGTTTTGAGAATGTTATTAAAGACCAGATGTTCTAAGAACGTTTTGCTAATGTTCCCATTAAGCTTTGAAAACATAATTTCTGAATGTTCAAAATGTTCTTTTTGAACGTTCTGACATTAGTATAAGCAATTACACTTAAATAAATGTTAGATGAACGTCCAGCTAATGTTTCAGGGAAAAAAAACTTTCCATGAACAATGTATAAATAACGTGAGCTAACGTTTTGAGACCATTGTTAAAGACCATACAACTTTGAATGAATGTTCTATTAATGTTACTGGAAGAACGTTTGTTCATAACTTTGAGAGACCCATCCCAGAAGTTCTGAGAATGTTTTCCTGCTGTTCCCTACAGCTTGAATTTTCCAGCACTGTTGGTCTGTATGATGTTTGATCGTTCGCTATGGGAACGCCTTGGGTTTGCTTAAGATGCAGTGCTGCCAGCTTCATTATTGAATGACCCTCCCAAAACACTCAACACTATATGAAATGAAGAAGTGCCATAAATCGCACGGTGAAGTTTCTGCGAGGAGCAGCAGGTCTCAGTGGTGAAGGTCTGAAGAATGAGCTCAGGCTGTCATTATAATGTAGCCGCTCTGTTTCCAAGGGAAATAAGCTGAGAGAGTGAACAGTAATGACAGTCAGGACTGGACCTTAGGTGTGTGTGTGTGTGTGTGTGGGGGGGGGGGGGTCATATAAATGTGTTTGCACCAAACCTCATTATTAATTACTGCAGTGTTGTATTGCATTATGCAGTATGCATTAAAGGGACAGTTCACCCACAAAAGAAGGTATTTTGAAGAATGTGGTGGTAGCCATTGACTTCCGTAGTATGTAAAAAATACTGTTGAAGTCAATGGCTACCAGCAACTGTTTGGTTACCCAAATTCTTAAAAGTATCTTTGTTTGTGTTCAGCAGAGAAACAAATTCGTGGAGGTTTGGAACAACATGAGGGGGAATTTAAATTTTTGGGTGAACTATCCCATAAATCTGATACTACAGAGTTTTTGAAATCTGTCATTATTGTTTTTCCACATTACACTCATAAGAACTGGAGGAGAAATGTGTTTAATTGTGAGGAAAGAATGCATTTTCAGGCTTTGTTTTAAACAAAACAAATGTCTTATTTCTTTCTTTTGCTTTTCAGGATAAATCTGACCTGGATGTTTGCTTGACAGGTTTTCGTGAGATTGGCCTGCTGAATGTGATTTTCTCCTGGACTAGAATGTGCATCTGTCCTTGAAGCAGCCGAGCAGCAGGACATGGATTTGTAAGTTGTTGAGGTTTTGCTGCTTGTGCTTGAGCCTGACAACTTAAGATAAGGTGTTTTGCACTCACATATACACCAAACAAAATAAAACAACAAAATAAAAATAGAATATGGTAAGATACAATAATAGAGGAAACAAGAAAACAAATAAATATCATATTAGAAAAGAAGATATACAGAATAAAATGTATATAAAATATACATTTAAAGTATAGAAATAAAAAACAATGTTTTTAAATAAAATAAAAATAGAATGCGGTAAGATACAATAATAGAAGAAAAAGAAAACAAATAAATATATTAGAAAATGAGATCAACAGAATGAAACATATCAAATATTTATTTAAAATATAAAAAATTAAAAATGTTTTTAAATAAAATAAAAATAGAATACAGTATAGGATACAATAATAGAAGAAAAAGAAAACAAATACATGTCATTTTAGAGAATATATATTTAAAAAAAATGTTAAATATAAAACAAACAAAAAATAACAAATATATATTTCCTTTTATCGGTGCCAGTTTTGTATGTAGAAACTCCAGGACTTCATCTGAATGTAGATGCTTGACTGAACACCTCAATATGATGATTCTCCAAACTGATGACTGGACTGGAAACAGCTAAACTAACTAAAACTACCGCAGGTCCAGAAGCTCATATACTGCAGCACCTCAGATCTGCCACTACAGACTCTTCAGATGAGGACTAAACAGACAGATGGCTGTGCAAAAGAAAAAAAACCTCACACTGATAATACAGTAGACTTCCTCTCGCACTGAGAACATCATCTGTCCATGCTGATAGACGTCCAGCAGTCATACATTTGTAACGCATAATCATCATTCGACTATAATTACCAACTATCAGTTAGTTAATGGCAATCAAAATCAGCGCTGCATAACGGTATTTATATGAAAATGACTTTAATATGCTCGTGGATGTGACACTTTATCAGTCCACTCGTCTTCTCTTCTCTGGCGGAGAGCAGGCCAGCGCTCCGGTAATAATAGACTGAATACATTAAGGCCACATTAGGCCCAGCGAATCTTTGCAGAAGTTACTGAGAGTAAGTCATCAGACTGTGAGCTCACGGAGATCTTCACACGCGCCAGATGAGAACAGCGTGATTCTCTGAGATTCACAGAGCAACAATATGTCTTGCTAAAGAGAGCATGGTAAATATGATTTCTGAGTCAAATGAAAATCTCATGCAGCACATGTCATATCTCATCCCAATATATACTGCTGTTCATTGCTGATGAAAATTCAGCTTTGCATCACAGGAATCATTTATATTTTAAAGTATATTGAAATTAAAAAAACACTATTTTAAATTGCACTAATATTTCACAATATTACTGTTTTTTGTGTGTGTGTGTGTGTGAAGAGCAAAGAAACTTACTGATCCCAAACTATATATATATATATATACACACACACACAAACACACACATAAAGCAATTTAAGTCCATTTTTATACTTTTTGAATTATTTTCATAAAAATTAAGCACATTTATCCTGTAATATTCTCATTACCATAATGTATAAATCTTAACTTCTCAGTACTGTAGTACATGAATGGGGTTTTATTCACATTCACATTGTATTTGAATTACATCTAAATAATTTGCTATAATAATTCAATTCCATATGCAAGCAAACGGTTTCATTAAAACCAGCATCAATTAAATTCAATACATTAAACAGTACCATTATGTACTTTTTATACAAATGTACTTTATAATTTAAAAAATATATCATTTTTTATATTAATCATATTATTAAAAGAGATCATCGTAAAACATTGTCAAACAAGAGAATCTCATGCAGAACATCATTATATATATATATTATTTTTAAGACCATTTTTTGCATTATTTTCATGATCATTAAACACATTAATTATCTCTGCTGTAGTAAATTAATGGGGGTTTTTTCACGTTCATTTTGTATATATATATATATATATATATACACACACACACAAACACACACATAAAGCAATTTAAATCCATTTTTATACTTTTTGAATTATTTTCATAAAAATTAAGCACATTTATCCTGTAATATTCTCATTACCATAATGTATAAATCTTAACTTCTCAGTACTGTAGTACATGAATGGGGTTTTATTCACATTCACATTGTATTTGAATTACATCTAAATAATTTGCTATAATAATTCAATTCCATATGCAAGCAAACGGTTTCATTAAAACCAGCATCAATTAAATTCAATACATTAAACAGTACCATTATGTACTTTTTATACAAATGTACTTTATAATTTAAAAAATATATCATTTTTTATATTAATCATATTATTAAAAGAGATCATCGTAAAACATTGTCAAACAAGAGAATCTCATGCAGAACATCATTATATATATATATTATTTTTAAGACCATTTTTTGCATTATTTTCATGATCATTAAACACATTAATTATCTCTGCTGTAGTAAATTAATGGGGGTTTTTTCACGTTCATTTTGTATCTTAATTTCAACAAACTATCTACGTTGATTGCTATAATAATTCACCTCTATATGCAAGCACACAGTTAATTAAAATCAGCATCAATTAAATTCAAGATATCGAGTTTTATGTACTTTTTATGCAAATGTACTTTACTATTAAAAAAAAAATCATATTGCCGTAATGCGAATTGGGATTTTTTTTTTTTTTTTTTTAGGATTTT
>NW_015627738.1:278080-305016 GCF_001515625.1 Sinocyclocheilus rhinocerous
TTTTTGTTTAGCAATTTTTTTTTTTGTGTTGCATTCTTGACTCAAATCATTATTTCATGTCCTTTTATGTATATTTATATTACAGTGAGACATGAGTCATTATCACAAAATATTTTTTTTACTTTTATTTTGAAACGATGATGTACTTTATGTCGTTTTTTTAAATCCCTCCTAACATTTTTGCTTCTTTTTGCAGAGTTCAGGCCATAATTAGGAGTCAGATGGCATCCTAACCCTTAGGACATTGCACCTTGGATCATGTGGAGAAAAACTGCTAAGCTGGTCTGTTCTCCACTGCCCTAAAACTGACAAATCTCCCTTCCATATCCCGTTCCTGTCATTCAGGGCACAGACCACATCTGTACCATGGGATTGGTTACGCTATGGTGTCACTGACAGCTGCTAGCAAACCAGCAAACCAGTAAATGAGATGACAAGTGTTATGAAAGCTGACCGATCAGAGTCCCAATGAATAAGGTACATGATAGAAGATGGTAAGCAGCAGACCGCTGCATATACAGGACAGAAGATTACAGAGAGAGAATGAGAGAGATCAGGAGGCATGCAGCAGTGCACTAGCATAAAAGATTCATGGCGTTTTTAGGATGTTTACCATCATAATACCATGTATTTTTTGCATACATATCATAGTATTCTTTGATTCGCCTTAGGGTACCATGCAAATATGAATATGGTAATCTTTCAGTACTATGGTACTGTATAAATCAGTGGTTTGCAACCTAGATGTCACATTGGATGAGGTACTTTGGGCCTAAGCTGGAAAAATATGATTTTTAAAAAAATACTCCCTGTGGTGAAAATCAAGTTTTTAATGTTGTCTGTCTAGGGTTTTTAATGCTTAAAGACAAACGTGCAAATTCATCAGTGATGTTCAGTATTTTTGTCTCGTTTTCCAGTGAAAATGATTATTAAAAGATTATGAAATCAAGACAAATCAATTAAAAAAAGACTTATTTTATGAGAAATTGATCAAAATAAAGTGAATTTATGAATAAAGCTAGAACAAATGTCTACTATTGGGCTCAGAAAATCAACTTCAACTTCAAAATTCAACTTTAAATTCAAATTCAAAACAGGTTTTCATCCCCCAGTTAACATTTATTCTTGTTTTAAACAAACTCACTCAGTTTTGTTCAATTTCTAAGAAAACAAGACTTTGAATGTTCATTCTGCATCTCCAGTAAATGTATCTTGATTTAAGGATGTTTAGGTATTTGTATTGGAAATCAAAGCAAAAATACTGAGGAAGAATTTTTTGCAGTGCATGCAACATGACTTTATGAAATTAAGACTTTCTGCTCTGATTTAAGAGATTTTAAGGCTTTAAAGACAAATTAAGACCTTTTTTAGACTCTCAGAAGCCCTGGTTTAAATATCATTTTGATGATCAAAAATGAGTTTTAACGGATACAATTAGTGACTGCAGGGGGACTTTAAAAGTTTAACTAAGTATTTTCCAATAAATTTAATAGTAATAATAAATAGATAGTTGGCATATAATGCTGTGTTATTAGTATTCTGCAGTGTGACATGCTGTAAAAATGTAAAAACATCTCTTTTTCCTCCAATATTATAAATATTATATGTGACATTTTCATGAGCTCCTATTAATTTAGAGAATATATGGAATATTTGTACTTTAGAAAATGCATGTGTTGCGCTGCCGGACTATGAAAATGAGTGACTACAAAAAGGTGATGGTGAAAAATGGGATGGTGGCAAGATATAGTACAGGACTGAACAGAGATATACTTTTTCTTAAACATTTATGTAAATGCATGTAAATATATTTAAATCTTGATATTGAATAAATAAAAACTTTCTCGGACATGTTATATTTCAACTAAGCAAATGAATAAACATTTTTGTGATTATATCTATTTATTTTTAGACCTAGATGTGCAAGTCAGGACGAGTAAACAGTGAAGAATAGCGATGGTAGAGAGATCTTGTCACGTTTGTGCAGTAAGTCCTCAAGGAACCTCCACTTATTGCTTTTAAGATGTTAAAAAAATGATAAAATTGCAAAGAAACACGTCTAGAAAATTAAATGTGCCTTCTTTCACAGGGTCAAGTGGGTTTTTTCTGAATGTAGTATTTAAAGCGTTTGTAAATTGTGTGTTGCGATGAAGCATCAAAACTCCCGGGAGTAAAAAGCAATTACATCCAGACTGAATAAGACATCAAATGCAGCTCTCATATGAAAAGACAGCACTAAATGCCGCCCGCAAGACTCGTTTATGACTTCACAATTGTGCAATATTCTTTATCACTGAAGCTTAACTCACATTCCTTGCTCCAAATCGCCAGATAGTACAAAACACACGCCATATTCCAGAGTTATTAGAGTCATAACTTGAGGGAAAAGGGCCACATGTATCCCACAATCCCACACAGCAGCTGGAAATGAATGGATCTCTGTCTGTGGTCTTCACGGATGGGCTTGTGATGTTTCAGTTGATTGAGTTCAGTCTTAAGTCGCTGGGGTATATTTGTAGCAATAGCCAAAAAAACATTCATATAAAAATAACATTGTGCCATCTCAAGCTAAAGCTTAATATTTTAAAATACTTAGATAACAGGGTTGAGTAATTACAGTAATTTCTTTTTTTTCTTTTTTTTATCCAAATGTACATATTTGCTAATACTACAAGAAAGAAATTGGAAATATAGGCTCAAAAATCATTTTAATGTCCAAAGGAATTTTAGTAGCAAATATGCAAAAATGTATAGCAAAAATAATAGGTTACTAATATTTATTTATTTGTTTATTTATTTGATGTGTTTAGAAAAAGTGTCAATATTATATAGGCTACTGTATAAACAACAGCTATAAATGTCCTTTTCAGGTAATTTTACTGTACAATACAAATGCTTTAGATAAAGAAATAAATCATTTTTAAATAATTTTAAATCTGTGTTTTCCAGTAAAAATATGCAACCTTTGTTAAAACAAAATACATTAATGTGGGTATATATAATTGTATATATATATTTTTTTATAATTGTTTTTGGGAAAATGTATCGTTTTTTTTCACTTACTATATGCAAAAACTTATGGAGTATGTGGTACTTCATGGTACTTTGAAGGATACCATGGTAAAGATGCTGTTACTATGGTATTTTCTTTCTTATTGCTGACCTTTCGTGATCATTTCTCTCCCACGACCAATGAATTGCAACGGTTCGCTTGTTTAGTTTCAGGATAAATCCACTTTAGTGGTGGAAAGTGTCTCCAGGAAGTCCAGACAGGCATGTATAACATCTCAAAACCAGTGCATGTCACAAAATATACACGTTTTGACAGTCATCTGATGACTGTTTGCCAGAGGCTCGGTCTCCGTGGAGGGCTTGTCGGTTTTCTGTGAAGTGTAGCACATCTTCATGAAGTCTGGAGAAACTGGATGACCATGTCACTCCACAGCTCTGTTACCGGCCAGCGTGAAAATAATGGCAAAACAGATGCCTGGAGAACTTTCCAAACTTTCTGAATAATTACTTGCATTTAATAGGCCCAAAGAGAGTGTTTCATGCACATTGCATTATGCTTTAATAATGCATCCGCCTCCAAAAGCAGACAAATTGGGTTTTCGCTGGCTGTAAACACAGATTCTGTTGTTTCACAGAGGATAATAATTAGCATCAGTGTGCTTTCATTTAGCTGGCCGGTTACGCTGTCCCTGAGTATCAGGAATGCAATCATTCCCAAGCATCTTAAAGTTTTAATTTTTAATTCCCTGGCATATGAATAAAACAGGCCGGCTGACTAGTTGTGATTAGTTTTGGCATTTCTGCATGCATTCGCTGTTTTCCAGCTCAGTCTGATTGAATTACCCACAGTTTGACTGCGGAAGCGCTGCGTGAATCACGCTGAGAGAGAGCACTAAGAATTGCACAATGACAAAAGAGCGTTTTATTGAAATTAGATTTGCATTTCCTGAAGGAAATAACCTGAGGTTTGAGATTAGTTGAAGTTTTGGGTTTTGGTTCTGTGTAAATGAGTGCCGCTGTGCCAGTGTCATAATGCTCAGCATGCGTCTTGTTTTCTGACGGCGGGACACCAGAATCAACACATTCAAATTTGCAGGGTCCCTATGTAGTGTTCACTGCTATATACGCACTGAGCAGGGAATATCTGTAGAAATATGATGCAATTTAGTGTATGATTTAAAAAAAAACTATATTAATCACACTAATTTAACTAATGTATAATATGTTCATGTATGTATTAAATATATATGAAATATATATTTAAATTTAATAAAAATGCTATGTGTTTTTACATATTACATTTTTATTTTTAATAACAATAATTATTATTATATTAATATAAATGTACACATTCATTATAATATTATAAATATGAAGAAAATATATATATATACATTTAAATTAATTGATACATAATTGTTTAATATGACAACGAATATGATTTTGGATGTATCTTAAATGTTTGGATGTAACTTTATTGTCTATCAACAGTTTTCAATTTTTTTATTGCCAAATTTTTATTATCTGTACAATAGTCACTGAGCTGTGGAAAGGCACTATAAATGGTAAACTATAGGCAAAGAAGACAAGACCAATCACAATTCAGTATGCAAATCAGTGTAGGAAAGACAACCAGTTGCATTTCAGTATGCAAATATCATCAAGATCATTACATTTTGAATGCTGAAAATTCTAACAGCTTGAGTCACTGAGAGATTTTCAAACTTTAACACACAAGACTAAATTTTTGAGTTCATCTCGAGTCTGTATGTTATGCGATTCAGATTGAGTTAATTGCATCAGTTTAATAGTTTGGTTTAGAACAAACCTTAAGCAGAATGTTTGAGGAATATCAATACAGAGCAGCCTTGCAAACACTATAATGAGGCGTTTGATCCATATCCTAGTGTGCACGTATCTGATGTTAAACTGTGCAGATTCAAGTTTATTATTTGTATAGCGCTTTTCACGATACAAATCGTTGCAAAGCAACTTTACAGCAAATTAAGTTTCTACAATTTTTAGTGGTAGCTTATCAGTGGTGACTGTCAGTTAATGTACATATGGCAGAAATGTACGGAAAAATCAATTAAAGACATAATCAAACAGACGATGAACACTATTAACAGCAATTATAAAATAAAATGATAAAAATGCTAATTTTAGAAGAAAATTTCAGATGGCACTTAAGAGGCTTTTGCAGTACAAGTTTGTCTCAGCAGCTTTGTGAATAGGTTTTAGGAGAAAACTCTTAGCTAAAAACGTTTACTGCTAGTTAAGAAAGCTGTTAGTGGTAAGATAAAATGTTTTGTGAATACGGGCCCTGATGAAGAAACAAACTCAACCTAATCTTGCATGGCTTGAGGATGGGCACATTTTCAGCAAATTTTCAGCGAACCAGCACAGTTGAATAAAATATGTTTAAGAGCCACTGGACTCATGATGATCATAGCAGTGCATCTTCATTTTATATTAAAAACGTGTGTGTGATCATGAGAGCAAGGTCTGTTCATCTTTGCAGCCTTTACATAAGCATATCAGAATGAGTTCAATCTCGCTCCAGTCTGTGAACACTGCTTTCCTTTGTTTGCTGCTTAAAGAAAGGAAAAGGGGTTCCTATGTTCGCGTGACAAAACACTGTTTACAAAGTCCTGTAGTGAGGAGATCAGTGCCGCCCACTCCGACATCTGAGAGCAGAGCTGGATCAGTGCCAGCACCAGAGCACTACAGCACACACAAAACCACTGCTGACGACAACGTCACATGCTGTCATCCTCGTATAACCGAGAAATCAGAGGAAAAGCTGTTTCCTAGAGCTGCTATCATCTTGTCATGTTGTTATTTCTGTGATGTTGTCATGTTGCTTGTGGTTTCGTCTGCTGGTGTTGTGTCAGCGCCGCTGGAATGTTTCTGGGTGTGAACATGAATGAGGTTGTGTAGTGGAGCAAAGGCACCAGACACGTATCGACCAGTTCATAGCAGTTCACTACAAAACAATTCAATGTGTTGTCTAAATTTAACATATTAGTTTACTCTTGTCACTGCTGTAGCATCTGACTTTTAAGGCAAGACACTAAAGGAAAATGAATGTTTTTTCATGCACTCACCAATTTCGAGATTTTGGCCTATTTTGCTTACATACTATGTCATCTTTCAGACTAGTGCAAAGAAAACATCTAGTACTGTTAAATGATTAATCGCGATTAATCGCATCCAAAAAGAAGTTTTTGTTTACATATGTGTGTGTGTTGTGTATATTTATTATGTAAATATATATAAATACACACATAGCATATATTTTGAAAATATTTGCATGTATATACATTTATATATTTATATTCTTATATTTTATATTATATATAAATATATTTCATATATAAACATAACATATTTTTCTTAAATATATGCATGCATGTGTTTGTATTTATATATACATAATAAATATACACAGTATACACACATATATTATGTAAACAAAAACTTTTATTTCGGATGCGATTAATCGCGATTAATCGTTTGACAGCACTAGTATTTTGTGAAATGTTTCCAACTGCTCTTTATCATTTAATTAGAAACATCACAATATAATTTAATTGTGCTATACATAAAAACTAATGAACAGACATTCGAAGTGTATTTTAAAATGCAAAGTATTGAAAATCTAAATAAAACTCTATAAAAACTTGCACTTGTCCCATTGGGTAATGAAAAGTTCTACACGCACTTGTGGTCTTCACACCCACTTGAACACTTGGACCAAGTACAGGAAATACGTCATGTACTGTAAGTAGACACGTGTTCAAGTGCAAAGACCACAAGTGTGGGTATTTGAACGAGCACTTGTTGTCCTTTTTGATAGTTTTACTCAATTGGAAGTCAAAATAGAAGACTGAAGAAAATAACATGTCTAATTCTGAGGCTATAAGTTAAGCAATAGTTTTTAAATACAGCAGAGCACATCAAGCTAGCAAAGACAAAAACATCTCTAGATTCTCAAACCGTCCCCAAAGGAAAGCACAGTGTTTCTTGCCGAGGCTCTTGGGATGTGGTGTGTCTGCCTAAACAAAGAAAAACACTGGCTAAACACTTCCTAACTCATGCGTTGGATCAGATTAAGCATTCAGGCCAGTGCTTTGCAAAATAATTGATCTATAAACTTCTCACAATGGGTTTAGCAAAGGCTGATTAGCATTTTTGATGCTAGAATGCAGAAATTTCAGGTCACTTGTTTACATAAGTGCCCCAAATACCTGGTCACTTACTTTGGATCTGACAAACAGCAGTTGAGCAATGCTATCTGCTGTTAGGTCACTTCAGCCTCTGAAGGACTCGCTATCACTCCAATCACATACATTTGCTCTGTGTGCTTTAGGTCACCGAGTTGGCTGGCTACACGGCACGTGTGCACAACATGTTCTTGGTATTTGACCAAGTCCAGAGGGGAATATACAAACGTTCATCTGCCGTCTCGACCGCAGGGGAGATGATAAGCGGGGATGATAACCGACCTGAGATGCACATCGATGGGCCTCTGGAAATCAAAGGTCTAATGAACGTAGCGTGATTCTGCTGCTGTGTTCACCCAAAAAACCCCAAAATGAGCTCACCTTCATGTCTAAACCTGTATGACTTTATGTCTTATGTGGAACATTAAAACCCACAGAAGAAAGAAAGTCGTACAGATTTGGAACAACATGAGCAAAAGTGATGGCAGAATTTTTTTTTTTGGGTGAACTGTTCCTTTAATTGCTCAGTCATGCCCCTAATGAAAGAGTGACAAAATATATATTTTTTTATTGGAATGAAATGTAACGAGATAATATTAAGAGATATGTAGAGAGAATAATCATAAAACTTGATTGACACAGAGTACACTACCAGTCAAACGTTTTTGAACATTAAGATTTTTAATATTTTTTTTTTTTAAGAATTCTCTTCTGCTCACCAAGGCTGCATTTATTTGATAAAAAAAGTGAAATGTTATTACAATTTGAAATAGCTGTTGTCTATATGAATATTTTTTTTAATGTAATTTATTCCTGTGATCAAAGCTGAATTTTCAGCATCATTACTCCAGTCTTCAGTGTCACATGATCCTTCAAAATGTACTGAAGAAATGATGCTGAAAATTCATGCAGCCTTGGTGAGCAAAAGAGACTTCATTAAAACATTTAAAAATCACATTTACTTTGACAAGCACTTTAAATAATAAAAATAAATTAATCAACAATATTTTATTAAATAATATTTTTTTTAAATAAAATGTCATTTATTAATGATCCATACTGGATGTGGTTTGAAATCAAATTACAACCCGATTTTTTTGGAATGCATCTTAGTCTGAACAGACATTTTAAGTTGTTTTTATTGTCTATTACATTGATTTTTGCTTAGTCTACCATGAAAAATTTTATTTAAAACAATTTATTGCTACTAAATTTCACAAATAATTACAAAGAAATAAGTAGCACATTGAATTAAACATTACATTTTGAAGTAGAAAGACTGAAATAGTATTTTCTTGTAAAACGTACTTCAATAATTTACATTTTTACAGTGTTTCCTCATAAAGTAAATTATGTGACGTTTACTATGTAGGAAACAGTACATGCATGAATGTATTAAATGCCAAGTGCATTTTTACATTGTAAGAAATTATCGTAATTTTAACAGTAAAGTATCGTAAAAATGCTTCAGTAAAAAACTATGAATTGGCATGTCGCCTTATTATATAAGGCCAAAAAACTGTAATAAATCTAACAGGACATTACTTGTAATTTAACAGTGAAATACTGTTAAATTGACAGTTTTAGAAGTAAAAAAGAAAAGGAAATCTTATCACTTACAATGAAAAAAAATGGAATCCCTTGTGTGACACTTCACATTTGTTGGCTTACATTGAAATAATTATTTCATTCTTATCAGTTATGTCCATTAGGGTTTTATGTTACATTTTATGTTGTTAAAATAAAGTTTATTGCATTATTTTAGTGTCCCGTGTGTTTCCTGACAGTGTTTTGTGTTTGCTTTTATGACACTGTGTGCATGTTCCATATAATAGTATGTACCTCAACTTGAATGTGACATCATGTGACTTTCTCTGTGTTTTTGGCGGTTGTCGGTGTACTATAAAAGTACAAAACAGATTTTAGTACTTCAGTAGGATGGTAGATCTAATTAACGTTGTATCATTAAATTTTTTCTGTACATTTAAGTTAAATCCATAAAACCTACCGTATATTTTACAGTAAAGTTCTGGCAACCACTGCTGCCTTTTTACCATGTATTTCACTGATTTATTAACATGTTGCATGTATATGCTGACTTTACTGACCGTGCACTGAAAGCATTAGACCTGCGGCGTCGTCGAGGAGATTTGTTCAGGTCTGTCGGTGGTTGTTGTAGTCTGCCGTATGCTAATCTCTCCGCACCTGTGTGTGTGAATGATGGGCCGCTGGCAGCGTCTCTCAGGTTTGTTTCGTGTCTGATCAATGAGCCGCCTCCAGCCAGCTGACCTCCTCCAGGCGGAGCGCCTGCGTAAAGAGCAGAAGAGTTATTGATCACGCTCCAAGACTGTAAACACATGCTGGCAGCTCTGCATGCCTATTAGATTCCTCTTGTTGTGCTCTGTGTTGAGGGATTTTTCAATTCTGGTTTTAATCAACAGAAAGATGAAGGTTATCGAATGCACAACAATGCCAGCCTGAACGAAGGGGAACGGGAACGGGAACAGTGAAAACTGTAAGAGCAGACAAAGATGTGTTTCCCCTTCTTTTGTATTTGTTTGATTACATTTTATTTACTGCTAATTTTTCCTGAAGGAATAACAACAAAAAATTGGTCATCATTTACTCATGTTGCTCAAAACCCCAAATTCAGTGAATACATTTTGGTCAGTTTGCCATACGAGGCTACCATATGACCTGGAATATAATCCAAAATATAAACCCATTATCAATATAACCAGATTGATCACAAACAATCCTCTGGGCCAAGATGTTATAATAATAGAAAAGGTCATTTGGATTGGCTGTTGGATTGTATCAAATCTTGAAAATGGGTTGTTCAAAAGAAAATAATAAATTCTGAAATCAAAATAGATCACATACTCGCGGTGGTTTTGGATCAAACCGTCAGTATGATAATCTGAAAACCTCTGTGTTTGGATCAGGTTAATAAACTGATAAAAATGGGATTACCTGATTCTGGATAGCAAAACATGAGGTTTCTAAATCCAAATAATTCTGATCCAGATTAAACGTTTTGAACAGCTGGGTTTAGGTTACTAGCTCTGGCTTCATCTGTTTCCATTAGAAACTATCAACATAGTACACTATAGATGACAGTGCAGAACTCTATAATTTAACAAGGTATTTAAAGACTCAAATTTCATTATGTTCATCAATGTGCATGCATTGTGCATGAAAGTGAAAAATACAAATAAACGTGATAATTAGTAATTTAGCTGTCAATAAGCAATTCTATTCTGTTGCTTTATCACAGCTCAGCACATGCTTATCTGATTAGAGCTCTTAATAAAGAAGTAATCTCATAGTTTTTATGATAATAATATGTTAATAAATATAATTACTTTCCGGTTTTCTCTCCACATGTGAATATGTGACGTCTTGTTGAACAGATTAATTTCTCCACCTGGATTGCTGAATTTCACATTTAGCTCGTAGGCTTTATTGGTTTAAAGTTTATTGGTTTTAATGAGCTCAGCAGTGGCACAATATGACTATAAACAGATTATATATCGAAGCTCTAAATCGCATCATCTGGCTGTAATCTCTAATCCCAATTCACTGCAGTACTTCCTCCCACACAGCGCATCAAACACAAGCACAGAGGAATTAAAAGTGCGAGAGACCTATACTTGTCATGGAAATGTCTTTTTGAGCTCAGCTGGCAGAGCACAGAGAACACACACACTGATTCACATAAACAAAAAGCCATATCTAGTGACAAGAACTCACAGAGATGAAGGGGAAACTCTGACCAGTGAATGTTTATAATGCTGAGTTGTTAATACAAAAATTGATTTGAAAGAACGTTGCAAGAATGATAGGCGTATCTTAAAGGAACATTCCACAGAAAACTAGACCTTTTTGCATTTTAGAACATTTCAAATCACTGTTCCAACCACCAAAATAGAATGTCTTGAAAACAGTTTGTAAGCTGGTTATGCGGCCGCCTAGTAACCACCAAGAACACCCTAGCAACAGCATAACAATGTGCTGAAATCCACTCAGAACATCTTAGCAACTGTATAGGAATTCCCTGGCAACCACCCACAACATCCTACACTGTAAAAAATAATCATCATTTGAATGGGAAAAGACTGTTAATTGGATAAGGTTTCCTAAACTGTAATAAATCTACACTGTAAAAAATGATTGTGATTTTAACAGTAAAAGACTGTAAAAAGGCTACAATAAAAACCTGTTAATTGGTTATCAGTAAGTTTCCATACTATATACGGTGAATAACTGTAATTACATTTAATGTAATTTTACAGTAAAATACTGTTAAAATTACCGTTTTTGGAAGTGAAAAAGAAAAAGTAATTGTATAATTTACAGTGAAAAACTGTAAATTGACACTCCCAGAATTCCCTGCATGACACTTCATATTTTATGTTTTTTCGTTGCAATAACTATGTTTCTTCTTAGTTTTTTCTTATCAGTTGTGTACATTAGTGTTTTATCTTACATTGAATGTTGTTAAATTAATGTTTACTGCATTATTTCAGTATCATGTGCGTCACCATGATGGTGTTTAGTGTTTGTGTGAATGACACTGTGCACCTTCTATGTATATATATTAGTATTTTCCTTCTCAGCTTTTGGAAGAGCTGATTGTGATGAGCTTTGATTCATCATGTGACTTTCTCATCACCACCTGTTTTTGGTGGTTATCAGTGCATTACAATGGTTTAAAACAGATATTAGCACTTCAATATGCTGGTTTATTAACATTGCATCAGTTAATGAAATACGTTTTTTTATTGTGAATTTAAGCTAAGTCTGTTAAACCTAAAATGTTTCTACCATATTTTTAACAGTGAAGTTCTGGCAACCACAGCTGCCAGTATTTTACCGTAAATGTCACAGATTTTTTTTTACAGTGTAATGGGGCATTTCATGTAATTTTACAGTGAAATACTGTTAGATTTACAGTTTTGGAAGTGAAAAAAAAATTATGAAGTTATGTTAAAATTTATAGAGAAAAAAAAAACATAAATTGACATTCCCAGAATATTTTCTGTTTTTACTTTAATTTCTGTGTAATTTTAGTCATTTTGTTGTGTTTTTGTCATATTTACATGTATGTACATTTATATATTTAGATTATTTTATTTTATATTATATATAAATATATCTAATATATAAACATAACATATTTTTCTTAAATATATACATGCATGTGTTTGTATTTATATATACATAATAAATATACACAGTACACACTCATATATTATGTAAACAAAAACTTGTATTTTGGATGCGATTAATCGTGATTAATCGCTTGACAGCACTCATTTTTTATTTAGTTAGTTTTAGTTATTTTAGTACTTCAGCTTTAACTGAAAATGAGAATGCCTTGGCAACTAGCAGCAGTTTAAGTCTTTATATATATTTTTTATTATTACAGATAACGTTTTGAGTAACAAAATGTTTTAGCTTTAGTTAACGCTAATAACTCTGGTGTGAAATGAACTTCCTCTTAATGCATAGCCTGTACTGTAGCTTTACCTGGCAGTTCTGTTGACGTCGGGTTTCTTAGCAAGTTTCTTAGGAAAATTTGCACTCCTTGCATTTTTGCCCAAGGTTTTGAATTCAGTCCAGATCCGCTTTGTACCTGGAGAGAAGCCTCTTCAAATTCTGTGGCACTCGATCAGTCCGTCCTATCTCAGCTCCTCACTTGGTCGTGTAGCTCCCTCCGGCTCTCGGAAAGAAAACCTTCCTGCAGCTTTCTTCATTTTCAACATTAGCAGTCAGAAAAGATGACCTGCTCAGAGGATTTGCTTCATATTTCGCCTCGAGAATCTTGTGTGTCATTTATCGCTCCTTATGGCCTCTCCTGGCACAAGAGCACTGCTTTTTTAATGTTGACACCGGCCTATTTCCTAGTAATTCTATATAGGGCCCATCACTGGACTGTCATCTTTCTGGGCATGTTGTGATTTGTTCAGAGAAATCTGAAACACTTTTGCCAGCTGTGCTGTTTAGTTTGCATGTCTCACGTCCAATGAAGGACACAATTGGGTTGGAAGACGGGATGAGTTGCAGTCTTCATCATTCTTTCATTATGTTTACGCAAATGCTGATCTTGTCAAGCTCAACAGTTCAATAAATATTTGAAAAACAACGTTAAAATATATTGTTCTTGGTACAAAGCACAAACACATTGACTGCAAATAATGTGGTGTATCAGATACACATGGTGTAGCACTATGCATTGTTACTGAAAGTAATAAATAACTTGATACTAGACTGTAACTGCTTGTTTAGCATTGGGACCTTACCTCTTAAAGGGATAGTTCACCTAAAAATGAAAATTCTGTAATTAATCTCTCACCCTCATGTCGTTCCAAACCTGTAAGACCTTTGTTCATCTTCGGAACACAAATTAAGATATTTCTGATGAAATTCAAGAGCTTTCTGACCCTGCATAGACAGCAAGGGAACTACTGTTTCACATTCAAGGAACAGAAAGGTAAGGACATTGTTAAAAATAGTCCATTACAGGCAAAAACAAGCAACTGACAAATGACAAGCCATGAATACAACAGAATGGAATGTTGATAAAGCGAAGTAAGAGAAATAAATAATAATTATGTAAATAAAATAACGTTTTTAACTGAGAACAAGCATATTGTACAACCAATGCATGTCAAGAAAAAAAACATTGTACATCAAGGATACAGTTGCATAGTTCATATTGCTCTCAAGTTCTTACTTTTAGATATTGTTTCCAAATACATTTTAATATCAGTTTTAAATTGTTCAAACAGGCAACAGATGTTTTTTCAAACCATCTGACTTGAATGAATATAATGATGATCAAACGTAATAATTAAATAAAAATACAAGATTTTTATCACCATCCAATGAGATACAACTTAGCATCAAATCAGCTCACAAAAATTAACAATCTCAGCTTCTTTTTGTAAATAATTTTTCAGTTATCCCCAAAAACAAAAATAAATAAAAATCCCAAATAATAAAGAATAATAGAATTATGAGACAAGCCTTTAATGGACTTCATTTTTACATTTACGATGAATATTTTCTGGTGGTAGATGGTAACTTATTTTGCATTTTAATTCACAAAATGTAATTATCCAAGAACAATATGCATACTGTCATTAATTTTTTTTTTTTTTATAAAATGTATACAAATTTTAAATATAAATGAATAAAAATTATTAAATAAATTAGATGTTTAAAAAATGACAACAATATATCATGCATACATACAGGGGAGCCTTAACATAACCCCTGGGCTACAGCAGCACGGTAGGCCCCCTACCCTAGATATTTTTTTTATTTTTTATTACATTTACAGCTCTGTTCCAGGGCCAGAGGGATTACAAAAGCACAATTCAAACAACTCTGTTTACCAATGTATGGTGCAATAATAATAATAAGAAAATAAGTAGAAAAAAAAGAAGAAAAAAAAAGAAGAAGAAACAAATATTTGTTCGGAGCGATCAGCCTGTCATTCGCCTCTATGTCGTGTGGGGCGATATTGAGTTCAAGTGACCCGACAGAACCCGTGTGAATCAACAGAAGAAGAGCCTGTTTCCCACAGTTCCGTGCGCTCGCAGCCATTTCGGTTTCCTCATCCGCAGTTTAACGTGCTGCGCCTCAAACGCAAAGTTTATTTCTCTTATTTCATCTTAATTTTACGTGTTTGAGATTCCAGAAGACGATTTTCCTGCGCGAGCGCGTGTGAAGACTTTAAATCGCCAACATGCCGCGGATTATGATTAAAGGAGGCGTGTGGCGCAACACTGAGGTTTGTTTTCGAAAACACTTAATATTTCAAGCAGCAAAACTCCATTAATCATCAGCGTGTCATTCATTAAAGGCATTTGAACTTCATATGATGATTATTTTATCGGAAATGTACAAATATCTGCATTGATGTGTTTTATTTGCTGCTTTATTTATGTCGTGATACGGAATGCGTTCAGAACGCGATGTGTGTTTATTTTTGAAATGCAGAAAATATCAACAACATTAATCCAATTACCATAATTTTCCCAAAAGTGTGTATAGCCACACAATTTAGATTGTTTTAAGCAAGATTATTAATTACAGTAGGTAAATACTCTCGCTCTGTCAAAATTGAGCACAAAAATCAGATAATACTTTAATTTAATACTTTTCAGATATTAAATCACGTATATGAAAAGTTAAAATATCTGTAATTTCTAGGTGTTTTTTTTTTACTATGATTTTTTTTGCCGGCCATTTAATTTATTTTATTCATTAATTTTTTTTTTTATTATTTTTTGACTCTCTAACTCTAGCACACTCTATTATAATTCTAATAGAGAAAAAAAACTTAACCCTCTAGCACTTGAACTCTATTCTATTTCTATTCTTACTACTTGTCGTCTTTAAAAAGAAAAAAGAGAGCCTCTGACACTAGCATTCTCTATTCTTCTATTCTATCTTCTTGTTTTCTTTTTATTTATTATAAAAAATGACCCTTTGACACTAGCATTCTCTATTCTTTTTCTATTATATTGTTTTCCTTTTTATATATTATATATATATATATATATATATAAAAAAAACCTTGCTAACCGAGACTTGTCACTCACAGCACTTACATGTTATTGCCCTTTTGTTGGTTTTAATTGCTTCTGTTGATAAAAGTTTGGATAAAACTGTTTGCTAAATGTAAATTTATTTGATGTAATTATTAATTTACAACTTGCTTGGAAATGACACGCATAAAAATATATAATCTGCTCACAAGTGTCATTTGCTTTGGTTTTCACTGACACTTATCTTCTTGATAAACGAGTATGCTAACTTCTGAGAGAACTCTATTAGGCTAATTTATTTTGGTGTAAAGTGCTCAAAAAGTAAAATGATTTCACCCTTTTTTGAGTTTTGCATTAGAATTTGCAGCTTGGTTAGATTAGTCAAGCGATCTGTTATTTGAGTCGTCTTGTTGTTGCGTCCCTGATCTGTTATTTAAGACCTCTTTAATTATTCATGTCTTTTATGTGATTCATTAACAGGATGAGATTCTCAAAGCAGCTGTAATGAAATATGGCAAAAATCAGTGAGAAAAGTCAGACTTGTGAAAATAAAAAGTTGCAATTACTTTTTTAAATTTATTTTTATTCCTTGGTGGAAAACAGGCTGCCAAAGCTTTATGAACAATGTGCTGAAATCAATGTTAACTTTTTACAATCTAGTCTCATTCTAAATGTTTTGGTCATATTATGCAAGTTTAATGCTTTGCAGTTGTCAAGTCATGTTTTTGGTTGTATGAAAAATCTACTTATTGATTTATTTATGATCACAGAGATAAAGCCGCTCAGAGAGAGAATGAAGATGATGTGGGCGATGACCCTCGCAAGCTAAAACCAGGAGAGATTGACCCAAACCCTGAGACCAAACCAGCCAGACCTGATCCTGTGGACATGGATGAAGGTGAGTGTGTCTGAAAAACAATGAAATTAACAGTTTTGACACTCTGATTGAAAAGACAATGCATGACATCCATAAACTCGTGTGTGCAGATGAGCTGGAGATGCTGTCTGAAGCCAGAGCCCGATTGGCCAACACACAAGGCAAGAAGGCGAAGCGGAAAGCCAGAGAGAAACAGCTGGAGGAAGCACGGTAAGATCTCGTGCCATAAGAACAGATTTGGGGTCTTTTAGCAATTGCCGTGTGTCTCTGAATAAATCTGTGTAAGACTGTATACTTTTGAAATTGTTCACAAGGGGCTGATAATCAGGGTTATTTTAGTTTCATTGAAATATTGTTGTAATTTTTATTAACATTTTAAATTAGTTTTTGTTTTTATGTTTTCCTTTTCAATTTTAGTTAGTTGTAGTAATTGTTCTGTTTTTGTCATTTTTATTAGTTTTTCATATTGTATATATTTTTTATACATTTTAGTTTGTTATTTTAGTACAGTTAAACTAAATGAAAATTAGAAATGTTGCAATTTGTGTTGTTGATATTTGTTTATTTCAAGTAACTGAAATAATTACCTATAATAACCCTGCTTACTTCAATCCCACTGGACCTTCTTCTGAGTACATGCTGCTTCGCTAAAGATAGGCGCCTAGTCTATTTTTGACAGACGCCGCGTCCAAACCGCACAGCAAATACAAAATATAAGTCAAAAAATAATGTCAATTTCAAAATAAACACTCAGACAAACAGACTCCCGATCGTATTTCACGATCACATACTTTGGCAGGAGGCCAGAAATGGACGACGAGCGGTTCATCCTCGAAATACAAAAACACATGGTGTTATGACATCACAAATCCTTTTTACAAGGACAATGAGCAACCAAACAACATCTGACAGGCAAATCACGTGGTCTCGCGAATCCTACCGCTGCGCTTCTGATCCGCTTCTGGTGTGAGTTGGCACCGTGTGGAGGACGTAACAAAACCTCTTCAGAGCCGTAACGTGCCGCAGACGTGTGCAGTGTAAATCAGGGGTTAGTCTTGAATGACTTGTAATAGAAGTAATACAATCTGTTTTGTTTACAGCAGACTGGCAATTCCAGAGACCAATAGAAAAAGAAAGTAGTGTATTAGTAGACATAGGCAAAGTGCGCAGGTTGTTAGCAGTGTGTGATGCATGGTTTGCGAGTGGTAGTGATTGTAGGGATCTGGAAACACATAGTAAGAATTGGTTATAAAAACTGAAAACAGAAGGGGAACAAGTAGTAGGAAAGAGAATGAATCAGAAGCGATACTTATGTGCCTTGCCGGTGTCCCTGCTCGGTGGAGTCAAACGGTAGTCAATTGTCTTTACGCTTTTAGGTCTTCTCACGAGGGCTGCCGCGGTATACTAAGCTTTTTATATTCGTCTAACACAGTGTCTCTCAACCCTGGTCCTGGGTAGTAAACATACTAGTACTTATAGTAAACTAAAACTATTAAAATCACCTTTAAGTGAAAATATAAATATTAGATGAGAAACTTAAACAAAAATTAGAAATGTTGCAATTGCATCTAACTGCAATAAAGTTGAAGTACTAAAATGACGAAAACTGGAATATAAACGAATTCATTCTAAATAGAAATATAAAAAACTAAGAAAAATAAAAAACACAAGAATTACTGTAACTAAAATTAAAATGAAAACTCAAATTTTAAAATTAAAAGCTAATTCAAAATATTAAGTACTGTATTAGTGTATAAATAAAATGACACTGATCGCAACATTAACCAAAGAAATTCTAAATAGAAATGTATATAAAAAATAATAATATGAAAAGCACATAAAAACAAAGTTAAAATGAAAACGGAAAATATAAAATTGTCTTTTTTTTTTCTTTCTTTTTTTTTCAAGTAACAATTTAGGTTAACTATAATAACTCTGCTGAATCTTTTTGAGGACATAAATATTTTTAACATATATTTTATGATATATTTTTAGCAGCTTGCTATTTAGTTATAGGTGCTGATTTTATGATCTGAAAAAGTGTTGTCGTTGGTGTCATAATGATCATTGTATTAGTTCTCACAGTGCTGATCACATTGAGTTATTTATCATGAAGCCGTCCTCACTGTTTTCTCTCCGCTGTTTTCCGCAGTCGTCTGGCAGCGCTTCAGAAGCGCAGGGAGCTGCGAGCTGCAGGCATCGACATCCAGAAGAAGCGCAAGAAGAAGAGAGGTGTGGACTATAATGCTGAGATCCCTTTTGAAAAGAATAGAAATTAAAAAGCTAATAAAAATGACAAAAGCATATACAATTACTAAAGCTTAAAATAAAAATAAAATGTAAACTGAAAATAAAAAACTAAAAGCTAATTCAAAATATTAATAAATACTATAATAGTAGAATAAAACTGATCACAACATGTTAACCAAATAAATTAAATGGAGAGAGAATTATATTTTAAAAAACAAATGACAAGCACATAAAATTTGTAAAACCTTAAATAAAACTAAATTATTAAAAGATAATTCAAAATATAGATAAATACTATAATAGTAAATAAATAGTACAAAAATAACACTGATTGCAACATGTTAACCAAATAAATTAAATCTAAACAGAAATATAAAACAAAAACTAACGGAAGTGACATAAGCACATAAAATTACTAAAACTTTAGTATTTAAAATGAAAACTGGACATTTAAAATTAAAAGCTAATTTAAAATATTAATAAATACTATACTAGTATATAAATAATACTAAAATAACACTTATGGCAACACGTTAACCAAATGAATTAAGTCTAAATAGAAATATATAAAAAAAACTAATAAAAATGACAAGCACATCAAATTATTAAAACTAACTGAAATTAAGAAACTGAAAAGATAAAATTAAAAGCTAATTCAAAATATTGATCAGTAGTGTAAATATTAAAACAACACTGATCGTTAACCACGCATAACCACTCGGTGTGTTTTATAATAATTATTATAATAATTTAATATAGAAGTTACGGTTAGTTAATGTTGAATAAACCGCATTTTACTGATTATTCATTCCAGATCTCTGACGCTGAGCTGGAGGAGGTTGTCAAACTGGGTCAGGCCAGCGAAATCGCCCGTCAGACCGCCGAGGAGTCTGGAATCACCAACTCTGCCTCCAGCGCTCTTCTGTCCGAATACAACGTGACCAATAACTCCATGGCCCTGCGCACACCCAGAACTCCAGCAGCACAGGACAAGATCCTGCAGGTTTGGGACAGTTTCACAGACTTTCCAAACTGCCTGTTTTATGTCCTGAGGCTCACCGCTCGGTTTTTTCACCCTCACAGGAAGCCCAGAACCTGATGGCACTTACGAACGTGGATACGCCTCTTAAGGGAGGGCTGAACACCCCTCTGCATGAGAGCGACTTCTCTGGTGTCACACCACAGAGACAGGTGGTCCAGACGCCCAACACGGTGCTGTCTACACCCTTCAGGTGCCCATCAAGCATGAAAATATGCACTTTTACAGGAAAAACGTAGTATAGAATGTTCACACTCAAAATAATTGAATTTTGTAAAATAATAGAAAATATTATAAAGTAGTATTAAAACATTAAATGCCATATTTAAACAATAACTGTGGTTTACAAGAGATTTTGTCAAGGTTTTGTCAAAGTGTTGTAAAAATCACTGTAATGCACTGCCTTGAGTAGCTTATTGCTTTAATAAAATATCACCAACAGCAACACAAAGCAACAATGTTCATTTGAAATTAATGTTAAATATTATTTATTAGGAAAGCACCGATACCACTTTTTCCAGTACTCGTGCGATACGATACTTTTATTTTTGGTACTTGCCGATACCGAGTACCGATACCGATATTTTTATTGCATTTGTAAATTTTTTACGCTCTCTCTCTCCCTACCGTTAAATAACTTGTGCATTGTTTTACTTGGTTGTTTTTGACATATCCGACCGCACTTTCCAGTGATGTCTGTGAGAAAGATATATTCACTCGACAAGCTCGCGCACGCGCATCTGCGCCGCCGTGCGCTCAATCCACTCAGCGTGCTTTGTTTATCAGCTCGCGCACATCAGCTATCCAGGCGTTAATACTGAATGTTTAACATTATATTCATTGCATACATATACTTCGTAGTAGACATCCTTAACTCCTTTCTGCTGTCTGTTGTTCTGTTGTCGGTGTTTCTTTGTTTGAGTATGGCGCTTTACACATGCTGTGTGGTATCGGCGCTTGGTATCGGGGCATTTTAACGAGTACGAGTACAGGAGACCAGTATCGGTGCATCCCTATTATTTATTAATATGAATGTATAAACCAATTTCCACCCAGTAATAGTTAATTAAATTTAGGCTAGTTATGACTAGTTATTTAGTTTAGACTTTTTTTTGTTAATTGAAATAATACTTAAATACTACATGAGAATTTGTTTTGTAAATTTGTAGAATATTAGTAAATTAAATTAGAAAATTAGTAATGTTGCCTTGGGAACTAACCGCAATAATTTGAATTGCTAAAATTACTAAAACTGAAATAATAAAAATAAATTAAGTAGAAAAAGAAATATAAAAACCCCAAGAACTAAAAAAAATTACTAAACCTTTACCTAAAATAAAAGTAAAACTGAAAATAAAAAATTTAAAATATTGTTTAGTCAGAAGTAATATTAAAATGTAGAAAATATATATTTTTTTTATATTAATAAAAGCCAGTTTTACATCCAGTAACACAGTTCATCAAATTTAGGCTAGTTATAATTGTTAGCATAGAATTCAGATTTCAGAATTCACTACAATTCAAAAGTTTGGGGTCTGTAAAACTGTAAATTTCAAATAAATGCTGGTCTTTTGAACATTTTCAAAGGATCCTAAAAGAAAGTGTCAGTTTCAACAAAATATTAAGCAATTTTCTGATGATGATAATAGACATTGATAATGATAAAAATTTTTATGCAAATCAGCATATTAGAATGATTTCTGAAGGATCATGTGACACTGAAGACTGGAGTAATGATGCTGAAAATTCAGCTTTGCATCACAGAAATAAATTACATTTTACTATTTATTCACATAAAAACTGTTATTTTACATTGTAATAATATTTCAAAATATTACTGTTTTTACTGTATTTTTTTATCAAATAAATGCAGCATTGGTGAGCCGACTTATTTAAAAACATTACCAACCCCGACCCCAAACTTTTGAGCGTTAGTGTATTTTGAGCCAGATATTATGCATAACGTCACCTAATACCTCATAATATTAAAGGGGTCATATGATGCTATTTTAAAGATCATTATTTGGTGTATTTGGTGTAACAGAATATGTTGACATGCTTTAATGTTCAAAAAACATGACTCTTAACTTTTATAAAGAATATCTCTTTGGATTTGAGACTTTAGTCTTTGCAACTTTACAGATCTTCTTTATGCATCAAGAGCTTGTAACACTCCAAAGAGAAAGGAAAACTTGAAATCGCATCATATGACCCCTTTAAAGTATATGCAAAATTTCAGGTTAATGAGCTATGTGAATAATGACTTTATGCATATGGTTTCCCAGAACGCCCAGTCACGGAGCCGAGGGCATGACCCCTCACAGTGGGATGACTCCTAAACCCTCAGTGGGTGTGACCCCGGGCAGGACCCCGCTGCGGGACAAGCTCAGCATCAACACAGAGGAGGGCGGCGTGGACTACAGCGACCCGTCATTTGCCAAACACTTGGTGCGTGACACCCATAATAATGAGCCTGAATTTGTCTGAGATTTAAACTCTTGTCCTTGAGTGGATTGAATGCAGTTTGATGCATTTATTTAAGTGTTTTTGCGTCATGGTGATGTGTTTTCTGTCTGTTCCAGCAAAGGGAGTCCCGCGAGCAGCTCCGACAGGGCTTGATGTCTCTTCCAGTGCCCAGAAATGACTTTGAGATCGTTCTTCCCGAAAACGCTGAGAAAGAGCTGGAGGAAGCCGAGGTGGACGAGAGTTTCGTGGAGGATGCGGCCGAGATAGAGCTGCGCAAACAGGTCAGTTAAGCAAACACCTCGGCCTGTCAGCTTCTAATGCAGCTTTCTGAGATCTGTAAGAACACGGATGTTGTTCAGGATCCAGAGGGTGTTTGTTTTTGGTGTTATTTATCTTGTGTGATATTTCCACAGGCCGTCAGAGAGGCTGAGAGGGAGAAGGAGCTGCGTCAGAGACACACGGCAGTTCAGAGAGATTTACCAAGACCTTCAGAGGTGAAGACATACACACATCCCATACATGCATACTTAACCTGTTGCAATCACTGTGCCCCTAAACTGTGTTGTTTTACTTTTACTTTACTTTACTTTTAGTCATTTAGCAGACGCTTTTATCCAAAGCGACTTACAAATAAGAAAAAGTAATTAAAACTAAAAGCTAAAACTATATAAATACTATATATATATATACACATTTAAGAAAATAAAATAAATTAAATAAAAATGACAAATGCATACAGCAACATTTCAAAACTAAACATTTAAATGAAAACAAAAAATAAAGCTAAAAACAATTCAAAAATATTAAAAGAACAAAAGGTATGAGTATAATAATGATTCTAACATAACACTAAGCCAAACACCAAAAAACAACTACATGTGTGTATGTACAGCCACACACATATACATATACATGTACATATATATAAATACATTAAATATATATATATTATTTCATTTCCATTTTGTATGTTGAGGTACTGAAATAACTCAAATTAAATAAAAGTAAAACTTAATAAAAAGCCTCTATAGACATAATAAAAAAACTAATAAAATGACAACATGACTACAACTGTAACTAAAACTAAAATAGATAACTAATACAAATCAAAGTACATTAGTTCATCAGTAATCCTAAAAAAATAACACTGAGGCAAACACACATGCTAAAATAACAACAACTTACTGACACATAGTAAGAAATAGTTTATAAAAACCTGAAACAGAAGTGGAAAGAGGAGAGATAAAAAGCGATACTTATGTCCTTTGCCAGTGTCCCTGCCCGGTGGAGTCGCACGGTAGAGTCGATGGTCTTTACACTCTTCGGTCTTCTTCACACGACCGCAGCCGCGACCGCTTCCGCGGTAAACTAAGCTTCTTTTTAATTAGTTTAACAAAACTCAAATTAAATTCAGCTGGACACACTTTCCTGTTTATCCCAACAAATGGCCAAGCAAAGCGCAAATTTAATTAATAATTATTATTATTAGTAGTAGTAGTAGCCTAATTCATAGTAATAATACGTGGCTCAAAGCACCTTCTCAAAACAGTTCTGAAGCATGCTTTTTGTTTATGTTTTGGTATTATTAATATACTGTTACAGTATTTATCAATATTTTTAATTTGTTTTTGTTTTGTTTTTAACTATAATTAAAGTTTGGGTGATTTTGTTGCGTTTTTAAAAAATTTTTTTTTATTATTTTATTTCTATTTAGTGTTTATTAGTTTTTATTTCAGTTTTAGTAACTTAACTTAAAACATGTAGAATTAATAATTTCTTTTTTGTTTTATTGCAATTAACAAATCTTTTGAAATAGTTTTTGTTAACAACACTGCCACATACTGTGACATTTATAATCTGGATTAATATACTGTTTTAGTATTTATTAATATTTTTAATTTATTTTTATTGTTGTAAAATAAAAACAAAACAAAATGTGTTTAATTATAGTTTAAGTTTTAGTAATTTTTTTGCTTTTATTTGTATTTTTTATAAATATTCTATTTAGTTTTTAGTTTTTTTTTTAGTTTTAGTAACTTAAAAAAAATTTCATTTAGTTGCCAAGGCAACTAAGTTTTTTTCATGTAGAATTTATATTTTATTTTATTTCAGTTCACAGTTTTTGTTACCAGTAACATTTGTATTATGTAGTTTTAATATACTATTAGAGTATTTATTAATATTTTTATATTTTAATTTTATTTTAGTTTAAGGTTTAGTCATTTTGTTGTGTTTATTGTTTTAATACATTTTGTATACATATTTCTATTTTTTCATTTTTATTCATTTTTATTTTAGTAACTTTCATTTAGTTTTATTTTAGTTTTAGTAACTTTCATTTAGTTGCCAAGGCAACATTTCTAATGTTTTTTTTGTTTTTTTTAAATAGTTGTAGTTTGTTAACGATAACAACACTGCCACATTGACATTTGTAAAATGCAAACTTTTCAGGAACCTACCATCTCAAAGATTTGCACCAAATTTATCTTTAATAATGTCATGTGTTGTAGAGTAAAGTAATGTGGGGCAGAACTTGACTAGTTGTTGAGTTGTTTAAGACTAGCCATTCTAGACTAGACAAGGTGCTCTTAGGTGTTTTTGCCTCATTTAGTTATGCAAACTATTACACTTTTTAACAGTTTAAAGTGATGTACACTACAATGAGATGAAGTCGCGTTTGGTCTCGTACTGTATCGCGTACCTTGTCAGTGTCGTGAGAGCAGCCTGAAATGTGTTCAGGTCAATGAGACGATCCTCCGGCCTCATAATGTGGAGCCGCCGCTGACGGACCTGCAGCAGGCCGAAGAGGTCATTAAGAAAGAAATGATCACCATGATCCACTTCGACTGTATGCATCACCTCTTCAGCGACGGCCTGGCCAAGAAAGGGAAAGGAGTGGGATCCAGCTCCAACAACGCCGAGCACATCGCTTACCTGGAGAAAACACCCTACGAAAAGGTCTCAGAGGAAGAGCTCAAAAAGGTTTGCTGCTTTTAATTGTTAGACCCACATGGAATAGACACTTTTTATTTTTTTTAATCAGGGAGCAAAATCTGAAAGTGATTTATTATAAAATGATATCATTAAATTATACGTGGGAACAGGCAGACGGCTGGAGAGGTTATTCAAATTCTGTGTGAATCTCTGGAGCTGTTGTTATTCTGCAGGTACAGATTCAGTGTGGCCTTGCAATTATTTAGAAGAGTGACATTTAGAAATGTCCCCGTCTAATTTTTTGCGTAATGAAGCCTATTTAAGAAAATGTTTAAGATGCATTGTGTCTTTATAGTTACGCACATTTACATCACTGTCATTACTTTTCAGTAGGGCTGTGAATAACGATTTTGATGATTTGAACAAATCATCTTATTTTTTTTTATTTAATTGGATTTTAAAAAATCCTAATTTTATTTTCTGTATTGGGAAAATGATATTCTACTACGAATTGATAATGAAATGAGATGGTAATTTGTAATAAAAAGCAGGGCTGCAACAACTAATCAATAATAAATAAAAGAAAATATGTAAAAAATACATTTAAATAAAATATAAATAATATATTGTAACATTTAATATAAAAAAAATCATAGTGTATGACTTTTAAGAGCATTAAATGAATTAGAATTAACTGTTTCTTATGCAACTAATCAATAATTATGTAACAAAAACATTTAAATAAAATCTAAATATATTGCTATATTTAATATATTTAAACAAATAAAAAAAATATATAATGAAATGTTTTAAGAGCATTAAAATGAATTGGAACTAGCTGTTTATTATACTAAAGCAAAGACAAGTGCTTAATTGTCAATAATAATGTCACATTGCAAAAGAGTCTTAGACTTAATTTCTTTATGCAGTTTTATCTCATTTATTATGACCTGGATATTTCTCTTATATTCACCGATAAAGTCTTTATGTGAAGCAGTTTGCTTTTATCCAGTTCATTTCAGACCAGAGCGTATAGATTGAGTTCAGTCATAAAGTTCATGACTCTTTGTAGTCAGACCCAGTGCATCAGCTGCTCACGCTGTGTGTGTTTGTTTGTTTGTTTGTGTGTGTGTGTTTTGTTTGTTTGTTTGTGTGTTTTTGTGTGTGTGTGTGTGTGTGTGTGACAGGCCGGAGAGTTGCTGGCTCAGGAGATGGAGGTGGTGAAACATGGGATGAGTCACGGAGATCTGTCTATGGAGGCGTATAACCAGGTGTGGGAGGAGTGTTACAGTCAGGTCCTGTACCTGCCTGGACAGAGCCGCTACACCCGAGCCAATCTGGCCAGCAAGAAGGACAGAATCGAGTCTATGGAGAAGAAACTGGAGGTAAGATCATTAACTTCATGATGTGTTCTGCACACTTCCTTTGCGTCCAGTAGATGGCACTGTGTGGCTAATAGAAGAGTATGTTCAGTAATGTTTAGTGGTTCAACCGATCACAAATCTCACGGTTCGGATCACATTACGGTTTTTGACCCACGGATCGGATCATTTTTCGGATCAGCAAGAAAA
>NW_015627738.1:305043-312256 GCF_001515625.1 Sinocyclocheilus rhinocerous
TGTTTACCTGAATGATTGTCGAGATGGGTATTTTGTCATAATTTTATGTGTATGTGTCTGTTCAGAGGATTCAGAAGAGGATTCAGTTCGGTGTTTGCGTGCCGTCTGAAACGTGTGTGCGCACTTCACTTCGGCTGTGCGTGTAGAGAACAGCGCGCGAGTAACAAATCGAGTTCCCTTTCGCCTTTTCTCTGGAATTGTTTAAAATTCGCTTGCTTGTGTAAATACGAACATATATATATATATATATATGTGTGTGTGATTTTTCTTTTCTATTTTTTTTTTATATAATTTTATTTTATTTTTTTTCATTATTTTACATGTATTTTTAGATATTTATTCTTTAGCAATCTTAAGTCTTAGTGCTCTTAGACTCTTATTTTTTTAATTAATTAAATATTTATTCTTAGTGCTTTTCAAAGTATCTGTGTGTGTATGTGTATATATATATTTTTTTTCCCTCTATTTTTTATAATTTTATATATTTTTTCATTAGTTTAAATTCATTTTAAATTATTTATTCATAGTGCTCTTAAGTCATTCAGTGTTTTCCCCATCTTTATATTTATTTGTTTTTAAAAAATATATATATTTTTTTCTTTTATTAACTTTGTATTTATTTTATTTAAAAATGTTCAAATTGTTTCTTACATAATTTTATTATTCTATTTTGATGGGTATGTTTTATTTTTTTATTATTAAATTAGATTTATTTTTAAAAATGTATTTTTGTTTGTTTGGTTTTGGTGGGAACTTTATTTTATTATTCTATTTTCATATGTTCAATAATGTTCAAGTTTTTGGTAAAGTCACCAAATTATTTTATTTCTTCTAGTGTAAGAGTCTGTTAATTCTGATCCGTTCTTGGTGCTTTTAAAAGTCAGTGAGATTTTTTCATCTTTATTTTATTTTTTTCAGACTTCTTTTTTTTTTTTACATAGTGTTATTATTTTTCTGGGCATTTCATCTTTATTTTTGTTTTGTTTTAAATTTTTAAATGTATTTATTTTTGGTGTGTACTTCATTCTATTTTATTTTTTTGTGTTCAGTAATGTTCAGGGTTTTGGTCAAATCACTTGAGTTATCTTATTGCTTTTAGTATAACAGATGGTTAATTCCATTGTCTTACTGCTCTTAAAAGTAATTCAGTGTGTTAACTTCATAATTAACCAGCCAAGATAAACCGTGCTAAATCCATTAATTCTGTTTTAATGAGGACGACTCTAAACTCCAGGGCATTCATGCTTAGTTTAACACAAACTGTCACCACTAATACAGCCAGTATCCTGCAGTTTCAGGACGCGCACATGTGCAGAGCTTCAGTTCATTAGGACACCCCCCGTTTGCCACAGGCTGCGTTTGTGTTCATGCATCCCGCTGGGAACGTGTGGCGGAAACGTGGAGTCCATTCACACAGCAGCACGTTCAGAGACGCGGGGAGTTTGTGTTCCTGCAGGAAGCGGCTCTCATTCAGAGATTCAGCAGCATCTGCACAGCACATTTATCAACAGACCTCAGCCGGAGTTACACACACACGCATGCAGAGAGACAGAGCGGGTTTTTTGTTTTTTTATGTAGTTACAACTACACTAGTTTGTTTATAGCCATGCTTTGTTACTGTTAGTTTTGTTTGTTTGTTTGTGCTAAAAGCCAGTTGAAAAAAAATATACACTAAATTTTTTTTTAGAAATTAGAAACAGTAAACAAGCCTGGGTGATTTATTTATTTGTTTTTTATTTTACAAATGTAATATTTTTAAATTGTTTAAACTTTATTTTAGTTTGTAATTTTGAATTACAAAATTGCATATTATAAATAATATAGGTATAATAAAATTAATTAAATAAAAATCAAAAATAGTAAGTGTGATTACATTTGTAAAATGTGTATATTTAAACATTTTCTAATTGTTTTACATAAGTTTATTATTTTTATTTTAGTGGGTATTTCATATATGCGATTGTGTATTTAACTTGATAATATATATATATATTTCATATATCCTTCTATTAATAAAATTATATATCATTTATATCATGGATTAGATATAAAATATTTTAATAAAATTAATTTCTCTTCAAAATTCAGTGATTTAATTTTTTATGTATTCATATCCTTCAGTTCATTTTAAGATGATCTGCATTGGCTGGCTAACTGGCTGACAGTCATGCGTCTGCTGTTGTCTGGATGTTGTCCTGCTCTCACTGATCTCTCATTGTCTCTGCTCGTCTGAGATGTTTTACTCAGAGAAATGCCCAGTCAGGACTTTCAGCTGGCAGCGGGACGCTTACTGGAAACGCCAGGCGCTCGAATGAAAACGGATCCATTATAATTGCATAATGGTTTGTTAAAGGCCAAAGACGTGGCTTGTGTTTCTGAGGCCTGTGTTGACATTGGAGGTTTATTGTTATTGTTTCCATCTCATAACTTTGTAGAATTCACTGCTTTTTTTGCATGTCACACATTATTGCAAAATTGAACGTCTGAAAATAGTTAACATTTGCGATGGTTTCGATATTTCATGGTGCCAGTGTCTGAAGGCAAAATTGAATCCTGGTTTTTCTCAGACCTCCCATCGCAACAAGACTAGAACAAGAGCTGTAATGAAATGCTTAAACTGAGCAAAGATTACATGTTGCATATTAGTTATTTTTATATTTCATTTTTATTTGTTTATTTTATCCTTTACATTTTTTCTTGGAATTAACTTTTTTTTTTTTTAGATTAAAAAATATATACATTTAGATTTTTTTTTATTGTTATTTCATATTTTATTTTCTAATTTTATATTGTAAAAATTTTACTTTTATTTTTGTTTGTTTTTCCTAGGTGGTACTTGTTCATTTTTTAAGAGGGTTTTATTTAAATTTATTTATAAATTATCTTTTAACTCATTCATTATTTTCTCATATTTAAATTAGTCTGGCATCAGTGCAAAAAAAAACTGGTATCAAGCAACAGGTAGTTCAGACTGATTTATGAGTGAATAAACCACACGTAATGTCATTGTAAAATCATTGTGATTGCATTTGTAACTGTTTCTCTCACGTCATGTGTTGATGACAGATCAACAGAGGTCACATGACCACAGAGGCCAAGCGTGCGGCGAAGATGGAGAAGAAGATGAAGATTCTGCTGGGTGGCTATCAGTCGCGGTCCATGGGTCTGCTCAAACAGCTCAGTGAACTCTGGGATCAGGTGGAACAGGCCAACATGGAGCTCCACACCTTCCAGGAGCTGAAGAAACAGGAAGACCACGCCATTCCACGCAGACAAGAGGTGAACAGCTTTAACTCTAAAGCCTGTGTTATACTTTCCGCGTCCGCGAGCCCGCTAGGGTCCACTATGGTATGCGTGACGTAAAAATCGTCATCGGAGAGTGTGCGATGGGAGGCTCTGCGCGGAGATCCGCGTGCCTCCCATTTTATGTGGTCAGTAGGCTACTGCGCATGCGCAGGCTGTGTGAATAAGCCCGTTGCTACTCGAACCTGTACAATCCATCGATAAAACAATATAAAGACAGCCAGATGTGCAATAACTCTGGGCAATTCTTTGTTCACATGTTTGTTTATTGTTCAAGCCGATCTACTACGCATGTATGGAACACGTCCGCGGAGCGGACCATCAGCGTATGCTTTCGGAAGTATAAATACAAGTAGTCCGCGCTGTCCGTGTACGAGTCCGGATTGCTCATGCGGAAAGTATAACACAGGCTTAACTCTGTCTGTCTGTCTGTCTAGTCCTCATTTCTGTCTGTCTGTCTAGTCCTCATTTCTGTCTGTCTAGTCCGTCCTCATTTCTGTCTGTCTGTCTAGTCCTCATTTCTGTCTGTCTGTCTAGTCCTCATTTCTGTCTGTCTGTCTAGTCCTCATTTCTGTCTGTCTGTCTAGTCCTCATTTCTGTCTGTCTGTCTAGTCCTCATTTCTGTCTGTCTGTCTAGTCCTCATTTCTGTCTGTCTAGTCCTCATTTCTAAGTTGCTTTGGATAAAAGTGTCTGCTAAATAATTAAATGTAATATTATAAACTATAATATATAATTGAATGGTTTGTTTTTGGGTTCTAGATGTTTTATTTTGTATAGGTTTTTCTTTTTTTTTCATTTGGCTTTATTTATATTTTACTTTGTTTATGTGGTTAAACGTATACTATTTTGGATATGTCTACGCCTTTTTACTGTTAATATTTTATTTTATTTTTTTCTTAAATCAAAAATATATATATAATTTGTTTTTTTTTGTTTTTTGTTTTTTTTTTAAGAATAAACAAACCGGGGGGAAATATAAAAGTGTTGAATAAAAAAAAGTATTGTTTTATTTTATTTATTTTATTATTTTTATTTTTTTAAGTTTTTGTGTTTTGGAGGTTTTATGTTGTGTATAGTATAGTATTTATTTATTTAAAATTTGCTGCTATTATTTTATTTCCTTTTTTTTTCCGTTTGTATGTGGTTACAAGTATTTCACTCTTTTGTGTGTGTGTTATGTTTTGCTACTGCTAATATTGTTTTTTTTTTGGTGCTGGGGGAAATTATATATATATATATATATATATGTGTTCACATTTACAACTCTGCTCTGCTTGTTTGCTGTGTAAATAAGGGGGTCTGAATACTTTCCGTACCCACTGTATATGCTTTGTTTCTATTGATATTGTTTTATTATATTGTTCTCTTCCTAAAAACTAATAACCAAATCTTGGCGGGGGGGAATCTGTTACTACATTACATGTTTATACTATATCAACACTTTGTTGTTCCTGTCCAGGCCCTGAGAGAGGACGTCCAGAGACAGCAGGACAGAGAAAAAGAGCTGCAGCAGAGATTCGCTGACCTGCTGCTGGAGAAGCAGACGCTTTCGCAGAAGTTTTGAACGGGACATTTATCCCAAACATCTCTGCACCTCCTGTAGTGCTGTTTATGTGCTCATCCCGCTTCAGCGTGCTTTACTGTCTGGATCCCCGTGTTTCTGCTGTAATCAACTGCTCTCAGCTTCTTAATGTTGACTTTGTGTTTCTGCTGCTGTTCACAAGAACCGCCGGGATTTCATTCACAGAATTTTGTTTTTAATGTTTTATGTTCATATTGACCTTGTAAGTGTAAATATCGTCTGTTTTGCGGTATGGATTTTCCCATGTCAAGCCATTTTTAGGTTTGTGCTGAATATGAGATGCTCCTTTTCAGGTGTAAATTGGAATAATGACTTGCATTGCAAATGTACATCATTTACA
This sequence comes from Sinocyclocheilus rhinocerous, assembly GCF_001515625.1. Lineage (NCBI taxonomy): Eukaryota > Metazoa > Chordata > Actinopteri > Cypriniformes > Cyprinidae > Sinocyclocheilus > Sinocyclocheilus rhinocerous. The sequence goes on from NW_015627738.1 coordinate 310,270, forward strand.
AAATAAATCATCAGTGCTGAGTTAATCTTAGCTTTGAATGTCTGTTTTGTGAATGAATGATTGGACACAAAATATGTAAAATTAACACACACCCCCATATAATTTTTTGTCTATGTGGTTACAAGTACTATTTTATATAATTTATTTATAATTGAATCCATATTCACACATTTGTGTCCAAATACTTGTTTTGGTTTATATTTGATAAATAGGTGCTGATGTTTCATGCTCAGTTCAGGTTCAGTTAATAAGTGGCTGTTTTTGCTGAAATGAACCTGAAAGAATCAACAATGAACTGTGACTGTGTTCTTCTGCTCTTGAGGGGCCGTGAACTCCATGCACTTCATGTTCACTTCATGCAATCCAACATTTCTTCACTGTAAGGTCCCATTGTTCGACAAGATTGAAAAATCTCGAACACTTTGAGTTGTTCTGGAAGTGAACTGGTCCGAATGAAAGTGGTGTGATTGGAAAGTTCTGTGTGGAAACGACACAACGCTATCAGATGTCTGTGAGACGCAGCGTTTGTCTGAATGCCATTGTTTTCAAACGCTTTTAATAAATGTAGTGCTGTGTGGAGGGCACAGAAACCATTGTTTTTCTGGTTCAGTTCGATATGAGTATTTCCAACCATCTTTACCTCTATAAAGCACTTCAACGCATGTGCTGGTATTTACATTTTAGTTTAAACTCTTTAGTTGAAGTGTCCAATAAGAATCACTTTAAAAGCGTAGCTGATGTATTTTTTAATAAAACAAAATTGCAAAAGATCAACAAGATCGTAATTTATGTTCCAAAGATGAACAGGTTTGGAACGACATGAGGGTGAGTAATTAATGACAATTTTTATTTTTGGGTGAACTATACCTTTAAAAAATATCTGAATCTGAAGTGCATTTGATCACATGCTCAGCTGAACAAAGGCATTTTCACACAAGATGTTGTTCTTCTGCTCTTGAGGGGCCGTGAACTCCATGCACTTCATGTTCACTTCATGCAATCCAACATTTCTTCACTGTAAGGTCCCATTGTTCGACAAGATTGAAAAATCTCGAACACTTTGAGTTGTTCTGGAAGTGAACTGGTCCGAATGAAAGTGGTGTGATTGGAAAGTTCTGTGTGGAAACGACACAACGTTCACACATTTGTGTCCAAATACTTGTTTTGGTTTATATTTGATAAATAGGTGCTGATGTTTCATGCTCAGTTCAGGTTCAGTTAATAAGTGGCTGTTTTTGCTGAAATGAACCTGAAAGAATCAACAATGAACTGTGACTGTTCTTCTGCTCTTGAGGGGCCGTGAACTCCATGCACTTCATGCAATCCAACATTTCTTCACTGTAAGGTCCCATTGTTCGACAAGATTGAAAAATCTCGAACACTTTGAGTTGTTCTGGAAGTGAACTGGTCCGAATGAAAGTGGTGTGATTGGAAAGTTCTGTGTGGAAACGACACAACGCTATCAGATGTCTGTGAGACGCAGCGTTTGTCTGAATGCCATTGTTTTCAAACGCTTTTAATAAATGTAGTGCTGTGTGGAGGGCACAGAAACCATTGTTTTTCTGGTTCAGTTCGATATGAGTATTTCCAACCATCTTTACCTCTATAAAGCACTTCAACGCATGTGCTGGTATTTACATTTTAGTTTAAACTCTTTAGTTGAAGTGTCCAATAAGAATCACTTTAAAAGCGTAGCTGATGTATTTTTTAATAAAACAAAATTGCAAAAGATCAACAAGATCGTAATTTATGTTCCAAAGATGAACAGGTTTGGAACGACATGAGGGTGAGTAATTAATGACAATTTTTATTTTTGGGTGAACTATACCTAAATATCTGAATCTGAAGTGCATTTGATCACATGCTCAGCTGAACAAAGGCATTTTCACACAAGATGTTTTAATGGATATTTATTATTTAATTCTTCAGTTTTTTTGTACATTTTTGGATGTTTTTTTTTTTTTTTGGAAGGGGCATTTTCATAATT
>NW_015627738.1:312506-319697 GCF_001515625.1 Sinocyclocheilus rhinocerous
TATATATATATATATATATATATACAGGGCTAAATGCAGGTCTAGCTCTAAAATAATCCGGATTTGAACCAATGTTACGTTGCTTACAAAAAACGGACACCGCTAGACTGTCATGTTTCTTATAAAACCATCAAAGACTGACCTTCAAAAACAAGACCAAAACAAGCATCAGAAATGGACAAATGAGGCCATGAGCACATGTTTGCCAGAATGACTTACTGTGAATCGGACATTTCCTTCTCGAGCTGGAAAAGAAATAAATTGAAAGAAGATGAACAAATACACTCTTTTGTTTAGAAAGCTCTTTTTCATGACCAAGTCTGGCTCCAAGAGTCCAAAATCAAATCCAAAACATCTTCCACCATAATCACATCTATAGCTCTGAGTCTAAATTGAAACATATTGCATATGGTGACATTGAAAAATCCAATGCATTTAAATTACACTGTACTGCTTTTGTTCAGGAATGAATGGCTAATTATCTCTGCATTATCAGTGTAATTCCTCATGATTTCAAACACTGTGTTTATTCTTTGTCTACAGAGATGGATCTGTTTTACTCTTGACGTCTCAGTGAAAGTCAGTATAGTTGGTTCGTCAGTATACGGTGGAGCCGTGTTTGGTTTGGACGCTGCTGAATAGCATTGCATGTTGCGTAGGAAATTAAAAATGCAGAGCTGTAATTTGCAGGAGAGTGAGATGGATTTAAAGGCTGGTTTTGCTGCTTCACTTCCAAACGTCCAAATATGTCACAGCTGAATGAGAGCTGGGCTTTTTCTGTGCCAGCGCCGTGACCCGCAGAAACAGCGTTTATCACATCCAAGTGTCACAGAAGCCCTGCATCTGATTCTGCATGTGTGCTCTTCAGTTAGAGTGTGATTTGAGAGGGTTTGATGAGAGCGAGGGCCGGGTCACCAGATGAGAAATACTCTGATGAGGGTTTGCTGAATGTAACGCTCAATTATTTCATCGCATCCTTCATGTTCAATATCGGTACGACAAGATGATATGAAGTTAAATTATGGCAAAAAGAATAAAAAAATAAAATAATAATGAGATAAAAAACAAAAAAAAACAATTATGAAATATTTTGAGATACGAATTTGTTATTATGAGATAAAAAGTCATAATTATTAGAAAAAGTCAAAATGATGACAGTTGAAATTATGAAATACAAACTCAGTTATGACCAAAACAAACTTTTTGTGTCATCTTTTCATTTTTATGTCAATTGACCTCATAATTATGACTTTGGTAGCTCACAATTTCTACTTTATATGTCATAATTATGTTTTTCTGGGAGGAAATGTGCTTCCATAAACAAACAAACAAATAATAATAATAACAATATGTATTATATTATGAATATTATTTTTTTATTATTATTTAATTTAATATTTAATAATATAACTTTTTTATAATTTTTTTAAAGAAAGAAAATCATGTTTTGGTCAAAAATCACGACTTTTGGTCGCAAGTCAAAATTATGTAAAAAAAAATTAATTTTACAAAAAGTTGAGATGTTTTAAAAAGTTAAATATGAGATAGAAAAGTCAAAATTATGACATTAATTATGACATAAAAGGTCAAGATTATGAGATAAAACAACATACTAAGAGCAAAATGACATACTACTACTAATAATAGTACTAATAATTGTGACATAAAAAGTAATAATTGTGACATAAATGTCATAATAATAATGACAAAAATTCCACCAAGTATGTCACAATTTTGACTTTTTATTTCATAATTATGACTTAGAAAATGGACTTCCATAAATGCTTATTATAAAAATATAATAATAATAATATGTATTGTCTTATATATTTTATGTTGTTTGTTATATTATGACATAAACAGTCATTGTTATTATGTAAAACGTTGAAATTATGACAAAAACAATTATGAGATACAAAGATGTAATTATGAGATAAACCGTCACAATGATTACAAGATGTCAAAATTATGAGATATAACGGCAAATGAGATATTAAGCAATAATTATGACAAAAAAGTAATAATTATAACAAAAATTCTACTTTTTATGTACATTTTGACTTTATATGTAATGACTGTCACAATTTTGATCAAATAAAATGATTCTATTTCATAATTATGACTTAGAAAATAAGTTTCCATAAATAAACAAATCATCATCATAATCATGAATTATTAGAATAATATAATAATATTATACATGTACCTCTGCATCTCATGCATATTATATTTTATTTTATTTCCAGATAAGAAAGAGGGGACAACGCTCAGCATTTGTTATGTCAAATACCAGGATCTCTCAGCAGCAGCAGCAGGCCGTGTGTTTTGTTCAGAGGTGTGAGTGTGTCCTGAACGCAGTCATCTAATCAACACTAGTGTGTGAACTGAACCCTGTTCAGCGCTGGCAGACTGACCTGGGAGTGGGACAGAGAGCTGGAGAGGGTCATTTGTGGTCTCTGTGGTCTACGAGTCCAGAATGATTGGGTTCAGTTACAGCCAGGCCTCTCATGAGCGCTAGAGCCGCTGCCAGTGAACCAGATCCGTCTGTTATCATCAGGAGAGACTGAAAGCCAAAGTGAGCCAAAAGTGATGAATTACATTTTTTTTTAAACTAGATTTTTTTTTGCATTGTGCATAAGTAACATTTTCTAAGTTTGAACAATTTGAACAAACAGAAAAGCATCAAAACAGAAAATGATGAGCTATATGCATTAATATATTACAATGCTTTCCTCAGGACTCTAAAAGCAGCACAGAGCTGAGCTCTCCAGAGTCTGCAGTAGGTGGCGCTCTGGTCCTAGTCACGACATCTCGACTCTGTCCTTCAATGCATGTGGTAACTGGGCTCAGCCAAGCTCTTAAACTTTATCTGTGTGTAAAATAGCTCATGAAAATATTATTTCACAGAGTCAGCAATGTATTACGTGAATTCTGAACAAAAGCAAACCGATGGGCAGCGCTTCAACAGTTTTAGGAGTATTAATTAAACTTTCAACAAGCAGTTTAGTTGCTTTCGAAGACAAAATCTGAATGCAAGTGAACTGTAGGCCTACTGCTGGGCTGATTCTGATCTCATAAACACAAATGAAAGTGATTGCACTACCAGACAGTTATCACTCAAATAGCAAGTCAAACAAGAGACCGCCGTCTTTCAGGTGACTTAAAAGTCATTTCATTGCTTGAGCATGATTTAATGCTATAACTTAATGTTTAAGCTATATTTTGGAACCAAATACCATATTCCTTGAACAAGACTTTCACAATAAACGGGGAGTCCTGTAAGTTGTTTTAATTTACTTAGACAGATAAAATGAATGAATGACGTTCCTGACGTACATTAAAACAACACTTATTAATCTTTTACACTTAAATCACTTTGGAGTGGATAAGAACATTTTAGAAATGGTATATAATTTGTGCATTATTATTATTATGTTTAATATTTATATATTAATTGACCAATTATTAATATAATAATGATATATATATATATATATATACATAATTCTATTTATAGATTATTCTTTATATATTTTTTAATTAATTGAATAATTGTTTAATATAAATATATTAGATGCATATAAAATAATATTAATTTAATAATGTATGTGTTTGTATTAATATATTTAATATTTTTATATTAATTTAATTTTTATTGTGTGTATGTGTGTATATATATTTTTTTTTCTGTAATTTTTTGTAATGCATGCAATGTTTTTTATTGCATTTTTTTTTTTCATACCCGTTTTTTCATTGGTCATTTATAAAACATATTCACTGCTGTGAAGCCAAAGACAATTGTATACATTGTGGACAACGGTTCCTAGATAAAATAAACACAACTAGGCACTACATGAATTTTGAAGGAATGCAAAGTCTTAAAAATCAGCACATGCAGAAACGCTGGACTGGTTAACTGACCCGGAGGACCACCAGAGCATACAAACAAGCAGTAATCAGCATTCTGATATAACCAGCTGCAAGTGAAAGCACAGTCAGCCTCAACACAGCTGTAAAATAGACTTACAATTACTTAATGGAAGTGTTAGCCTCAAAATGACATTCCCCATTTTGGGAATAACATACTTGGTGCGGAGGAAGGCTGTTGATCTGTGTGGTCTTTGCTTCCTGCACCCTTACAAGGCAACATTTGGGTTAGTCGAGAGGGTCTGTGGCGAATGCTGGTGGTCACACACACACACACACACACACACACACACACACAGTTTTCCTTGAGCTGTGCTTCCAGGAGCGGAAACGCATAGATTTGCGTCTGTCTATACGGCGTCCTCCTCTGCCAGCTCTGGCAGATTTACCAGGTTTAATGGTGTAAATCACCTCCATCACACTCCCCTGATTTGAATATCTGAAAATAATGTCTGCGCTGTAATGGATCTTCAGTATGTTCACACTATTTTATGGCGGCGTTTGGAAGGCGTGCGTGTTTTTTGCGAGAAGTGTCTTGATGTATTAGGAAGATGGAATGAAAACATGTGGACTCCGAGATGTAAAAAACACGCTGGCTTCGAATGTAAACATGTGAAAACATATATTTGCTCTGATATGAAATATGCTGAGTCTACATGGCTTGAACTCTCATTGTGGGTATTTAAGAAAACAGCATCTGAAAAGACTCTCTGTGTTTCTGCTGAAGTCATCAGCGCTGGGAAAGCACGAGTTTCTCTTGCCATTTATAATTACCGAGATGTAGATCTAATACAATTTATCTGCAATCACTGTAAGTGCATTAAACAGGAAACACGTCAAAAGCTAAAACGTGTCTCTATTACTGGAATCCAGCTGGGCTTTTCACACTTGATATCATCAAACCAGGGTCATCGTTAAAGGCCTAATTAAATCAAAACCATTCATGTCCATTAGCTTTAAACTCTATATGCTAGCATAATCATAACAATGAACAAATGTAACTTTTTGCTGAAATTAAAATTAGAAATGTATATTCTTTCTCATCCGGGAATACCGATATAAGAATATATAAATACCAACAATATTGATCTTACAAGTCCCTTCAAACTTCCTGTTTCAATAAGAAATATATCAGCACAGGAAAGAAAATGTTAAGTAACAATTAATATTTTTATATTAAAAGTTATTAATATAAAAATGATTAATGTATATATAAATATATTATTGTATTTGTAATTTAAAATGAATAAATACGTATTTAAAATAATAATTATATATTATTAAATATATTTCAACAATTATTAATAAAATATGATTAATAAAATAATTAGTAGATCTAGATATTTTTAGGTTCATTGAATTATATATATATATATATATAGCATATGTTAATACATAGGATATAAATTAATATATTAATTTATATAAAAACACAAATCAATAAGAATTGTGCAAACTGAATGAATATTGAATTTGCATTGCTTCATTAAATATTTAGTTCCAACCTTATTAATATACAACCATTTGCTAATAGATAAAAACATGACATTTAAAATGATTACAAATTGCTCAAGCTCTTATTCTTCTACACAAAAAAAGTGTATAAGCACCAAACATGTGGTTTCCATCCGTCACGTACAGTATGTGATGATGAGAGGATTTGATGCTAATGAGTGGAGATGAGGAGGGTGGCTTCATCCCATCGGACAGGAGTTTAGCCAGAGCAAACAGCGCCTGTCATTACTGCAGCAGGAGAAGAAACTGCATTACATTTAGGGGATGCTTTACGCAAAGAATTGTTTGTGGTGAAAACTTGAACTGAAGTGAACTTATGATGACTCTATAGCTGCTTTATAGCTGAATCCAATCATTTCATAACAGATTTGCAACATCACTGTTATTTAACGGTGGGCTCGTTTGAGTAAGCAACCACACCTAGAAACTAGAGGTGTGCGATATTTATCATCTATTATATCTCAATTATTCACTGTAAAAAATGATTGTGATTTTAACAGTAAAAGACTGTAAAAATGCTACAGTAAAAACCTGTTAATTGGTTAACAGTAAGTTTCCATAGTATATTCGGTGAATAAATGTAATTACATTTTATGTAATTTTACAGTAAATTACTGTTAGAAATATGGTTTTTGGAAGTGAAAAATAAAAAGTCATTTTATAATTTACTACCATGTTTTTTACGGTGAAGTTCTGGCAACCACAGCTGCCGGTATTTTACCGTAAATGTCACAGATTTTTTTTTACAGTGTTGTTTTAACGATGTGCAAGCTGACATCTGGCAAAAAACAAAAACACGTCTTGAGAGTACAAAAGCATTCACTGTGTGATGAAGCCTATTAGAATTCAGTTACAATGGCCACATAATTCCAGTTATGAAAGCAAAAAATATTCCCGTATGGTTTTTTTCGTTTTTTATATATACATTTGAGTAATATCACACAAGCAAGAGCGCAAAAACGAGCCACGGTACCAGCACAAAAACATGGACACACACATCACTCATATCATCCTCAAATAATCTCATTAACAACTGCTGTTTTAAAACTAGATTGACGCTGAAGATGCTTTTCCACATTTTTTGTTCCATCATGAGTAACAGTGTTGAATCACGCTGTGTCATAAACAAGAGCTGTTCCTCACATCCAGTCTGAATCTGCTGCTTCAGAGGAGGTCAGTAAACCAGGAGAAAACTCCCGAATGATTCATCTTACTGTTAACTTTATGTGCAGTTCATTTGAAACATCTACAGCTGAGTAATTCCATTTTAATACCAATGTTTAATGAGGAACATTTCAGCATTATAATTAATGCAGTGTGTTGTTTGTTCATTTGATGTTCAGACTAGAGGAACTCTCACACGTGCTTCAGAAGAATCATATTAATGGACGCTCTTCCGTGAAAAAACATGAAAAACGTTGTTTGGAGAGAAAAACTGTTAATATCAATTTCAGATGTGGCAGGAATAAAATACAAATAAACATCCTCATGAACTGCCAAACATGTAAATACATAAACTGTTAAATTAAGAAATTATGAGTTATGAAATTCTAATTCACAAACTGTAACTTGTAAAGTTGGAACATGTTAGTTCATCTATGAGCTGATCTGTGTACACACACATACACACACACACACACACACACAATGTTCAAATAACAAACAAAAAAATACAAATTATTTGTATAAATTGTATTTAATTATTATTTTAGATATTATATATATAACATTTTGTGTTAAGAATATATA
>NW_015627738.1:320034-332940 GCF_001515625.1 Sinocyclocheilus rhinocerous
TATATATATATATAGTTTTGTTTAATATTTATACTTACATTTTCAAAGAATAAATAAAAAAGTAAACGTAAATATATATATATATAAAGTGAACACATGTAACATGCATGTAAACTCGAGCACATTTACGGTCCTCGCAAACTAGTTAATCTACTGAAGGAGTTCTCAACATCACTTTAAACACGGCCTGCCCCGGGACCACCTGTTTAAAGAAACTGAGGGGTTTTTTAGGCTGTGGTCTGTTTCTTGTCAAGCATCAAGACACCCAGGTGCTCAGTGCTGTATTAGTGCTCTGGGCTTTTGGACGCGGCTACGGTTCAGTTTGGCGAACGACCTCGCGGAGGTGTCAAATATCGAGAAGCCGTTTCAAATGCCAAGCTAAGCAAAAATCCTCCTTCCTGAATAAAAGGTATGCTGTTCCATCTTGGCTGTTATTTTCGTATAATTAGTCAGGCTGCGGATGAAAAAACATATTCTTTGCCCCACATGCTTTGATAGTACTGGCTAGCTAGCTCGCGGCTGCGTTCATTAGCGTGAGAACGAGCCGCTATTATGATACGCGTCACTTCTTTGTTCATTTAGCAATTAGCCGTGTCCACATGTTCGCGTATTTTTACTAACCACTGATCCTTCAAATGAAATCAGTACTAAAGCCATTTCTTTGTTAGTTTCCAAAAGCTTCATAAAGTACAGTTAAACACCAGGATAAGCTTTCTGGTTCTCCGAATTTAATAATATAATAAACACTTTCGAGCTACTTCGGAGTCAAGCAAAGCTGCGAAAATGCTACGAACGTGATGCTAGGTTAGCTAAGTGATTGCTTAACGTCTTAACCTTACGAAAATTAACCATGGTTTTATTGTAGTAAAAGTGTAGTAACCATGGCATGTAGTAACCATATTTTGGCGTAGGCCTATTGATTACCATTTGTATAACCACAGTTTTACTACAAATACCATGGTTAAACTGTGGTTAGTGTAGCAAAACCATGGTTGATTTATGGTTACCATGGTTTAACTATAGTAACCATGGTTTTTTGGTTTTATTTGTGGTAAAACCATGGTTAATTTTCGAGCACCATAAGCTTGGCTGAGTTTGCAAACATCACTCACTAATAATCAAATTACACTCGTTTAATAAGTGGCAGCTTATTGCATGATAATATGTTATTGAAACATTATATATCAATATGAAGACTTCCTGAGAATTTGCTGGAATTCAATTAGGTAAGTTAGCCTAGATCAAATCGTACAGTAAGTTATATTTGGATACCTATGTGGACTCTGATTACAACCAAAATAGACTATTAAATATCAAATTCCCTTCATGGATAATCCAAACAAAGCTTTTCCAAAAAATCAGTCTAGATGTTAATTAAAAATGGCATCAATATATATATTGGTCATTGAATATTGGACGCCCATATGGACAAGCATCCCATCATGCACCGGGGCTCTACGCTCCTGATCGGACTGCTCTCTGTGTTTATATCCGCACAGTCCTTTCTGCTCCGAGATCCTTATCAATCAGAGCTCAGTGAAAGACGGCTTTATTCAATAACTTCTGTGTAAATCGCTCCACTATCGGCCACATCACTCCAAAACAGAGAGAAGGTATTTTAAAAGCCCCTTCTCATCTGTGACCCATTGAGAGCGCTGGACATGTTTATTAGACGGGTCATGTGACCCTCCGTCCCGCTGCGCTTGGCTCTAAGTGAAGAATCCTCTGAAGGGACTCTCTCCTGGCCTTAGACAAGAAACATATTATGCAAGTATGCAGACGGAGAATGCTTTGCAATGCAGTGCAAGTGCTCACGCTGTACAGACATTTTTGCAGTACTTATTAATGCAACAACATTAAATCAAAATTGTGCAGCTAAAAGCTTTCGCGATCATATGTTTATGTAAAGCAGAACTGGTTTTGCTTCAAATCCAGATGTTACAGCATGCATTTGATTTAGGGATGTACAGATTTTAAAATTCTTCCCAATACCACTAAGTCTATACATTATGGTCACTAAGTGAAAAATGGCCTAAAAATGTATACTACACTGCAAAAATTATTGTCTTACTCAGTATTTTGTTATTTTCACGTAATAAAAAAAAAAAAAAAAAGACCTTACAAGAGCTCTGCTCGTGTTTGTTCGGGTTTGATACGTGACAGCGAGACCCGGAGCGCCTGCCAGCCTGCGATGGAACCCGCGGATGGGGAACTCTGTTGGGACACGACACGCCGGACCTGTGAAAATCCAGACACCTGCTCAGGAAGCCTCTCCTTCTGCCAGTCGCACAAGCAAGTTGATTTAGCCACTGAGGTGTGAAGCTCCAGTTGTCTGCAGTCGCTGCGTTCCTGTACGTGAGTCACTTATGGGAAACTTGCACCCACGTTGGGAAGAAGCGGTCGGGGGAAAGCGACTGTGCAGAACGAGAAAGGGAAAAGCCGCCTCTTTTCAAGAAGTTACACATTTTACGAGCCCATAATTAAAGTCTTTGCAGCTTTTCCCAAGCGGCTTTCTGCCCCCCTTCGAGACTCCACATTAGTCAATACCTTTCCCGATGATTTATGAGTCTGTTGCAAGAATCTGCTTTGTGTTTCAGACATTTAAAGACACTAGTCATAATCATGACCTCAACAACATCAAATGGGAATGTTCAAGAAATTACATTGCTCACTTCGCTTTGAGAAAGAGCACTAACACTGGATCTAGACGGCCAGATAATTGCAATGACTTCATGGCATCTTGACACTCCCGATTCAAGGGGCCAGACGCAACCAGAGCCGGCGTTCATCATCATTTCTTCCCCATGTGTAGTCGGACAGAAGTGCATAGGATGTCTTAAAACAACGAATTCGTAATCAGAATGAAAACTGACCTGCGCAAACCGTGCGGTTATTATCTGGCCGGCTGCAGGAATCTGTGACATCCGAGGCCAACGGGAGCCGTCGAGTCTGCTGAACATGGAAACAGATGAAGCTCATGGTGAGACTTGGTGCACTTGAGCGCAGCCTAATAAAAGTCTGGTGTAGGAAGCACTGCGCTCATTCCTCAAAGCCTTTACACTGAGTCCCTGATGGAGCGCATCCAAACCTGGGATTTCAGCTCGTCTCTGCAGTCCAACCACTCTGAAACGGACAACCCTGAAAAAGAACAGAAAAAAATGAACCACACATCCATTAGGAGCTATTTTGGCGGAGATGTTCTTTCTTCAACCATCTAAACGGCCAAATTAATTTCCCTTGGTTTGAACAAACGCTGACCCTAAAGTTTTAAAGTTTGGCATGAAACATGTCCTGTATCTCAAACTGTGTGGCTTTTTGAGGACTTAAAGGGATAGTTCACCCAAAAATGAAAATTCTGTCATTAATTACTCACCCTCATGTCGTTCCAATCCCGGAAGACCTTCGTTCATCTTCGGAACACAAATTAAGATAGTTTTGATGGAATCGGAGAGCTTTCTGACCCTCCTAGACAGCAATGCAATTACCAGAATCAAGGTCCAGAAACGTAGCAAGGAGATCTGTAAAATAGTCCGTGTGACATCAGGAGTTCAACTGTAATTTTACGAAGCTACGAGAATACTTTTTGTATACAAAGAAAACAAAAATAACAACTTTATTCAACAATTCGTCTCCTCCGCGTCACGTGACGCAGCTGACACAGAACAGCATACGCTGTTTACGTTCAGTGGATAATCTCCAAAATGGCACCAGGGGGGCGCGGAGGAGACAAATTGTTGAATAAAGTTGTTATTTTTGTTTTCTTTGCGTACAAAAAGTATTCTGGTAGCTTCGTAAAATTACGGTTGAACCCCTGAAGTCACATGGATTATTTTACAGATCTCCTTGCTACCTTTCTGGACCTTGATCGTGGTAATTGCATTGCTGTCTATGCAGGGTCAGACAGCTCTCAGAATTAATTAAAAATATCTTAATTTGTGTTCCGAAGATGAACGGAGGTCTTACGGGGGAGTCTAACGACATGAGGGTGAGTAATTAATGACAGAATTTTCATTTTTGGGTGAACTATCCCTTTAATTTGATGCCTGACAGAAAAATGTGTGTGTATATAATACAGTAGTCAACATTTGAAGTGGATCAAAACCTTTCATCAAAGTTGTTCTAAAGCCAAAACAATACCCGTTCTTGTCTTAGGACAACTTTGATGAACTTCTTTGATCCACTTCAAATGTTGACTACTGTATTATATACACACACATTTTTCTGTCAGGCATCAAATTAAAGGGTTAGTTCACCCAAAAATGAAAATTCTGTCATTAATCACTCACCCTCATGTCGTTCTAAACCCGTAAGACCTCCGTTCATCTTCGGAACACAAATTAAGATATTTTAAAATTTTTTTAAAGATGAATACTTTTATTCAGCAAAGATGCAATAAATTGATCAAATGTGACAGTAAAGACGTATAATGTTGCAAAAGATTTCTATTTCAAATAAATGCTGTTCTTTTGAACTTTCTATTCATCAAAGAATCCTGAAAAACAACATGTATGACTATTTTCGCAAAAATATTAACTGTTTTCAACATTGATAATAATCAGAAATGTTTCTTGAGCAGCAAATCAGCATATTAGAATGATTTCTGAAGATCATGTGACACTGAAGACTGTAGTAATGATGCTGAAAATTCAGCTTTGATCACAGAAATAAATTACATTCTAAAATATATTCAAACACAAACCAGCTATTTTAAATTATTTCACAATTTTACTGTTTTTACTGTATTTTTGATCAAATAAATGCAGCCTTGGTGAGCAAAAACATGAAAAATCTTACATCTATAGTGAAAATTCAAATAATCCTTCATTCTTAGTTAATTGCAAACATCTGAAAACCATTACTTGGGTGGATTTTCCAGTTTTGGGAGGGATAGATGGATAAAAATGTTTCTAAAAATGAATAAAAGATGTAGCGAGCAGAAGAGAGATGCTTTCTGCATTCTTCCTCGTTTCAAAACAACAATTACACTGTCTCTACTGGAGTCTCCAGTTAAAGATTTTTATGTGAAATACAGTCTGTTTGCTGCAGGACACAGGAAACATTCCTCATTTCACATAGTGTCCAATAAATCAAACGGCTAATCGCTGCGATCACGACCTCTTCCTGCTCAGAAAGACAGACACTGAGCTTTTGATGAGCGTCAGGCCTCCCAAAAAAATGACTGTCTCCATTTTTATAGCCGCTGCCGTCTGTATGACAACACGGTCCCGATCAGAGACACTGAGCGCTTATGACAGACCCCCGTTTGAATAGAGCAGATATTCATGGTACGAGAAAAATGCTATTAAAATAGCTGAATGTAATTAGGATACAGCAGCCAATCAGTGTGTGTTTAATGTCTTGTATTCTGGCGACGACAGAATGCAGAGATCCTTCCAGATGAAATGAATCTGATCAGTAACTCAAGACTGCGTTCAATTACCACAACATCATCCAGACCCCAGGAATAAAACTCTGACGGGACCTTTAATAACGTGCAGAGGAAATTGCACATTATCTGATACACTGTTGGGATGCTTTCAGACATGTGCTGGCATGTTGTATGATCATTGTATTCAGTTACTGATAAACTAACTAGAAAGATGATCATTGGAAACATGCATTAGATAAAATCCATTATGCATTTTGATGACAAAACGTTTGTGAATCACATCTGAGATTAGATATTCAATCTATACAAACAAATAAACACAGTTAGTTAAAGAAGATCAGATTATTTGACAAGTGAAGGTAATTGTAAGCATTAGAGGAACAGTTCAACCACAGATTCTGTCACATTTACTCACCATCATGTCGTTTCTTGCTCGTACGTCTTTCTATTTTCTGTGAAACTCAAAAGGAGATGTTTGGAAGATGCTGCTCTCTTCCCTATAATGTAAATGGAGATGAGATTTCAGAGCTGTGATGAAGGAGATTTTCAGCCAATATCAAATTCGATTTCATTCACACAAAGCTTTAGCAGACGCATATAGTGCATTTGATTGGACCGCTGTTGTCTAGTATTTCTATGATGCTTGACTCAGATCACTATATGCTTTAATATGCATTTATGAGTTTTTTGCACATAATATATAAAAATGAATGCATATTGAATGCAAAAATATATGCTTATATGGATGCATATAAAAAATGGGTTTACTGAGGAAAGGAGATTAATTTTGAGCAGTTTTTAATCTATGAGGAACAATAATACGTTCTTTAAAGGAGAGGACTGTTCTAAATATAAAGACCTCTGTGTAATTGCAAATGACTAAAGTATAGTAATTTAAGGGGTGTTCGATGTGTTTTTCTTTAACGCACATTTAGCATCTGGACATATTTTGAGTGTTGGAGAAGATTTAAACACAATTAAAACACATGCTTACACTGCAAAAACACAACAGAGTCTTGTTTTCAAAAAAACTACATATATATATATATATTAAGCAAGTTTATGCTTAAAACAAGAAAATGAGGTCAGTAAAAATAAGCTTGATTTTGATAATATTATTTTCTTTTATTCAGAAAACAAGACTTAATTTCTTAAAGGGGTCATATGATGCGATTTCAATTTTTCCTTTCTCTTTGGCAAGGATTTGCCACTGATGATTCAAACGCGAGAGTAGCACTTGTTTGTCATTTCTCCGATCACAAATGCAGACATGGCTTTACGTTTATGCGGTGCGATGCAACGCAACACGTAAAAAGACAGTATAAGTCATTATAATCCGTAATTATGTCCCCACTGGGGGCATAGAGGAGAAACAATAATGTACAGTATGTGGAAAATAATGTGTTTTTTGAACCTTAAACCGCATAAACACATTTCATTACACCAAATACACAAAATAATGTTCTTTTTAGCAGCATCATATGACCCCTTTAATTCATTTTCTTTCTCAAGTTAATGTGTAATTGTTAGATATTTGTCATTTGTGCTGGAAAACAAGGCAACAGTGTTTTTGCAGTGTAAAAACCTCCAGCTACTGAATATAATGTGTAATATATGTACTAAATATATTATATATATGTGCAAAATGGAGAAATTATCCATATATTCCAAAAAGCTCCACATTTAGTCATTCATATCAAACAGATCCCTCAGTTTTCAGTCTTTGGTCAGGAACATAATGGGATTAAAGGTGATTAAATGTACCTGAGTCAGAAAGCAGGCACTCACAGCTTGGGTTTCTCATGTGCAGCTGTTTATTTTCACAGCTCTGCTGTGACATTTTCTTTCTGTCACGTCTGTCAGCTCTCATTAGAGCGCGGCCGCTGCCACTGTGTTGGCGTCTGCGAGCGACCCACTGTAAACCTATCACGCTCACGGCCTGAAACGAACAAAGATCCAGTGATGCATGTCTTTTATCACTCTGGGCTGCTCAATGCTTCACTTATGTGAGCACATGCATGCAGCGAGACGCCGAGCACTCAGATTGCACAGTTTACATAACACTCATGTTCCCCTTCACACGGCACACAGCTCACACGTGACAAACCGCACAGCGCATGCAGGGCAGCCATGTTAATCGATGATAATGTACATTCAGGTTAACACTTTCTAAGCGGCCTGCAACTTTTCGTAAATAATTATATGCACACTCACAATACTCATGGGCACCAACAAGAAATTAAAATACAAAACTCCAGATCTTACTGTGCAGGAAAAACTTAAGAAACAACTTTTTGTGAATGCTTGAAGACTTCAAAGGAATAGTTCATCCAAAAATTAAACTTCACTCATCCTCAGGCCATCCATGATGTAGATGAGTTTGTTTCTTCATCAGAACAGACTTGGAGAAATTTAGCATTAAATCACTTGCTCACCAGTGGATCCTCTGCAGTGAATGGGTGCCATCGCTTCTGGCCAAAATATGAGTCCATAATCCATAACAATGCTTCCTCCAGCGAAAAAGTCCATTCCCTGTTGTCTCTCACATCAAAAATGGACTGGAGTGGTGTGGATTACTTGTGGATTATTGTGATGTTTTTATCAGCTGTTTGGACTCTCATTCTGACGGCACCCATTCACTGCAGAGCATCCACTGGTGAGCAAGTGATGCAATGCTACATTTCTCCAAATCTGACGAAGAAACAAACTCATCTACATCTTGGATGACCTGAGGGGGAGTGCATTTTCAGGAAATGTTTATTTATTTATTTTTTGGTGAACTATTCTGTTAAAAAGCATAATGCATTGCGACAAGCTTTGTGTTAAGCATGTGTTTTAATGCATTATAATTATTAAAGGTATAACTAGAACTAGGCCCATGCATTATGATTTATTATAAATTAACATTCATGTTCCAATTAAACATGGCTGCTGTAATTTCATGTTTATTCTCACGTGACAGTAAAAGCTCAAACTGTCGCTGAACTGTGGACGCTAGAAAACAGGTCTGAATGTATGTTAATATAATACATCTGGCAGAAATTTATGAATAATAAACAGTTGTTCAAACACACAATGTAGCAGAGCAGAGCAGTGCCATGCTTTATTGAGCTTAAATAACAGCTTTTTGTGTTTGATAACCATAAACGCTTCAGGTTTGGGATATAAAGGATCTGCTTTGCTTTTTGGCGCTCGAATGGTTGAAAGGTTTACAGAAGAAATGCAATTTGGGAGCGGGGAACATGATGTAAAGCAGGTGCTTATGATTTCATATTCATAAACAAGCAATATTTCTTCAGGTCTAAATTCTCCAGTGGAGCTTCCTGAAAATATTGTATTACTACACTAAACACATTTGCTCATTACATCTTTAATGTTCTGTGAAGCCTGTATACATAATGAATTATAACATGATTCATAATGTATTATAATCAGATGTTATAAATATTGCAACCAGAGATATAACACACACACACAATCTTATTTTGGTCTTGTTTTCCAGGACAAATGTCTAAACATTTACATTTCAAGATACATTTACCAAGATATTAGGTATTGTTTTTTTTGAAAAATGTATCAAAATTAAGTGAGATTATGATTAAACAAGAAAATCTGTCAATGGGATAAGAAAAATAAACTTAATTCAAAGGGAAACAAGATATTTGTTTATACCCCACTGGCGTATATATTTTGTCTTGTTTTAAGGTTAAACTAATTTAATTGTCAAGATACGTTCATTTCTCAAGTTAATGTATCTTGAGAATGTTTAGATATTTATACAAAAAAAAAAAAAACTTTTTTTTTTGGCAGTGTAGACTAGATTGTTGCATTGAAAGAATGAAGCCTGTATATGATGCATTATAACAATATGCATAATGTATTATAATCAGATGTAATCATAAATAAGCGGATACACCTTATTTTTAAACGTAAGCGGGCGTGACCATTTTGTAACATCCGGTGTCATTTGCTTTTTCTTTTAACTCTACAAAAACAGTCCGTCAATATTGCAAACTGGTATTTGTTATCATATTATTTTTATTTATTATCATAATTATAAACACACAAATAGCGCAAATAGTATTATCGTTTGCTGCACTTTCTTATTCTTCTAGTTATTCGCGGCTAATGAATCGGAAGTCTTGTACTTTCACAGAAAATAGCTTCCGCGTTGCAAAATAAGGTGAATATAGTTGACCAGATTTTTGCATTTTCTGAAAAAGTGTTTCTTGCACATACAAAACTCACTACCTAAGGCAGTGGTCACAGACTGAGTTCCCGGAGGGCCACAGCTCTGCAGAGTTTAGCTCTAACTCACACCTGCTTGGAGTTTCTAGTGATCCTGAAGAGCGTGATCAGCTGGATCAGGTGTGTTTGATTAGGGTTGGAGTTAAAGTGTGCAGAGCTGTGGCCCTCCAGGACCTGAGGTGTTTCATATTCCATTAATATTGCCGAATATATATTTTTCGTATTTATAAAGCCAATTCAAATAAACGCCTGAACTGCAAACCAGGATATATACAGGAATATGTGCAAAGATCTCGAGCTCAACCGCACTACTGTTATCGCTTCCACCGCGATCTGGAATGAGAATCAGACGGAGGCGCATTGCTTTCACAGATAAGCAGATTCTCGGCAGCGAGCTATAACTCAAAGCAGCGATGACCTGACAAGCCCCGTATCCTGCCCGTGAAAGCACATAGGCTGTGACAGGCTGCACCTGCGGGACTCCGCTGCCGGAAGAGGCTCATAAAGGCCGGGCCGTGTGTGGTAGTGACGCCGGTGAACCGCAGCCCGTTTCACATGCGCTCGTGTCTGTTTGGCTCGTCTGAGCTGATGGAGACCGCCAAGAGTCCGGGGTCACTGCGAGCGCACAGACTGCTGGGAACAGGTACTTTAATGCTTCAAACCGAAGGGAGATTTCACTGCCAAATAATTGCTTTCACAGATAAGCAGATTCTCGGCAGCGAGCTATAACTCAAAGCAGCGATGACCTGACAAGCCCCGTATCCTGCCCGTGAAAGCACATAGGCTGTGACAGGCTGCACCTGCGGGACTCCGCTGCCGGAAGAGGCTCATAAAGGCCGGGCCGTGTGTGGTAGTGACGCCGGTGAACCGCAGCCCGTTTCACATGCGCTCGTCTGTTTGGCTCGTCTGAGCTGATGGAGACCGCCAAGAGTCCGGGGTCACCGCGAGCGCACAGACTGCTGGGAACAGGTACTTTAATGCTTCAAACCGAAGGGAGATTTCACTGCCAAATAAAAAAAATAACGCTTACAGCAGCTTTAATAAAGCATTCAGCTACGAGACTCGTGTGATTTTACCAGGAGTAAAGAGGGTTTGTGCGTCTAAGAATGCAATTTATCCAAAGTAAGAACACTGTAACACACAGCCTGTAATTTACTACAAAATACTTTTATACAATGTGCTAAAAGACACAAATGTTCTATAAATATACTTTTTTAATATTAGGTGTATAATAATCAACAAGTCTTGGGTATAATTACGATCATTAATAACAACAATAATACTAATTATTATTATTAGATTTATTATTACAATCTATTAAACGTTGGTGTCTTGCGGCATATTATTATTAATTATATACTATTTAATGCACCTATTGAATAACTATTTATTATTATTATTATTATTATTAACTAACTATGGAACACTGCTGTCTTGCAGTAGGTTATTGTGGTTGTTGACACTGTATAAAAGCAATAGTCTTTAATAGTCGTTAATCCTATAATAATAATAACAATAATTATATTATTATTATCTATTGAACATTGGTGTCTTGCAGCATATTGCGGTTGTTGCCAGCAATAAGTCTTGAATATTTTTTCATTATTACTAACAACTTGCATTAATAAGAATAATAATTATTAACTATTCAACATAACTATTAATAACTACTAATTATTATTATTATTATAAACTATTGAACATAACTATTTAATGTATTATTATTATTGAACATAACTATTGAATAATAATAAAAAATAAAATAAGAACAGGAAATAAAATAAGTGCATTCACTCTATAAGAAACACAGCTGCAATGTGTCAAATGTGCTAATCACTAGGCCTCAGCTCTAACTTGCATCAATTTAATAAAAACGTTGACAGGCACACATTGTGTGAATGAAACCATGTTAAGAGATCCACATTCTAAGGCTGTCCTAGCTTAAATCTCCCGTGCAGATCTGACAGGTCAGACAACACATGCAGGACGCAGCGCTGCAGTCAGCAGACGTGAGCCTGTGTGTGAAGAATAAAACCAAATAAAAAGCAGCCTGTCAGATCGCTTCAGCTCCATACATCTCTGTCCATCGCCTGCGAGAAAAGCTCTGGGATTTCACATGGGCGAATTTACGAGGATCTACACATCAATACGTCGAGCTTACGCCAAACACCATGAAATATCATAGAGGGTTTTACTGTGGGCCGTTTATAAGGTGCTGACAGAAAAATGTGAACACATTAAAGGCATTTGGGACAGACATGAGTATTATCTGTTTAAATGCAACAGGTCAAAAGATCTGAAGACATCAGACTGGATTAAACTAAAGCAGAGCCGACGGCAGACGAGTTCACAGACTCCTCACCCGCAGCTCGCCTCAGCTCTTCTAATAATGAGTCAGGACACAATCTGATGTTCGCAGCGCAATGCCAGCATACTGCCCACTTAAAGATAATAATCATTAAAAAAAAATAAAAATCATTAATTAAAATGAAATAAATAAAATATAAAAATTTAAATAAATAAATAAATTGATTCATAGTGAATAGATTCTATGAACTTTGTCAAATTCATATCGAGTCTTCTAAAAAGTCATTTAAAAATAATCTATAGGAAAGGGGGAAAATAGCTCATTTAAATATTTAAATATGCAAAATGTAAATAATGTAAGAAACATGGTAAGATAGCATTTTAAACTGAGTTTTGATTAATTACTTAAAAGTTATACACGGTTTTATTTGTATAGCACCTTTCCACAAAAAATAATATATATGTGTATATATGTGTGTGTGTGTGTATATATATATATATCACAGACTCCTCACCCGCAGCTCGCCTCAGCTCTTCTAATAATGAGTCAGGACACAATCTGATGTTCGCAGCGCAATGCCAGCATACTGCCCACTTAAAGATAATAATCATTAAAAAAAAATAAAAATCATTAATTAAAATGAAATAAATAAAATATAAAAATTTAAATAAATAAATAAATTGATTCATAGTGAATAGATTCTATGAACTTTGTCAAATTCATATCGAGTCTTCTAAAAAGTCATTTAAAAATAATCTATAGGAAAGGGGGAAAATAGCTCATTTAAATATTTAAATATGCAAAATGTAAATAATGTAAGAAACATGGTAAGATAGCATTTTAAACTGAGTTTTGATTAATTACTTAAAAGTTATACACGGTTTTATTTGTATAGCACCTTTCCACAAAAAATAATATATATGTGTATATATGTGTGTGTGTGTGTATATATATATATATA
>NW_015627738.1:333193-342724 GCF_001515625.1 Sinocyclocheilus rhinocerous
CACACACACACACACACACACACACACACACACAAATGACTAATTATTGGCTTAAAATGCAAAAATTCACACACAGATAAACTATATATTTTAGCATTTTAAACCAATGAATGACACACACACGCACACACAATATAATTAGTCAAATTAATTGCTAAAAAAGTGAATATAGTTGCATTGCTAGGACTTTAAACCAATACATCAAGTTATATCCATGATATGCAGTATGCCACAATAAATATCAAATATTAAACAGTACTATGATACTTTGTTGTCACATCACATTGCATGTTTAATGATGTGAGAGGAGTTATCATCATCTTGGTTTGCACCAATTCTGGGTCATTTGTCACATTGGAAATGGAAGGTCAAGTACAGCAGTGCATGACATGCAGCACTGTATGTTATTATTTAGCAACCCCAGATGTTGTACTGATAATATAGAATCCAGTGCATACTAGTTTCTTTTAAAAAACACTATGCATGCAATTGTGCACATAAAATCAGTCTGTGCACCGCAGCAGCACAAATCAAGGTTAAGAGAAGCTGATACTCTTCAGATAGGCAAAGCGTTTCCAATTGGCCGTGTGATTGGAGCAGTTTTCTCAGACGTGAGTGGAACAGCTGTGATCCCCCAGAGGGCATTACCATCAAACACAACACGACACCCGCGCTGACCCTCAGGTCCCGTTAAACACCCGACAGTCAGCTGCAGTCCATTCATTCAGAACCGTCAAGAGTGAACATGAGCACACGTGTGTTTCAGAAACTATATCACTGCTGTTTGTGAGATACCTGTGCTTAGTAATGCTCACAGTCAGGGAGTCTCACGCGAAGAACTGCTGGAGAATGAGCTCGTGTGCTTTATTTATGTAGAGGTCTTCAGAGAATCAATCTCTGATCTGTACGCCCACCTGAAACTGTCATCTTTCTCACTAACAAAAAAAAGAACTAAAAGTACTCTCATATTACCATTTTTTGGACATGAACTATGACAAAACCATGCAGGGCTCCACACTTTATCTAATCATTTTCATTACCTTTCTGTGACTTGCGCACACACACACACAAAAATTACAGAAAATACAGAAAAAGGGTTTTTACTTTTTTGTTAAAATAAAAAAATAAAAAAACAAAATAAAAATTCATAAGTAAATAAATCGTGGTATTCACATGCGTGTTTTTTTTTTTTAAAATCATGGTAGTACCATGATTTCTTTCTTTAAAATATTAAAAATCTACATCTCAAAAAATATTTAAAATCTACAAATCAAAATATTGAAAATGTTTTAACACAGAACACATTTTTATTCCAAGATTTTTAATCTAAAAAAAAAAAGAACATTAAATACTCTAAATCCAAACAAAAATGGTACAAAATTACAAAAGTATTACAGCATCAAAAAGATGGGTTTTCATTATCCTACTTTCCAGACAAAGACAGATAAGTATAAGTATAGTTAAGCATCAGGAACTAGTTCTACACATCATCATCATTTTTTTTTTTAAATCATGGTAGTACCATGATTTCTTTCTTTAAAATATTAAAAATCTACATCTCAAAAAATATTTAAAATCTACAAATCAAAATATTGAAAATGTTTTAACACAGAACACATTTTTATTCCAAGATTTTTAATCTAAAAAAAAAAAGAACATTAAATACTCTAAATCCAAACAAAAATGGTACAAAATTACAAAAGTATTACAGCATCAAAAAGATGGGTTTTCATTATCCTACTTTCCAGACAAAGACAGATAAGTATAAGTATAGTTAAGCATCAGGAACTAGTTCTACACATCATCATCAAAAAAGCTGAAATTGTTATGGAATATTGGTTGTAACCGACTAAAAATACAAAATTAAACCTGTTTACAAAAGAGGAAACTCTTATTACTAGAGTTTACATGAACACCAACTAAACAAAATGCGTCCAATCCAGGTTCGTGCCAGTCCACAGCGCTTCCTGTGAAAGACACACGCAGACAGAGACTCCTTCGGCTCCTCCAGACCTCCTCTCGCTCACCTCAGCAGGCCAGGAAAGTCATCCCGTTCCTGCGGTAGGCACTCTGTCGGGGAACACAAGAGAAAAGCAAATCTGTTATGAATTAGCGCTCCAGTTCCACAGAGGCAGAAGGCCGGCTCTTGTTTTCCGGTTTCGTAGACGACACGGTCTGGAATGTGCTGCTTTTTTTCTCTTTTAATGTTTAATCGAAGTATTTCTGGTTCTGCGGTTTGCGAAAAAACGTCCTCATCTATTAGAAACACAGATACAAAACAAATGTGGTTAACAAGTGGTTTATGAATCTATTTGTGGAAAGGCATTCTGATTTGTTGAAGGCTCGACTTTAAAAATGTCACAGGGGTGTAATTGTGAGGGTCCACACGACTGCAAAGTAGTTGTTATATGGTTCACATATTTTATTTCTGAACCGTATAACAACTAGGTTGCAAATATGTTTTATGATTCAAATATTTTTGCCTGAATAATGTTTAAAAGACAGCGAAAATACATATAATCATGCAGAAATCATAAACACTACCATTCAGAAGTTTGGGATTTTTTATGTTTTTGAAAGAAGTCTCTTGTGCTCACTAAAGCTGTATTTATTTAATCAGAAATACAGTAAAAACTGAAAAAATTGTGACATATTACAATTCAATATGACTGTTTTTGATGTGAATATATTGTAAAATGTAATTTATTTCTGTGGTACAAAGCTGAATTTTCAGCATCATTACTCCAGTCTTCAGTGTCACATGATCTTCAGAAATCATTCTAATATGCTGATTTGCTGCTCAAGAAACATTTATGATTATTATCAATATTGAAAACAGTTGTGCTGCTGAATATTTTTGTGAAAACTGTGATGCATTTTATTTTTTAAGATTCTTTAATGAATATGAAGTGAAAAAAATGGAAATCTTTTGTTACATTATAAATGTCCTTACTGTCATTTTCAATTTGTTTAATGCGTCCTTGCTGAATAAAAGTATTCTTTTCTTTTTTGTAAATCTTACTGACACCAAACTTTTTAACAGCAGGGTATTTTTTTCTGAAAATTGTTTGACAAAATCATATTCAAGTACTGTATGTTCAGTGACATGCATGGCTTGCATTTATTTAGTTTATTTATTCCAATATAACTATTAAATTATTCATTACATTAAATGTAATAAATGTTTACACAATAAACATTTCCATTTTTGTATTAAAATTACATCACCGAAATGACACCTGATGCTCATTACTGCTTTTAATATGAACTAATTTGAACTTTTTTTAAATAAAAAAAAAATATATATATATATTTTTACAATGTAAAAACTTTTATATCTTTTCTTTGAAAATAATGACTGAGATGTGCACACTTATAATTCTCACTCAGAAATTGCTAGTAGATTTTACAAATAATTACAATAAAATGGCAGGTAACACATTGAAAGTAAAATTTTAAGGCAGAAAAAAACATTTTTGTAAAAAAAAAAAAAAAAAAAATTTTTTTTTTTTTTTTTTTTACAGTATATTCAATGCGTGAATGAAGCATTATTTTTACTTGGTTAACCACGTTTTTACAGCCATTCAATCAAAACTTCTGTTAAAAAACTGTTTAAACATTCATCAAAAATGCATGAAACCAACATGAATCCTCTTCATTATCACCATTTGTCATTGACACACTCTGAATGTGATGCTCTCCGTCTGTTGTGTATCCTTCATACTGTATGAGGCGTTCAACATCATCTGAGCTCCCATAAGCACTTGGTTGGACAGTAATAAGTGGTCACACACAAACATCATTGTAATTACTTAAGGACACGACTCTGGATCATGCGTTTCTGCCAACAGAGATCTGTATTTCATGAAGGAAACCATCAGGTCACCACAATCCCGGAGTGGAAGGCGGATCCAGTTACGGGCAACATATAAAAATAACAAGTGTCTTTATGAACAGAGCCCTGCAAACGCCACCGACAGCGCCATTAATTATCATTATTCAACCACAGGGAGGAAAACAAGAGAAAGCATTGCAGCGACTGCAGCAAGACAATACGTACAGCTGCATTGTGGGTAAAAAGGAAGGAGTCGACGAAATCCAAAGCCACTCGGGGTGGTAGATTGTTATATATGTCATTTAATTTCCTTTTTATAAAAGAAATGGAGAATTGAAAGCAGATGTGCGCCGTCCTCCATGCGATACAATTTGTTTTTTGATGCGTGTTTTTTTGCATTCGTATTATGGCGAACTCATTTCATTTGTCTGGCATTTTAACGGGACGCAAAAGCGAAATGGAGACGGGTCCCAAACGGGACGGAGCTGACTCAAACTAGATACAGGCCCAGAAACATGAACTGACTGGAAAAAAACCCCCACAGAATAAGGCAAGAAAGAAAGGATATTGTAAAAGCTCTGACAAGCTGGAACTTATAAAGCCAGATTCAAACCCGCGTATCAAAGCTCAAAGGTCGAGGCTTGATTTGCTGGCGACTTCTGTTTCTTTGGGTCATTATCTCCGAGTCCAATTATAGGATCAGCACACTGGAGAGCAGATTTCTAATCAGGACCAACGAGGAACAGGAGAACATGTGATGTTGAAACGCTTTTACGTTTGCACCTGTATCTGTTACACTGGATGTGGAAAAACTAAACTTCTGTTCATCATCTCACACCGAATGCATGCAGATTTAGCTTGAAACATGCACAATGCCCTAACAACCATTTATACACCCTAGCAACCATATAAACCCTCTAGATAACACATGGCAATCACTCATATCACCCTATCGACCGATTTATCGGTTTTGCCGATTAATCGGCATCAATTGTTGATTGCTGGAACAATTGATTATCGGCAAAAATCCATACCGATAGTTTTTCCAGGTTGCGTCCGTTGCTGTTATTATACAGCGACCAGTAGAGGCGGATTTCACTGATGCCTCCAGGGTTGCCAAGTCTGTGGTTTTCCCGCGGAATTGGGCTACCAAAAGAAGGTTTTCGTTTATAAAGCTCTAAAAATGTTACTGACTGGTGTTAGCGCATTTCCTGCTAATACAGAAAAAATAAAAGTTTGCCATCAATGCTGATGCTGAGAGGACTAATACATTTTTTAATTTGTTTCTGATAACATTAGTTAATGCACTATGAACTAACATGAATGATCAAGGTGTAATGAATATATCGATATTTACATATTTATTTCATTTAAGGAGTACAGTACATTTTCATGGTTCAGTACCATTTAAAAAAAAATTCTAATAAAGTTCAGTACTATTTTACGTAGTGTTATGTTTCTTTTCATTCAGTATCCATTAAAAAAAAAATCGGTTGATTAATCGGTTATCGGCCAGTGTGGTCCAACCTAGTTATCGGTAAAATCCACTATTGGTCGACCTCTACTAGCAACCATGTAAATCTGCCTAGATAACATAGCAACCACTCAGAATACTCTAACAACTGTGAAAAAACATTCTATGCATCACATAATAACCACCCAGAACACCCTAGCAACTGCATGACACACCCTAGATAACACACAGCAACTACCCAGAATACCCTAGCAACGTGCTGAAAACCTTTAAAGATGCTTTATAGACCTTTAAAAAGCATTTACAAATGAAAATCTCTGAATGTTAAAAAAGAATGCAAAATAAAAGCTTTGATTTGGAACATGAAAGGCTTTATTGAACTGACTGATTGTGTGAATTCTGCTCTGATTGGGTTTCACTAAGTTTGACAGATTGAGCATGAATGGTGCTTTATTACATGGTGGATTTTTCCAGCACAGCAGATTCTCAGTTTCATTTGGCCTCGCACAACATCACAGGCTTATTTTCCAACATATAAATAAACATCCTGGAGGAAGCTGACCGAGAGGGTTCCCTAAAGATCCTGAAAAATAAATCCAGCCTGATATATGTATATAATGTGCATGTTCAACGGGAAGCAATGGAGATATATCTCAGGGAAGAGTTCCTTCCTGTATGTAATATATTTTCAATCATGAGAGCTGTCGCAGCATCTCAAGCCTCGTCCTCCCCTCTGCTAATTATTTATACTTCGCAAATGGAAAAGAAGGGAAAACAGCACATATTCTACTTCCCATACATTCAGGAACCGTATCAGAAATTATTATTATTTTTACCAAGTAGTAATATTGCAAAGTATTTTTTACATTTTTACATTTAACATTTTATGTCACATTAATTTATGTTATATATTTTAACTGAATAAAAAAAATTATATAATTATAATTGATAACATAACACTAATTATGTAATTTAATTACATTTAATTATTCAAAGTATGGCTGTTAGAAGTAAAAGAAAGTCCATATGACCATATCAAAACATAAAATTATCTGTAAAAATGCACAAGATTTCATAACATACAGCTGTTTATTCTAACCAGAAAATTTGAATAATAATAATAACAATACTAATAAAATAAAGTATGATTATTTTTTTAAAGTATTATATTTAAAATAATTATTTAAAAATGTATACAAATAAAATATATAAAATAAAAATATATCAAGTAAATTTCAAAAGGCATAATTATCATAATTTGCCAGTTTCCATGCTTGATTAAACAGCTCTATACCATGTAGTCACAGCAACTTTTGATGTAATCAAATATTTTTTTACATTTAACATTTCATGTCACATTAATTTGTCAAATATTTCAACTAAATTAAAACAAATAAAATGATCAAATTATATAATTATAATTGATAATAACTGATATTAACAATTATAATAATTATATAAATGAATTATATTAATTATTTAATTTAAAGTCTAAAGTCACAGTAGATTTTGATGTAATGTCTTTTTTTTTATTACCCCTTTTTAGTGTTTTCAGGGCTGATTTTAAGTTAATTTCTCATCAAAAACCATTTTATATTAGCATTACTTAAGAACCTTCAAACTGAAATGGCAAATACAAATATCAGACAGCTACTGGTCACTTTTGGTGACTTTTTAACTGGTGAGAAGATACATGACACTGTTTACCCACCTAAAATGCCACAAAATTGAGGAGTGAATTCACTAAACAAGTTCATTTCAACACAAACACCTGCAACTTACTCAAGGGAATTATGCAAAGAGCAAGTTTAATGATTCTGAAAGCCTGAAATAAAAATTACAGTCAAACCTAAAAGGACAGTGATGAAGAACACCTCTCTGATTCCAACAGCACAAGTCTGTGGTTTTCCTACGGAATTGGGCTACCAAAAGAAGGTTTTCGTTTATAAAGCTCTAAAAATGTTACTGACTGGTGTTAGCGCATTTCCTGCTAATATAGAAAAAATAAAAGTTTGCCATCAATGCTGATGCTGAGAGGACTAATACATTTTTTAATTTGTTTCTGATAACATTAGTTAATGCACTATGAACTAACATGAATGATCAAGGTGTAATGAATATATCGATATTTACATATTTATTTCATTTAAGGAGTACAGTACATTTTCATGGTTCAGTACCATTTAAAAAAAAATTCTAATAAAGTTCAGTACTATTTTACGTAGTGTTATGTTTCTTTTCATTCAGTATCCATTAAAAAAAAAATCGGTTGATTAATCGGTTATCGGCCAGTGTGGTCCAACCTAGTTATCGGTAAAATCCACTATTGGTCGACCTCTACTAGCAACCATGTAAATCTGCCTAGATAACATAGCAACCACTCAGAATACTCTAACAACTGTGAAAAAACATTCTATGCATCACATAATAACCACCCAGAACACCCTAGCAACTGCATGACACACCCTAGATAACACACAGCAACTACCCAGAATACCCCAGCAACGTGCTGAAAACCTTTAAAGATGCTTTATAGACCTTTAAAAAGCATTTACAAATGAAAATCTCTGAATGTTAAAAAAGAATGCAAAATAAAAGCTTTGATTTGGAACATGAAAGGCTTTATTGAACTGACTGATTGTGTGAATTCTGCTCTGATTGGGTTTCACTAAGTTTGACAGATTGAGCATGAATGGTGCTTTATTACATGGTGGATTTTTCCAGCACAGCAGATTCTCAGTTTCATTTGGCCTCGCACAACATCACAGGCTTATTTTCCAACATATAAATAAACATCCTGGAGGAAGCTGACCGAGAGGGTTCCCTAAAGATCCTGAAAAATAAATCCAGCCTGATATATGTATATAATGTGCATGTTCAACGGGAAGCAATGGAGATATATCTCAGGGAAGAGTTCCTTCCTGTATGTAATATATTTTCAATCATGAGAGCTGTCGCAGCATCTCAAGCCTCGTCCTCCCCTCTGCTAATTATTTATACTTCGCAAATGGAAAAGAAGGGAAAACAGCACATATTCTACTTCCCATACATTCAGGAACCGTATCAGAAATTATTATTATTTTTACCAAGTAGCAATATTGCAAAGTATTTTTTACATTTTTACATTTAACATTTTATGTCACATTAATTTATGTTATATATTTTAACTGAATAAAAAAAATTATATAATTATAATTGATAACATAACACTAATTATGTAATTTAATTACATTTAATTATTCAAAGTATGGCTGTTAGAAGTAAAAGAAAGTCCATATGACCATATCAAAACATAAAATTATCTGTAAAAATGCACAAGATTTCATAACATACAGCTGTTTATTCTAACCAGAAAATTTGAATAATAATAATAACAATACTAATAAAATAAAGTATGATTATTTTTTTAAAGTATTATATTTAAAATAATTATTTAAAAATGTATACAAATAAAATATATAAAATATATCAAGTAAAGGCATAATTATCATAATTTGCCAGTTCCCATGCTTGATTAAACAACTCTATACTGTCTAGTCACAGCAACTTTTGATGTAATCAGCTTTAATTAAAAAAAATATATATATTTTTAAATTTTTTACATTTAACATTTTTACATAGTCATATTCATTTGTCAAATATTTCAACTGAATTAAAACAAATAAAATGATCAAATTATATAATTATAATTGATAATAACTGATATTAACAATTATAATAATTATATAAATGAATTATATTTAATTATTTTAATTATTTAATTTAAAGTCTAAAGTCACAGTAGATTTTGATGTAATGTCTTTTTTTTTATTACCCCTTTTTAGTGTTTTCAGGGCTGATTTTAAGTTAATTTCTCATCAAAAACCATTTTATATTAGCATTACTTAAGAACCTTCAAACTGAAATGGCAAATACAAATATCAGACAGCTACTGGTCACTTTTGCCGACTTTTTAACTGGTGAGAAGATACATGACACTGTTTACCCACCTAAAATGCCACAAAATTGAGGAGTGAATTCACTAAACAAGTTCATTTCAACACAAACACCTGCAACTTACTCAAGGGAATTATGCAAAGAGCAAGTTTAATGATTCTGAAAGCCTGAAATAAAAATTACAGTCAAACCTAAAAGGACAGTGATGAAGAACACCTCTCTGATTCTAACAGCACCGTCAGAGAATATAAATTCAGGGCAAACTCGAATGCGGGTGAAGCATTCT
>NW_015627738.1:342865-343377 GCF_001515625.1 Sinocyclocheilus rhinocerous
CTCCCCCCTTATGGAAACACTCGGCGGAGGTCTCCAGGTTCAGACGCGGCTCATCCAGGCCGGCCTCTAGCCTTGGCAGTGGGTGGCGGGACGCAGCCGCCCTCCGCACCTCTGCCGGGGCGAAACCCAGCCGACGGGGTCCAAGAAAAACTCCAGGAAAAAAATATCTGCAACATGGGCAGAGGAAGCATCTGTGCAGAGAGAGAGAGAGGCTTTCTGATGAAATATCGCCTGCTGACAGTACAAGAAGGAAGAGGCCGTGCGGTTTCAGAGGCCACGTACAGAAGCGCCGCTGTACAAACGCATTCCAGTAGCGCAGCAACTGACCCTCGCTGATTTTATTGCCCGTATATATTACGGTCTGTGCTGAAATCCACAGCGCATGCATCAGAAATCTGGGATCGGTGGATACGGAAGGCTGGCAGGGGTCTGGAAGGATTTATTGGACGCGCGCTCGTGTCCGTCACTCCTGTGAATGGTCACCATATGTTGGCGGTTATTTGTGCAAGCTG
>NW_015627738.1:349765-354056 GCF_001515625.1 Sinocyclocheilus rhinocerous
TGCGGTTTCAGAGGCTGCGTACAGAAGCGCCGCTGTACAAACGCATTCCAGTAGCGCAGCAACTGACCGTCGCTGATTTTATTGCCCGTATATATTACGGTCTGTGCTGAAATCCACAGCGCATGCATCAGAAATCTGGGATCGGTGGATACGGAAGGCTGGCAGGGGTCTGGAAGGATTTATTGGACGCGCGCTCGTGTCCGTCACTCCTGTGAATGGTCACCATATGTTGGCGGTTATTTGTGCAAGCTGTTGAATTTGCATTGGTTGCATGATGTGAATTAATGATTTTCTCCAACCGACAAAAAAAACAAAAAACCTTTGGATTTTATATTCATGTGCAAGATGATTTGCTCTTGGACTGCAGATGTTTACACAAAGGTCAAAAAGGTCACATGAACATTACACATTAATTGCTTGATTTATTTGCAGTGGATTATGGTCAGCTCAGTGTCATTAAAAAATAATGTAAAAAATAATGTTCACCCCAACAATTAAAATTATATCATAAGTAAATTATACAGGTTTATCCATGACCAATACTAATATCTAGACAGAAGGGCGACCAATTGTCATATTATAATGAATATATATATATATATATATATAGAATTTTCATCAGCCTGAACACCTCCAATAGTTCGCTCTTGTCATTTTTACGCAAAGTCCGCAGGCCAAGATAC
Organism: Sinocyclocheilus rhinocerous; assembly: GCF_001515625.1. Lineage (NCBI taxonomy): Eukaryota > Metazoa > Chordata > Actinopteri > Cypriniformes > Cyprinidae > Sinocyclocheilus > Sinocyclocheilus rhinocerous. The sequence continues at coordinate 350,449 of NW_015627738.1, forward strand.
ACATTAGACAAAAGGGTCAGGAATACATTTAAACACTTCGGTACAAAAAGAACAAATACCAGTGAAGAAAAACAAAGATCTGTCATTGACCGAGCCTGAGCATGAACTTCACCCCAAAGACTGGATGAGAAAAAGAAAGGATAGTTCACCCAAAAAATGAGAGCTCATCATTTACTCACACTCATGTCGTTCCAAACCGTATGAGTTTCTTTCTTCTTTCACAAAAGGAGATGTTTAGCAGAATGTCCTGGACGCTCTTTACCATGCAATGAAAGTTGAGCTTCAAAAAGCGCAAAAGTGGTATAAAAGTGTGATTAAAGTACACTGTAAAAATGATTACTGGAGTACATTTGACAAGAAAATACAATTTCAGTCTTTCTACTTCAAAATTTCATGTTTAATTCAATGTGTTAACTGCCATTTCTTTGTAATTATTTGTGAAATTAATACATTTTATAATATAAAATTATATATATATATATATATATATATATATATATAATTATAAATTAAACTATAACTGAAATTAAAATATAAAAGACTTATTTGATTTCACCATTTCTGATTTTCATTCAGTTGATATACTAAAAAAAACAAACTAAAAGTAAAATTAATAAAATTATCATTAATAAAAAGTATACCACATATAAAAAAAAACACCCAAAAATGACAAAAACAAATAACAAAATTACTAAAAATAACTAACTAAAGTACAATAAAACCAGAAGATATATAAACAAAAACTAATTTAAAATATTAATATAACTTTCATTGTGTAACAATGAAACTAAAATAACACTGCCATACAACTTGCATGCTATATTTCACATCTTCTGAAATTATACAATAGCTAGGAATGAGGAAAAGGCGAAATTTTCAGCCATTATTTGTTGAAAATCTTCCTTCACCTTAGCTCTTAAATCTCATTCACATTTTCGTCTTTTTTAAACTTGAGTGCAAATCAGATTTGAGAGCTGCGGCAAAAGGCATGATTTTCAGCAAATAATGACTTTTCTAATGACTTTCAAATAAAGCTATCGTTGGCTCTGTCGTACAACTTCAGATGTATAGCACACCTTGCAACAACATGAGGGCGAGTAAATTATGATAAATGACAGGACTTTCATTTTTGGGAGGACTAACCTTTAACGTGTAAATGAAAGGTCTTGAGACAAGATAGCAGAAAGCTGCATGAGTGTGCATTTCGCTGACCATAATGAAACGTTGCCATAAGCAGCACACAGTGCATTTTTGGCCTTTGTCTTACCCAGGATGATGCTGGTATGGAATTGCTTGCTGCCATAGAAACGCTACTGCTGGACCTCTCAATTCTTTGAAGAAACTCCTTGGTTTTCCTGCAGGAGGAAGGGACATAATTGTGATTACAGGGATAGTTCATCCAAAAATGAAAATTTTGTTGTCATTTACTCATCCTCATGTCGTTCCAAACCCATATGATTTTCTTTCTCCCAGAAATAAAAAACAAAACAAAACATGTACTGTGTTCTGAACTGTTCAAGTCATCTGAGGAAAAGACTGAAATTTAAGTTGCTTTTCACCGACTGTCTTGACTGCTCTCAAATCTCATTCATCTCTTAAAAACAATAAAATTAATTTAAAAATAATACACGTAATATAGACATCAGTATCAGTATATAAAATATCTAACATTTACAATAATGCTGTTTCCACATTAATTTGAATATTTAATGTGAACATTATATAACATTTTAATGTTAGATGTAATTAATCATGATTATTTACACCAACTTGTGTGATTAATTAGTTAATTTTTGTAATAATATATAAATATATATTTTATAGATAATTAAATATTAATTGAATTTAATATATATTTAATATATATTAATATAATATAATTGTTACAGAACGTGGTTGTAGCAATAGCGCATGACGATGGAGTAAATGTAAATAGTCTTTAATTCCAACTTCAAAACAAAAGGACAGCAGAATAACCAATAATATTTATAATATTACAAAATTATATAATATAAAATTATATATATATATATATATATATATATATATATAATTATAAATTAAACTATAACTGAAATTAAAATATAAAAGACTTATTTGATTTCACCATTTCTGATTTTCATTCAGTTGATATACTAAAAAAAACAAACTAAAAGTAAAATTAATAAAATTATCATTAATAAAAAGTATACCACATATAAAAAAAAACACCCAAAAATGACAAAAACAAATAACAAAATTACTAAAAATAACTAACTAAAGTACAATAAAACCAGAAGATATATAAACAAAAACTAATTTAAAATATTAATATAACTTTCATTGTGTAACAATGAAACTAAAATAACACTGCCATACAACTTGCATGCTATATTTCACATCTTCTGAAATTATACAATAGCTAGGAATGAGGAAAAGGCGAAATTTTCAGCCATTATTTGTTGAAAATCTTCCTTCACCTTAGCTCTTAAATCTCATTCACATTTTCGTCTTTTTTAAACTTGAGTGCAAATCAGATTTGAGAGCTGCGGCAAAAGGCATGATTTTCAGCAAATAATGACTTTTCTAATGACTTTCAAATAAAGCTATCGTTGGCTCTGTCGTACAACTTCAGATGTATAGCACACCTTGCAACAACATGAGGGCGAGTAAATTATGATAAATGACAGGACTTTCATTTTTGGGAGGACTAACCTTTAACGTGTAAATGAAAGGTCTTGAGACAAGATAGCAGAAAGCTGCATGAGTGTGCATTTCGCTGACCATAATGAAACGTTGCCATAAGCGCAACTCCTGCTCGTGCATATTCATGAGCAGCACAAGGCATTTGTGGGAATGTGTGTGAGCTCTGGTGTGTGTGCGCTGGCGCCCGGCGGGATGGAGATACGCGGAGAGGTCCTGTCTGTGTGGGGCCGGCTGAATTGGATCAAGGCTGCGGCGCATACGAGATGCCGTATGACTGGGACTTCCCCGCCGTCAGGCTGCCAGCGCTCAAGTCTGCCTGAGAGTTCAACTGTATCGATGTACAGTCGTCCTGGGTCAGAACCTCCTTCAAACGCCTTCGATCTGAAATCCAGAGAGCTTAGGAAAATAGACAAGGCTAAGTGTGGGTTTTAATGCAATAACGAATTTCAGACCGTCTTCCCACTCTCTCTCGGGCGTATCTGTGTCTGTAAAATCTCAGATCTCAGTGCTGTGTTTGACACTGTTGATCATAACATACTACTAGAGAGACTGGAAAACTGGGTCGGGCTTTCTGGGATGGTAATCAAATGGTTCAGGTCATACTTAGAAGGGAGAGGTTATTATGTGAGTATAGGAGAGCATAAGTCTAAGTGGACGTCCATGAAATGCGGAGTCCCACAAGGATCAATTCTTGCACCGCTCTTGTTTAGATTGTAAATGCTCCCACTAAGTCAAATAATGAGAAAGAACCAAATCGCCTATCACAGCTATGCAGATGATACCCAGATTTACCTAGCCTTATCTCCAAATGACTACAGCCCCATTGACTCCCTCTGCCAATGCATTGATGAAATTAACAGTTGGATGTGCGAGAACTTTCTTCAGTTACACAAGGAAAAAACTGCAGTCATTGCATATGGAAA
>NW_015627738.1:355337-375915 GCF_001515625.1 Sinocyclocheilus rhinocerous
TAAATGCAGACTCAAAACTCATCTGTTTAGCTGTGCATTCATTGAATGAGCACTGTGCTATGTCCGAACTGATTGCACTATATTTTATGTGTAATCTTTTTCTATTCTTAACTGTTTTAATTCATTTAAAATCAATAATTTAAAATCAATTTTAGTTTATTTTAAAAGTTTTTATTATTATTTTTTTTTTTATGATTATTTTAATTTCTTTTATGTAAAGCACTTTGAATTACCATTGTGTATGAAATGTGCTATATAAATAAACTTTCCTTGCCTTGCCTTAAAATCATCAGGTAACAGTTTCATGCAGTGGATAAGGATCACTAACACAGCTCTAAATGATCACTCATGTTAATATGTCTTATTGTTTTTTCAGAGCTTTTATATAATGTATGTAATACATTTTATGTAATGTATGTATAATATATGTAAAAGTGTATCTAAAAATATACATTTACACACACACACACACACATATATATATATACATGTAAATAAAAATAAAAAAATTATATATATATATATATATATATATGCGCTGAGACTGCACCTAGTTCACAAACACTTTTCAATGAAAGTCAAGGTCTCTGTTGGTTAAGCTTAGTTTGGGACAAAGTTTGGGAATCCCTGATCCAAGTCATGCCACAGTCAGTAAATGAAAGGCATGGCATCATAAAACCCAACTGATCTTGATATTGCTTATTTTCTCTGGAAATGCCCAATGAGGGTTTGCTGTAAACAGTGCTATTATAATCAGAATTTGAGCTCTGTCCTCAAGCCTGAACTGAAGAAAATGCTAAAAGCGGCGTGATTTAGAGTAAAGCAGCACCTTCGAGAGTTCTGGCTAAAGGATTAGATTTGTTATTGTGCTGCGGAGCCCCGTTATTTGGGGAGTTGAAAGACAGCCAGATCCAGCGCACTCCAGTGGGGAAGTGCATCCCCAGAACTCCGACTTAATGGGCCGTACTGTACACCACCTCGCTGTGAAGTGGGATTTGGGGGTCAGCATGTGGAAAAACCCACCGTAAATCAATAGCATCTGAAACAGCCAGGAGGGCTCGCAGGCAGCGCTCTGCACTCTCGAAGCCTGAAGATGAGACTTTATTCAAAAATAATAGCCAGTCTGTTTACTGCGCCACGAGATGGATTACATGGCATTGAAATAAATACTTCCAGATGCGGCTCGACAGAAATTACACTGAAGAAGAAAAAAACGACTCCATAAATCTAGAGAGAGAAACGGCAAAGCGTTTTCTGGCACCAAACGCTCGTGCTTCTAATGGCATAGTATTTTCATATCAATGCTTCAACAAACAAGAAAAGATAGGCTGCCATTGCCAACACTTTGGCGTAAAATAAAAACAAATCCAGCTCTTTGTGTTCAAAATCCAGGAAGTTGCTGTTCTTTCTCCGATAAACTTATTTCAAAGACAAATATTACGCTTTACTTCAAATTGCGCCAGTACTCGGGCTGTATTTCTGCACTGGGAGGTTTGAATATCATTTCGATAAAATATTGCCTCTTTGGAAGACTACCGTATGTCGTTTTCCCATTCCAACTGACCCACTTCTGTACGGCGCTGCCAGTCCGATCGTTCACTTGACATCCAAGAAGCAATTTCATGGAGTAATAACAAGCTATTCAAACCACGGGGAAGAATGTCTCTACTTGTAAATGTGTAATTGTTAGGGAAGGTTTCGCAGGAACTGCCGTCCGATGCCAACACGAGGGATGCGACTGGAATTCAGGGATGTAAAACCTGCTCCAATGGGCCGTTTATAGTGCAGTGTTTATAAGGCATTGAAAAGGGCACAGAAACAGGGAGTTCTGTGGATGTCAGCAGTCCGGGACAAGACATCCTTCCTTAGATACGGAGACGATGGAGCAATAAACGAGAGAGGGAAGACGCATCACTCCCTAGTTTGTTGTCTTTGGCCCAAAGGCTTACGTAAAGAGAAAGCGGGGGAAACCGCAAGTAAGGTACAAAATATTGCTGTCACAGCAACTTCTAAACATGCATAAGGGCCAATGAAATTTAAACAGATCTAGTAAAGATGAAAGTATCTCTAGATATTTAAGATTTTGTCTGAATTGTTTGTTTAAGCAAGATTTACTATTTATATCGCTATTAATACTATTTATTTACTATTTATATTTATAACAGCCTAGCATAGCAACATGTTAAACCACTTAGTACCCATCCAGAACCCCCAGCAACTGCATAGCAACACCCTAGCAATGCACTGAAAAATAAAACTTAAAATAAATTAGCAATGCCATATAACACCCTAACAACCAGTTAGAACACCCTAGCAATCACATTTCAATGTACTGAACACCACCAAGAACATCCACAAGAGAAACCACCTAACGACCACCCATAAACCCTTAGTAACTGCATAGCAACGCCTTAGAAACCACATATAAATGTGCTAAAATACTTAAAACACAATAGCAGTTTGACGTATGACAGAGTATTTCTGTGCCTTCAGGGTTCGTATAAGTTTCAGAAAGTTTTTTTCGAGTATGGCCCTGTAGTCCTGACAGGTAATTTTCAGATATCTGTGCACAAAAAATAAATCAGGTTATTACATTTACACTTACAACCAATTAGTGTTGGGAAGGTTACTTTGGAAGTGTAATAGGTTACAGATTACAAATTACCCTATTTAAAATGTAATAAATAGTGTACCTATTTCAATGACTTTATTAAATTTGAGCAAATGTTTTCAACTGTTAATCATTTTAAAACATTTAAAGCAGGCACGGTTAACCTTACAGTACTCAACACAATCGAATCGAATCGGGACATCTGAATCGATACCCAGCCCTAAAGATTCTAATAATTTAATTTTAAAGCACAGCACTTAAACAGACTTTTAAAGCACTGGAACGCATTTTTATCACTCGCCATGGTGGCAACTCTCAGACAGGTTGTAGCCTAAAGCTTTCAGTGACAATGTGGATTGATGTAATTGGCGGACATGGTGCGCTACAAATTCAAAGAGAACCAATCAAAAGCATCACAATAGCAATACTTTACTAAACTGCCTTTAAATGGCAGGAGGCATTGTGCACATCAAAAACAGGCAAAGCAACAAACTAATATTATTCAACATATCCTAGCTTTTTACAGAAAATATTCATATGTAACCCCCTTTATAATCGTTAACATTTTCATAAGTTACTGTAATTTAATTACACATTTTTTCTCTGTATCTGTAAAATATTACGGTTACATTTATTTTGTAATTAAATTACGTAATTCCGTTACATGTAACTAGTTACTCCCCAACACTTCTTACACTGCATGTACTTACAACACTAGAAAGCACTAGAAAGTTCTCCTAGCATTAGCAGGTCAAATTAAGCACTAGAGAAGGATGTTTTCGCCAGACATCTACAAAACTGGCAGAAACAAACACAAAAAGAAAAACAATTCCATCTGATGAGCCGCTTTTCCACAACAGCAGACTCTGGAATCAAATAAAAGTATACTTCTTCTTGGCCGGTGACTTGCTGTCCTTACGGACGGGGAGGTAATTGCGTTGCCCTGTGCGTGAGTGTAATCTAATGATCTCCGAATGATTGTAGGTCTTGTGTTACCCTCTTAATTCAATTTCAAAGTTAATAATCTCACAATGACTTGATTTTGGTAATTTGAGGCCGATAAAGCCTCCAACAACAGTCACTGGGGCAGACATTTAAATTACATAATGCTATACATCCACAATGGTGAAACTTGAGTGAAAACGAACCGTTTCCAGATTGGCGATTTCTCTTCGTTTCAATCTGGGGGAGTGTTGAGAATCTCACATGCATTTGAAGTTAATATGTCGACTTAACTGCTGGCTCGATTGTACAACGTCGGATGTCTGGAATGTGACCATGCCGCCGAACACGCCAATAGATAACGGTCCACGTTAATGAGAAAGTGGCGTGCCTCACGTCTGTCAGCGACCCCACATATGCTTGACCTTCCAAACATGGGCTTAATTCTACCTTTAGGGTTTTTTAAAAGACCAGAATGAAAAGTGCTTATTGATGCAATTAATCATGGGTTTAAACTAGCTCCAGTTGCAATAAAACCCAGCCAATTACATGATAACTCGGTTCTGACGGCACTCACTCAGTCACTCGCATCCCCCCGTCTAATTATTCCTGTGCCATTCCCAGTAAGGAGCCGAGATTTACTCATCAAAGGCAAACACAAGTGGCACTAGAGAACATCTGGAAGTCTTCACTCAGCATCATACCCTGGAAAACCATATAACACCCGTTTTATATATTAAACAATACACCGCATCCCTGCACAACTCCCAGTTTCCTACATGCCGGGCTCATGGTTTATGCCATGGAAATCCAGTCACATTTGTCCTGCGTTGCTTGGCGACAATTAAATTGAAAGACTTTTAAATTAATTTAGAGACGTAATAAGAACATATTTCCATCATGCTTTGGTTTGCAAAGGCAAAGCAGTTCTTTCTGAATTTTTGGAACAAACAACATGCAAGAGATGGGAGTGAAATATCTCAGGATGTTATGCATTTCCAGGTAGCTCTTTTTGTAAAACAAGATAAATCTGGTGTAAAATGAATTCAAAACATCAAATAGCACCTTAGCAACCACCCAGAACCCCTTAGAAACTACATAGAATTCCTTAGAAACCAAAAAGCCCCTCAAACCTGCTGAGGGTAACAATGGTATAACAACTGGTTAGAACTCTGAAGTAACTGAATAAAAACCTACAGAACACCTTTGCAATCACCTAGCAACCGCATTAGCAACACCCTAGCAACCACATAGTAACTTTGTAGGAACAAAACCCCCCCCCCTCAAAGTTCCTGAGGGTAACAACGCCATAGCAACTGGTCAGAACTCTGAAGCAACCGCATTAAAAACATACAGAACACTTTAGCAATCACCTAGAAACACCCTAGCAACCACGTAGCAACCCCTTACAAACCAAAAAAACTCTAAAGCATCCTGAGGGTAACAACACCACAACCAGTCAGGGGTGCGTTTCCCAAAAGCAACTATGGTCGCAAGTTTCGTTGTTACCAATAGAGTTCAATGGAACGAACCACCATAGTTAGCTAACAATGCTTTTGGGAAACGCACCCCAGACCTCCGAAGCAACTGCATAAAAAAACATGCAGAACACCTTAGCAACCACATAGCAACACCCTAGCAGCCACATAGTAATGTGCCAAAAACCACTCAAAACACCTTAGCAACAGCATAGCAACACCTCTGCATCATGGCAGTGAGTTTCACACTGATTTCTCAGTTTCTTAAAAAAATACTTATGCTAACCATGTTTTATATTTCACCAGACTATATAAGAAGTCTTTCTGTGAGTCTAGAAGTGATCTAGTGCTTTGTAAGTTGATAATTGAATTACATCCAGTGTTGGGCAAGTTACTTCCAATATGTAATACATTAAATATTACTAGTTACTGTCTTTTGAAAGTAATTAGTTACATTACAATATTACTGTCTCTGAATTGTAATGCGTTACACTACTTTTGAGTTACTTCTGAGTTACTTTCACCAAAATATCCATAGAAGTATTATAAAATGCCAAAATGTAGTTTATTGCTGCTCATTCTACACCCAGTGGAGGGTAATGTGGTAGGTCTAAATAGCATAAAATATATGAAATCATATTTAGATACCGGTATGTAGGTCTACATTAATGTTACGTTGTAGTTTAGTTAAAAAATATATAGTAAGCACAAATCGCATTATTACATTCATAAATAACACTGGTAAATAAAGCGAAATATTATCATGTACAAACAATAAACACAATACCTAGCCTATAGGCTATTTTGAACGGTTTCAGAAGAAAACAAGAATGAAAAATATAAGTTGCTAAACAAGCCAAAATGAATTAGGCTAATTCAATGCGAAACTGAAAGCAAACGTCGTTCTCGTGCAGCCTACCTCTCTCATTCGGCATTAATCCATTAAATGTGTCCATATTTGCGATGTGTTTGAATGCTTTATGTAATCCAAGCTTAATTAACGCACTTAAAAAACATCCTCTTCACATGAGCAAATGTGTGTTTGGCCCGAGCTCAGGCTGATCGACACGGATTGTACTACGCAGTAGGCTACGCACTATTTAAATTAACCAGTGCATCTATGTTTGTTTGACTGTATTTTATTCTGATAATGAACAGGCTGCAACGTTTGCAATGCTGTATGTGTGTGCGTGAGGCGCCGGCGCGATCGAACAGCGGAAACAAACAACAAAAAAAGTATTTTTCAATTTTTGGTCATACAGATCATTCGAAACTGCAATGTGTTTACTTTTATTTCTGTCATCTCGGTTTCCTTTCCGTGGACTTTCGTAGGGCGCCGCGCCACACAAATATCCTATGAACCAAACTCAGCAGCATAGCCTATCTCAGTCTTTTCCTTTCGTTTTGCTAATTAGGCTATTTAAGTCAAATATTTCGCATATTCATTATAATACTATGATTTAATAAAAACAAATTTTGTTATTTTTAGTTAAACTTAATTTTGCTTGTCTGCGTTGCGCTTGTCCGCCGTATTTTTTCTCTTCTCTGACCCGCAGCTCTCTCCGATAGCTTAGTGTTAGTGGCACCAGTCCAGGTGTTTCCAGGTTTTACTCGTGCTATTTCTCCATGTTGAGAGTTTGGTGTCGCATATATTGCACCTGACTATGCATTCTTATCCTTTTCTCCGATTAACTGAAAATAACAGGAGTGTGTCCATCTCACAAATGTAGAATCCGTCTCTGCAGTCATCTCAACCATCTAATTCCAGCAACAGTAATTTTTTCTCCTATGCTGTTTTGCGGTGTTGGTAAATTCACCAAATAATTTTGATTTAAAATATGTTGTAACTTGCGTTACTGAGATTGTAACGAGTAATAATATTACCCAAATTGTATTAGTAATGCGTTATATATTACTGAGTTACAGCAAAAAGTAATCTACTACTGTAATATTATTACTTTTGTAATGCGTTACTACCAACACTGATTACATCACAATGAAAAGTAACAAATATAAGTATTTAAAACAAAAACAGCCATACAAAACCAACATTGCCAGATTTTCTGGCAGCTGTTGGCTTGGGAACCATCAAGTAGGCCATCATTGGTAAACTGCTCATTACCTGTGAATTGCAGATTGACCACAATAGCAAAAGCCTCTAAATTGGCTGTGAGAAAGCCTCGAAGCCTCCAAAAGCCATTTCTCAAACGCAGGCTAGCACTTAAGACACCCACACCTCTGCGCCTGATGGAAAATTATAACTTGCAGTCGGCGAGCTGCAAAGTCGCATATGCGAAATAAGCAGGCATTTCTTCAGCTGTAAACAGAACTTACGGAAAACAAAACAAAATTAAATCTCCTTTGTATTTCTAAAAAGGATCGAAATACCGCTTATTTAATTCTCCAGTAGAGTTATGTGACTTTCATGAGGAAAATTACACTAACCACAAATTGCGCTAAACAATTCCAATACTTTAGGGCTTGACCACTTTAAAATGGGGCTGCGCTGCGATTATAAATATAACTCTTTTACGGCTCTGTTATTACGTACTGAGAAGGGGGAGAGCGGGCCAATCTTGTGGCTGTAGCGCCTGATGGCCTCTCTGATGTGGGCTGGTTGGATGGCACTGCTCTGAGCCTCCGCGCCACAGGCCGCCGCGCTCTGCAACAGAGAAGACAGAGAAAATACAGCTCACATTATTGCTAATTCAAAAACACAGTGGGAGCCCTGCAGTGTAGTGCACAAACACAGCCCGGCGAGGACACGGTGCACACAAACACACACTTTTGGGAATCAAAATCGGCCGGCGCTTTACCTCTGGAGAGATATAAATGCTATGTGTCATTTGATGCTTTATGAACTCGCAGCACAGGGTGGTTCTGATATATAGAGGCCTGACAGTAAACGATAGTGCTGTGTGTGATTGGCTGTAATTGCAGTGTCTCTGAAGTCATTGGAGGGAAGGGAACAATTTCAACTCGGTATCTCTTAGCAGACGAGGGAAAAACAACTTCCCTATTTGGATGTTTGCAATAAACATCAGAGAATCTGGAGTCAGTAAAACAGGACGAGTAGGAAAATATTGAGTCTTAGTTCTTGCTAATGTTTCCACTGCATATGAAGAGGCTGGAATCTATGATAAAATAACCTCTGGGTTTTACTTCTAGTGTAAAATAAACAGCATTAGGTTGTTTCTTTGGTTTCCTGAGTGGCTCATTGGTGTGAGTTTAGGGCGGGATTATCTGTTTGTTTGACCAATGGCAGACGGGAGATTTTTGAGGTAATAGATTGAACCACCTTCAAATGTAACATAAAAGTTAAGAATTTAGTGTAGAAATTGGCACCACTAGTCATTTGTTCACATTGAACTATATTTTAACACATTGAAGTATATTTTAGCTAAGAATTATATATAATAATAATATTATTATTATCTAAAAAATAATGTAATTATTTATTAAAACGTATTATTAATAGTACATTGTTTGAGAATTTAATCATCATATGCAGTACATACATTCATGCTTACATACTATAATAACAATAATAATTTAAATAAACTCTTTATTATTATTAATCATTGACATTTATGCATTTAGCAGATGCTTTTATCCAAAGTGACTTACAAAAGAGAAACAAAAGCAATTTGTCAGAGCCAACAATATTTGTAATATACAATGCCATAATATTTATAATATAAATAATTTATTTTAGAAATAATAACAATAATAACATGTATTATTATTATTATTTCTACTAATATTATTATTGTCTTATGATGATTAAATTCTCAAACAATGTATTATTAATAATACATTTCAATCAAATTAATTAAATTATTATTTATATTATTTATTCATTAAAATTATTATTTAATATAATAATAATAATTAATAATAATATCATTATTATTCTATATGATATATATTTCTCAGCTAAAAAATACATTAAAAATATATCATTTTATATCATTTACAAAACCTTTAAGGAAATCATACATTTTACTGTACAAGTCCATGTTAAATGTGAATAAATGACTAGTGGTGCCAAACCGACACACCTCACCTTATGTTATATAACAGAAATATTCCTGGTTCACCACTACTTAAAGGTAAAGCGTGTTATTTCCTGGAGAAACAGGTAGCCCCGCCCACAACTCACCCCATTGGTTGAGCCTGTTGTTATGTCTGGCCCAGTCGGGTTTCTCAAATAAACAGACTGCAATTCCATTAAACAAACACTATTGGTGCAGTGATCACACACTCATCTGTAATGCACTGGAAGCTAGCTAGGCTATAGATGATCAGTCAATGTTTGTGTACCTTCTTCCTTTTTCTCTGTTTAACCTTACTGCTGCCATCTTGGTTCGGCCCACCGTTGCCCTGGGCCATGGAGTGCATCTTTCCCTGGTGTCCCGTCAGAGGGCCGCTGGGAGTGGACGGCGGTGTGTTTTCCGGAGAGTCCGTCTCCTTTTTGGTGCTTGCAGCCTAAAGATAAGACAGAAAAATCACATACGTGAGCACAAATTCATTATTATTTTTCCAAGAGTGATGTTAGACGACTGATACACAAACAAAATCACAATGTGCCCACCCTTCTCATACACAACACTCGCTTTTAGGCAACTCATGACGTAAAAAGGTCACGGCTACAAAACACGACCCTGAAAAACATCACCTGCAGTCTTACGACACGTCTCTGTCCTATCACTCAAACCACAGGGTCATTCTGTCACTCTCGCCACATGGGAACGCGACAGACCCCCAAGGTTTAGGAGAAAAACAATACTGGAATTCAGGCTAAAAAATACCTTGTGCTCTTCCAGACCCGGAGTGGCCTTGGCCGAGTCCGGAAAAAGGGAGAGAGAGACAGATGAAGTTTTTGTGGTTTCAGTGACACAGAGGTCCATCCATGGAACGGATCCTGCAGCTCAAAACCACCTTGGACAAACTTGGCGGTCCTGCTTGGCGAGAGGTCAAACCCGCGGAGCAGGACGCTCTTGTTTGGTTTTCTTGCTCGGAGAAAGGTGCTGACATGACCGTTATCACCAGTAAAGTCATTTGAACTATTCTATAGCATCACCAAACAGCAACTAACATGATAAAACATATTTTAATAGTGGATTAGAACATAAGAACGCATAATGTAGATGGCTTCTCTGTGAAGAATGTCATTCGCATGCAGCTTAAACCAAACAAACAACACATCAGTGGCCAAATAACTGCTTCCTCCTGAGAACTAGAAGACAATGATTGACTTAAAGGAACAGTTCATCCAAAAAATAATAATAATAATAAAAAAAAATTAAAATCCTCTCATCGTTTACTCACCCAAAATCATTTTCTGTTGAAAACAAAAATGTTCATGCTAGTCTTTACTTTGCAATTTTAGGAGCTTGACTGCATTTGTCACAATTCATTTTCATTGTTTTCTGCTGAATAAATGATGACAGGATTTTTATTTCTGAGGGAAATACACACACACACGCACACACACACACACGCACGCACGCACGCACGCACGCACACACACGCACGCTATCATTGCTTTAACAACAATTTATAATTTCCAAATAAACATCCACAGTGTTATTTTAGCATTATTTATATACTATTATAGTATTTATTCATATTTAAAATGTGCTTTTAATTTTATATTTTCATTTTATTTAATTTTAGTAATTTTGTTATGTATTTTTGTCATTTTGATTTATTTTAATTTCTATTTATTTTTATTTCCATTTTAGATTATTTTAGGACATCAACTTTATTTTATTTCACTGCCAATGAAACATTTCTAATTTTCATTTAAACTTTCATCTAATGTTATTTAAACTTTATTTTTAATAGTCATTTAGTTAACAACAACAACACTGATTACCAAAAAGTAAACTAAAAAGCGTTTTGTTTACCTCAGCCGAGGAGTTGCAGTACTGGATGAAAGTTGCTGATATGGCGTGTTGAAACGGATCGCCTGTTTTGGGAGTCATATCTTGTTTAACCAACAGGGCAAGGTCAACAACCTAAAATATAAAACCATATCAGCTTATGAGTAATGGCACTTGATATGAAGAACAAGATGATAATATTTTTCCCAGGAAACATCATATTGAACGCTCAATCAAAGCACTAATTTCAGGGGTTTATTGCACTGAAAAAGGGACTCAGGGACAGTAAAGTGGCAATTTAGCAAAAGTCAGTGATTTCCTGAAATGAGACAGTGTGTCATTTTAGTTCATCTGAAGCACAATGTGATTTCATGCTCCTCGTTTAGCTGGGTCTGACAGCAGCTCACCTGGGCCACCGTCTCGTAGGCCAGATAGGACAGGATCTCCATGGACATGGCATTGGGCTTCACATCCAGACTGCTGCAGTCCAGCCACTCACGGAATTTCGAGGCCTTCTTAGCTAAACAGAGCAGACAGTTTGAGTCATTTTGAGTGAGAACATGATGTGCTGATGCACACTATAAAAAATGATTGTAATTTTCCATGTAAAAGACTCTAAAGGTGTTACAGTAAAAACCTGTTAATTGGTTCCCTTACTACATATGGTGAAAAACTTTAAAGGATTAGTTCACTTCCAGAATAAAAATTTCCTGATAATTTACTCACCCACGTGTCATCCAAGATGTTCATGTCTTTCTGTCTTCAGTCGCAAAGAACTTAAGGTTTTTGAAGAAAACATTCCAGGATTTTTCTCCATATAATGGGCTTCAATGGGGATCAATGGGCTGAAGGTCCAAATTACAGTTTCAGTGCAGCTTCAAAGGGCTCTACACGATCCCAGCCGAGGAATAAGGCTCTTATCTAGCCAAACGATTGGTAATTTTCTTAAAAAAAACTATATACTTTTAACCATTAATGCTCGTCTTCAGCCCGTTGGTCCCCATTGAAGTCCATTATATGGAGCAAAATCCTGGAATGTTTTTTTTTCTTTGCGACTGAAGAAAGAAAGACATGAACATCTTGGATGACACGGGGGTAGAGTAAATTATCAGGACATTTTTATTCTGGAAGTGAACTAATCCTTTAATAAAACCCTAATGGGATATAAAATACTGTTACATTTACAGTATATTAACATCAGTTAATAAAATGTACCTTTTACTGTAAATTTAAGTTCAATCTGTAAAACCTAAAACTACATAATGAAGAATTATCTGATTTATCTTGTTCCACTGGCAAGGATAGCTTACAGAAGATCTGTTGCTTAAAAAGGGGGAATGGGAAGTTTCAGAACAGCAAACTACCTATCAGAAAGTTAGTAGTATGCAATATGCATACTGTGCACAGTAGGTAAGTTTCCTGTATGTATGGAATATGGATTACCTGTTTAGCAGACACTTTTATCTAAAGTGAGGGCAGTTTGTCCGAACAGCAACTATTCGTAGTACACAATGCCAAATTTCAGTAAAAAATTGATTAGTAAACCAATACTGCCAAAATGTATAGTTAAAGATACTATATATCCTACAATGCAATGCCCTTGATTTGACTTTCCATTTCCAATGTGGTAAAAACACCAAAAATCAATTGCAATTTCTTAATTTGATTCATTACTTGTTCAGACTCAAAAAAGACATCAAATTGAATTAAAAATGCTAAATGTTTTTACTTGTTAGATGAAAACAGGTCAATTGCTGAACTGAAGGAATAGATCAACCAGAAATGAACATTTGCTGAAAAATACTCTCCCTTAGGTCTTCCAAGATGTAGATGAGTTTGTTTCTTCACAGATTTGGAGAAATGTAGCATTGCATCATTTGCTCACCAATGGATCCTCTGCAGTGAATGGGTGCCGTCAGAATTGAGAGTCCAAACAGCTGATAAAAACATCACAATATTCCACAAGTAATCCACACCACTCCAGTAGTCCATCAGTTAATATCTTGCGAAGTGAAAAGCTGCAATAATCAATAATCCATAATCATGCTTCCTCCAGTGAAAAAGTCCATCCCCTATTTACCTCTCACATCAAAATCCACCCACATATTTGTTTAGAACAGTTTTAGACTTTTTGTTCACTCATAAATGGTGTTTGATCTGTGCATATTTCTCTCCTGATTCAGATGAGATGACTTTTTTATTGGAGAAAGCAATAGTTTGGATAGAGGTCTCTCATTTTAGCTGAAAGCAATGATTTAAAGTTTAAAACACTGGTCTCAAACTCAATTCCTGGAGGGCCACAGCTCTGCACATTTTAGCTCCAACCCTAATCAAACACACCTGATCCAGCTAATCAAGGTCTTCAGGATCACTAGAAACTTCTAAGCAGGTGTGATTTGGAGCTGGTTGGAGCTAAACTCTGCAGAGCTGTGGCCCTCTAGGAATTGAGTTTGAGACCATTGGTTTAAAAACATCTTAATGATGGATTTGTTTCTTACAAACGCACAACTTTTGGCTTCTCAAGACATTAACTGATGGACTGGAGTGGTGTGGATTACTTGTGGATTATTGTGATGTTTTTATCAGCTGTTTGGACTCTCATTATGACGGCACCCATTCACTGCAGAGGATCCACTGCTGAGCAAGTGATGCAATGCCACATTTCTCCAAATCTGTTCTGATAAAGAAACAAATGCATCTTCATCTTGGGTGGCCTGAGGGTCAGCAAATTTTAATTTTATGGTTAAACTATTTGCTTTAAACATGCATGCAATGTGCCAACAATCTAGCATACTACCATAACTGTTTGAAATTTTCAGCACTGCATACCTTTTCTGCATACTATTAAAAAATATTGGATAAAACACAATGCACAATTTACATAAGTACAATAAGGTATTTAATGTCAGACATACATACCCCATTTAACCACAAATGCTCAGTTTCCATCCTGTGATGTGTTTTCGGTCAGATTTTGTGCGTACTCAGCATTAGTGTTGTGTAACAGGGTTATTGAGGCACATTTACTGTGCTGTTGTCCCGACCTGCAGCTCGATGCCAGTAAGACATCACAGTTACTGGAGCGGCACTAAGCCAGTGAACATGTTATTAGTGCTGAAATGTGGCCTTCAAAAGCCAGCAGTGGTGTGTTCACAATCCCACAGCTGTGTTCTTACAAGCCCTCGGGTGCAGAACTGCCAACCGAACAACTCATCAGAGACGATATCTGACGCGCTGCAACTGACATGAGGAGTGCTGCGCTCTACACTGATACTACAAACCATACCTGACCTGCTCATGCAGCAACAAAACGGTCGCATTTATCAATGCATATGTAGTGAATCCTAGAGAAAAGCATTCCTTTAGCTCAAACAGCAGAACGCTGGCAACACCAAGGTCATGGGTTTGATTCCTAAGGAATGTATGAAGTGATAAAATGCACACCTTTAATGCAATGTAAGTCACTTTGAATAAAAGTGTCTGCCAAATGGATAAATGAAACAAAATGATTCATGCATGATAACAAATACTCACAAAAACTCAGCTGTCGACTTTCACAGAAATCACTGTACTGACTAGAATCCATGTTTCTGGTCACCTTCTCAATTCTCTGTATAAATACAATGAAAAGCTGAATATTAATTATTATCCTCAATATCATGTGTCAACATCATAAAACACATCTCAAGAAAATATGAGCAATGCAAGTCCACTATTGTTTCTGAAAGGTCTCTTCTGCTCACAAAAACTGCATTTATATGATCAAAAATACAGAAAAATCAGTAATATTGTGAAATATTATTACAATTTATAATAATAGTTTTCTATTTGAATATATTTTAAAATGTAATTTATTCCTGTGATGTAAAGCTGAATTTTCAGCATCATTACTCCAGTCTTCAGTGTTACATGATCCTTCAGAAATCATTCTAACATGCTGATTTGCTGCTCAAGAAACATTTCTGATTATTATCAATGTTGAAAACAGTTGTGCTGCTTCATATTTTTATGGAAACTGTGATAATATATCTTACTAAATTTGGTAATAGTCGTGTCATTTTTTGGACCCCATAACACTCTCTTCAATGAATATATTGCTGTATCTTTGGAGCTCCTGTGTGACGAAATGGTTTAAACCACAGTTTTATCAGCAACTCTAAGGATTCTACATGAAGACAGTCATCATTATTTCCTCATTTTACGTCATGTAATGAAACGGCATAACATAACAAGAGAAGGACTATCTGTGTAGACTTTAAGAGAGCCATGCGCAGTAATAGCAACCCAACAGGTCTGACTTGGATTTACAGCAGAGTGTGTTAAGTTGCAGGTCAGAACCTATAATTAGACGTTTCCTCATCCTGGACCAATTTCATACCTTCACATAACAGTCAATTTGAGCTCTCCACCAGGCTGTGTGTCATAAAATATAAAGGTTCAAGGTTTACGAGTGCTTTTTTTCCTCCTCGTGCCGCAAAGGGTCTACAGAGAACCGTGTCTCCGAGAAGCAGCGGGTTCGAGGCTGAGGACAGTCTGACATGATGCTTGGGGCTCTGGGCCCGACGCGAGGCAGCCTGGATCGCTTTCAGGCCACCCAAACCAACCGGAGTCTTTTTATTTAGTTAGCTGGCAGTCATTGGAAATTCCATCTTTGAAAATACATATTAATGATGCTGAGCGCCTGCTCGTTACACAGCGCTGGAACTGCGATTTCTATTAGCGTCGTTAAGAGCCGAACGGAGGTCTCGTTTTGCACTCGGAGGGGGAATTCGCAGCAGTCTCGGTGTCTGGGTCCCGCTCCAAATTGGGCCGCGAGCGATACGAGACTGGAGCCGCTGCACTTTTAAATAACTCTTGTCAAGCGGCTGGCCTGAGACAGGAGAAATGTTTTGACTGTGGCTTATTGACTGAAAAGAGCAGCGGGGGGATTCGATGTTTGAATACTATGTTTAGCCGCTGATTAAATCAAAACGTTGACCCACCTGCTAATAGCCAAATTATACCCACAACTGACGCGGCGGCCGTATAGGAGGACGTTGGCAAATATTTGATTTGGCCGCTGGTGACTTTCATTTCGTGCCAGTGTGGTCTGGATAAAGGGAATCTCAATTTGTACCACTGCTAGCAATGAGATTTCCATAGGCTGAGGCCCAAGATATATTTTGGATATCTAGTGTAGTACTGTATATTTCACTGCGCGCCACTCGGTGATTAACAGCCCGAGGCAGGCTAGAATTAAATTTGTGGGGCATTTCATTCAGACGCACGGCTAAGTTTAGACGATCAAACGCGGATGAGTTTTTGCGTGAACGAGAGTCAGTGTTGTAGATACGAGGCCTTGGAAGAGATTTAAATGAGCCGTAACATCACTCTCATGTTGAAGAGACTCAATAAGACAGCTGATGACACACACCTTGAACTTCAGTTATTGTTGAAAGAGCAAACGAGAAAACAAATCCACTAAAAACTTCCTGAAGCTATTAAAGGTCATAAGCACTGTGATGAAACATGTGTAGTTCATGTCCTGCAAAGATTTCTTCTAACGCAAAACACAAACTTTGATGGAGTTCATTTTGTAATTCATGGCATACTTTTGGCTTAAATGTGAATGCTCCGAACAAACTCAGACCAGCGTGAAGTGAACTGAACTCAGACCATTTCAGCTCAGGCATTGTGAACGCAAAATGCTTCAGGTTCACTTTCATTTCACATGCATGTAATTCCCAAAATTTTTGACTATTACATGCTACCATACATAAATGATGATGGTAACATGCAACGATACAGAGTTATTACTATGGGGGAAAAAACATCATTATGTATACACAAAGAAACTCAATGTTTTTTAACCAAAGTGGAAATATTACAAATGAAATAGGTTAGGAATTATATTACAATTAAAATAATATAGTATAGTATTACAACAGCATTGTATATGGCAAAAATAATATGGTAAAAGTGGTCTTGGATAATAAAATAAAGTAAAGTAAAGTAAAGTAAAGGAAAGGAAAGGAAAGGAAAGAAAGAAAGAAAGAAAGAAAGATCCACTTTCAAATGCAAGGACATTGTGAATTAATGCAAAAAACAATAAAAAGAAAAAAAAAAGAAAAAAAACGTTTGATTCTTTAAAGTGAAAACACCCTCAGAGATGCTTTTATCATGTCATTCAGACTCAAAAAACTTCCACTATATTAAGTTCACATTGCTGTTCTTTCAATGAAAAATCTGAAAGTGGAAAAAAAACAAAACAAGAACTATCCAAAGTAAGTCATGTGAAAACCCAAGCAAGTGCAAGAGTTTACATGGCTGTTTTCGGCATTTACGATTTCCTAGGGAATTTGCAAAGTACAGATCACCAGTGTCCCAGAATAGCATCCTGCTGTCATCATGGCATTAAGGCAAAACAATGCGGATCCCACACATCATGACAAAAACACTTTTAAACATTTCCATCTGAACGCGGCCGGGAAAATAACAGATTGTCAAAAGATCTTAAAGGGTCCTTGGGAAGATGGATGATCTGCCGGAGGAAATACAATCCACACACCGCTGACAAAAGAGAGGCCATCGCCGGCTGATCAAGTGTAGCAGCGAGCGGGTGAATTATACCCTCATCCGAGGCGATCGCGGCCGTCCTGGACTGGACATCTGACAGATGTTTGACCCGCGAGCTGTGGCTTTAGAAATCCTATGAAATAATGGCCTGAGTATTTACACAAGTGCTGTAGTTTATTCACAGCAGTGAGAAAATCTGGAGAGTAAACAGGCGATGCAAATGAGGGCTTTGAAATGGTCTCATTTATGGTAATAAAAGTGCTAAGAGTAGTAATAGACTCATATACTGACTAAGCCATTGAATCAGAACATATTTTGCTTTTTTGGCAAATGGACTTCTGTAAACATCTCATGGTTTTCAAACACTCTAAAATTTGATTAGTGACCAAAAAATGCAGAATCTTAAAAACGTCTTCATCTTTTGTAAAATATTAAACATAATAATAAATATAAAATAATAAACATTTAACAAACAATTTAATAATACATAATTTATATAATAAATTTAATTACCGTATTGTCCCGAATATAAGACGATGTTTTTTTCTTGGAAATACATCTGAAAAAACGTGGTCGTCTTATATTCAGGGTCTAGACTTTGACATGTCAATAATACACCCACAACACTAGGTGGCGCCAAATACGCATAAAACGAGTGTGCCATGAAATACGTAATGTAATGCATGTTGTAAAGATCGCGAGTAAAAACAAAAGAGAAAGAAAACCTAACAGCTGCATGAGTCGTGACTGTCACCTTTGCCTGATGGGACCAACTCTACTTCTACTGTTAATAAGATTTTGGTAGGCTACTATTAGATGGATAGCCTAAATGTCCTAATTCAGATGGGCTACCTGTTTTTTTTAATGGTATATCAAAAAGTGTATATTTTTTAAATGTGATTGTTGGTACATTTGACCAATTTTTACCATACTTTCAAAAAAAATTAAAATAGGAAAAATATGCAATATGAAAATAACTGAAGACAAAATGTGTTTTACTGAGAAAAAACAAGATTTGATTTTTAAAAAGCCTTTTTCCAAAAGGTACATCTGGAAAAAGGGGGGTCGTCTTATAATCAGGGCCGTCTTATATTCGGGCCAATACGGTAAATGCTGTTTTGAACTTATTATTCAATTATATGTGTGTTTATATATAATATATACACAATACATTTGACATAATAATAGTTTTTATAATTTTAGAAAATATAAAATGTATATAATTATATATAAATCTGAAAAATAAATAGCATTTAAAACTGAATAATTATAAACATTTAAAAATGTAAAAATGATAAGCAAAATCAAGAAGAAAAAAAAAAGAACAGATGCTTCTACACTGGCAATTGAAAAACCCATATTAGTCAGCCAATATATATATATATATATATAATCTGACAACTACATGATCACACATAATATGTGTAAGCAGCAGGTAAGGTGAGCAGATGGAAGAGCGCAGGAAAACCAGACATGTGCTGTTAGTCACCAAAAGAGCTGGTTAAGGAAGACGAGGGGGCGGCAACGGGTGAACGGGGCACTAGATAAAGCAGCACAGTGCTGTGTGGTTAAACCATAAAGCTCCTCTCTCCAGGACTTCATGAGTGGGGCAAAGTGGGAGGCCCAGAAGGATATGGTTCCTTATTCCCAAAAGGTTGTCCTGATAGCTAAAACATACCCATTAAAACACTCAGTAGGAACAAAGTTTTGGGGGAAACCGCAGGCTTTCTTGGCCACATCCAGAACTGACTGGGGCTCAGTTTTAATTGAGACGGGACGTATAACGTCTCATGGTAATACACCCTTGTCCCCGGTTCTTGCTTCAGACCTTTAATTACGTCTTTCAGCTGTGGCCATTTATTTCACTCGGCACAGTGAGAACAAAAAGACAGAGTTCATGCTCATATCGCAAAGATTCAGAGCATTTAATCACATATCGATGTCTGATAAAGATACACATCCCCTCATCGCTTTCCCAGATTGGACTGAAAACACTCCAGTTGTCATTTGACAGGTCAATTCCTGCTCTCTAGTTTCACTCGTGGTGTATTTGCACGTCTGTCTGCTGTGCACAGAGGAAAATATCACGATGGAAACTCAGATGAGATGTTAAGACTATTAGTGGAGGACGATGAAACCCAGTCGGACCTACTGACAGCAGTCTGAGCCTCGCTTTCTTGTCTTTAATGGAGCACGAGTATCAGAACCACATGTTCTTCTGTGGTTCTCAACTGCGTGTTTAAACACCTTGTTTGGGTCAAACCTCTGTTCCACAATGACTACAGGAATAAAGTGCACTTGTTCGTAGTGTCATTTAAGTGCACACGCTGTCTGATTCACTGAAGAAATTATGCTGGAAATTACTGACGGTTAGTATTTGCACAGATAACTGCAATCTGTACATAATAACTTGACAAACACAATGCTGAAAGAAATCCACAAACTCTTTTACTGGACTACAGGCACTGCTGCCACAATCACCAAAAAAATCTACATTATTTCTCTTACCAGCATTTTTAGAGTTGAAGTAACTGAATTACATTATTATTGTTCAATACATTTCCATTTTTTAGTTATAATTCAAATAATATGGTAAAAGTATTATTATAGCATGGTATATGGTAAAAAATAATATGGTTTTGATATATAATATGTTAAAATTGGTTAAAATGTTAAACATTGGTTTAAATAAATAAATAAATAAATAAATGGAAACTGGATCAAATGAACTAAAGTGGACTAAAAAGAGATGAGTCTATTTTCAAATCCAGGGACATTGTAAATTAATATAAATAAATAATTAATTAAATAAAAATTAAATTTCAATTTCAATTCAATTTCACTCAATTACGAGAAATATATTATTTTTGTACAATTCATTTTCAATTTATTAAGAATTATATTAGAATTAAATATGGCGTGGTATATGGTAAAACTAATATGTTATGAAATATAATCTGGAAAAATGGTCTTGATTAAATAACATAATAATAATAATGTAAATAAAACAAATATAAATTTAAAAAAATGAATATATATAAATATATATATATATATATATATGTGTGTATGTATGTGTGTGTGTGTGTGTGTGTGTATTAGGG
>NW_015627738.1:380044-387655 GCF_001515625.1 Sinocyclocheilus rhinocerous
AGATTATAAAGAATAAATTATAAAGTAATTAATTATATAATTAATATAATGATAAATAAATGTAATAAAACCATATAAATGATTATTCAATTATATGTGTGTTTATATATAATATATACACAATACATTTGACATAATAATAGTTTTTATAATTTTAGAAAATATAAAATGTATATAATTATATATAAATCTGAAAAATAAATAGCATTTAAAACTGAATAATTATAAACATTTAAAAATGTAAAAATGATAAGCAAAATCAAGAAGAAAAAAAAAAGAACAGATGCTTCTACACTGGCAATTGAAAAACCCATATTAGTCAGCCAATATATATATATATATATATATAATCTGACAACTACATGATCACACATAATATGTGTAAGCAGCAGGTAAGGTGAGCAGATGGAAGAGCGCAGGAAAACCAGACATGTGCTGTTAGTCACCAAAAGAGCTGGTTAAGGAAGACGAGGGGGCGGCAGCGGGTGAACGGGGCACTAGATAAAGCAGCACAGTGCTGTGTGGTTAAACCATAAAGCTCCTCTCTCCAGGACTTCATGAGTGGGGCAAAGTGGGAGGCCCAGAAGGATATGGTTCCTTATTCCCAAAAGGTTGTCCTGATAGCTAAAACATACCCATTAAAACACTCAGTAGGAACAAAGTTTTGGGGGAAACCGCAGGCTTTCTTGGCCACATCCAGAACTGACTGGGGCTCAGTTTTAATTGAGACGGGACGTATAAAGTCTCATGATAATACCCCCTTGTCCACGGTTCTTGCTTCAGACCTTTAATTACATCTTTCAGCTGTGACCATTTATTTCACTTGGCACAGCAAGAACAAAAGGATAGAGTTCATGTTCATCTCGCAGAGATTCAGTGCGTTTAATCATATATCAATGTCCAATTTGGACTGATAAAGAATTGCATCACCACATCGCTTTCCTAGATTGGACTGAAAACGCTCCTGTTGGCGTTTGACATGTCGATTCCTGCTCTCTAGTTTCACTCATAGCGTATTTGCATGTCTGTCTGCTGTGCACAGAGGAAAATATCATAACGGAAACTCAGATGAGATGTTAAGACTATTAGTGGAGGACGATGAAACCCAGTCGGACCTACTGACAGCAGTCGGAGCCTTGCTTTCTTGTCTTTTATGGAGCAGGAGTATCAAAACCACATGTTTCAGTGTCGTCTCAATATCAGGTGCTTCTGTGGTTCACGACTACGTGTTTAAACACCTTGTTTGGGTCAAACTTCTGTTCCACAATGATTACAGGAATAAAGTGCACTCGTTCATAGTGTCATTTAAGTGCACACGCTGTCTGAGCTCTTGATTCACTAAAGAAACTATATTGGAAATTACTGATGATTAGTATTTGCACAGATAACTGCAATCTAGACAGAATAATTTGACAAACAATGTTGAAAAAAATCCACAAAACCTTTTACTAGGCTACAGTCACTGCTGCTATAAGCACAAAGATAAATAAATAAATAAATAAATAAATAAATAATTAGTTGAAGAAGCTGAATTACATTATTATTGTACGAAAAAAAATATATATAATTTTATTATAATTCAAATAATATGGTAAAAGTATGATAATATGGTTTGATATATAATATGTTAAAAATGCCATTGGTTTAAATAAATAATAATTTAAAAAAATGTGAATGGAAACTGGATCAAATGAACTAAAATGGACTAAAAAGAATCTACTTTTAAATCTAGGGACATTGCGAATTAATGTAAAAAAAAGAAGAAAAAAAACAATTTCAATTACATTTCACGCAATTACAAGAAATATATTCTTTATGTTCAATACATTTTAAATGTATTACAAATTATATTATAATGAAATATGGCATGGTATATGGTACAACTAATATATTATGAAATATAATGGCCTTGGTTAAAAAAAATTAAAACATTTAATTTCATATTTAAACCTTTAAAACATATAAATAAAAAAATATAAATTATATATATATACATTTTTTATTTGTATATTTTCTTAAATGTTTTAATCATTTTGTAAATATAATGTAAATGGACTTGTATAATAAACTGATTTTTGATAGATAATGTATTGTTGTGCCTGTAAAAACATTTCAAATCTTAATTTCAATATGCATGACATAGTGGTTCATGAATAAGACGCAGGGTTTTAGTGAATTTGGTCGATCTTTATCATAAAAGAATGAACCGCTCCTTCTCTTTCTGTGACCGCAGGACAATCCCATTGAATTTCTCCCACAATCCTAGCCTGTGCCGTCCACCCTCGCTGAAGCGTGCACATTTCTGCTCTCGCCTCCTACTCACCTCCAGCCGCTCCTGCTTGACTTCATCCACCTCCTCTTCCTCCACCAGCGTCAGGAATTCCCCCGTCTGGTCGATGGAGCTCATGAAGTCCTGCAGCAGACGCTGCCTCTTGTTGACACTGCTGCTGCTGCTGTATTTGTCTGTGAGAGGACAGAAAGTCACTCATCAGAGATCCAGCAGCCCACTCATCTCCTTTACCTGAGCCATGAAGACCCAGAGCTCAGACAACACACACTTATACTGTATCTCATACAAATAAATCCTTTGAAATCTGCCATAGAACAAAAGTATACACTGTTTGTATGAGAAAAAAATGCTCATAATAATAGAGGGACCTATGGGATGCTGTTTAGTCAGTGGATCAATGGATTTGAATAATCAATGGATTGGAATAATCTGCTAAGTATTTTATGAGAGATGGAAAACATTCTTCAAGATAACTTAAATGGTTTAATCTTTGCCATAATCACAATGACAGATGAGTTAAATCTTAAAACTAGTGAATATATTATCCTGACAGATAAATGTCAATAATATACATTTAATATATAATTATATATAATATAATTTTAAAATGTATAATTACAAATATATTTTTAATGTACATTATTAACATTAATTATTGTTAACATTACATGAACATAATAAATTAATAATAAATGAATAAATACAATCTTATTTTTAAAGAATAATAATATATTTGAGGTGGAAAAGCATCATCAAGCGTCCATCAAACATTTTCCTTCTTCACTAGTGTTTAAAAACATCCCATGATGCTCCTCATGAAGTTGGTTAATGAATGTCCAGAGCAGAACTGGAATCCAGACTAATAAGCAGCTCAAATATTAGAGATTTTTCATCTGTGTTACATTTTGTTCACTATGTACATAATTCCCACAGCAGCATAAAATCACGCTCTACCACAGCAAACGATTTTCACTTTTTCCAGCATGTTCATGCGTTACCCATTACAGGCCTAAAGCTCCAGGGTGGGAAAATGAAAAAAAATAAGGAAAATGTTAATTAAATGAAAAGAAAATACACTGATTAAACACTTCTGTGAAGTAATGTCTGGTTGTCAATGACAGAAATAGCCTCAGAAAATGTTTAATCAAGGGTACTGAATTTATGACACCTAAATAACAGCTCGTTTTATGGGCTTCAGGTTCGTTGGGACTGGCACAGCACAACCTTGAACAGACTGTAATTGTGGACTTCCTCTGTAAACGGTGCAATTCAATCAAACGGTAAAAACGTCAGTTTGAATAAACTCACTTTTAAATGATACAAATACGTTGACGTACATAATTAGTAGTGTATTTCTGGCTTTAAAGAATCCTTAATTTGACATCTGATACAATATTTGGATGAATAAAAGGCCTTGGAAAATCTTGGTTTGAATGAATAGTTAATCTAATAACGATGAAATGGTGCTTTAAAATGTAACTATATAAACTCTAGTAAAAGATCTTTGATCTGATGAATTCATTCTTTAAAATCAAGAAGTAAAAAATAGCATTTTAAATGTGCCTGTAACAGAAGTGCTTTGAACATAGCAGATTAAAACACAAAAATACATCAAAGTTTGCATATCACACATTTTTTTCCAGACTTACTGTACCTGCCTAAATTTAACTGAGCGTATGTTTACAGAACAATATGTCTAAATGTATAAACACGACCAACCAACAGTGCTTGCAACCTAATTTATATCTGTAGCTACTTGTATTTCCAAGAGAAACATGTGAGACCTGATTTTATACAATGAGAATTGAAGACATGGTGAGAAGTTAACGAATAGTTAATCTAATAATGAAATGTTGCATTAAAACCTAACTAAACACTAGTAAAACATCTTTGATCTAGTGAATTCATGCTTTAAAATTAAGAGCTACAAGTAAAAAAAAATCACATTTTAAATTTGTCTAAGCTAACATCTTTGATCTAGTGAATTCATGTTTTAAAATTAAGAATTACAAGTAAAAAAAAAATCACATTTTAAATTCGTCTAAGCTAAATGTAACAGGATGTTTAGAAGTGCTTTGAACAGCAAATAAAAACATAAAAGCTGCATAAAAACACATTAAACACCTTTGATCTAGTGCAGGGGCGTAGATTATGCGGAGGACTTTAGTTTTAATTTGCCTAACTATCGATCTGACCCAGTAGACGCCATAATCCCACTCTGTCTCTCTCCCGTCCCGCTTTCCGGGGGGTTTTTTTGTTTTTTTTTTATGGTGGGTGTTTACGCAGTTGGCTAGAGCAGTGCTGATTGGGGAGAACGGAGGTGCGCTCACTCTTGCCCAGGGCAAATAAGACTGCAACTCAAGGCTGGCAGTCATGCATATGCTCTGGAACAGAGTAATATCGCGTCCACATCGCAGGCTTTGCGATTAGCAAATCGCAACATCTCAAATCGCGATTTCGATTAATCGCACAGCCCTAGAAAACACGACCAACCAACAGTGCTTGCAACCTAATTTATATCTGTAGCTACTTGTATTTCCAAGAGAAACATGTGAGACCTGATTTTATACAATGAGAATTGAAGACATGGTGAGAAGTTAACGAATAGTTAATCTAATAATGAAATGTTGCATTAAAACCTAACTAAACACTAGTAAAACATCTTTGATCTAGTGAATTCATGCTTTAAAATTAAGAACTACAAGTAAAAAAAAATCACATTTTAAATTTGTCTAAGCTAACATCTTTGATCTAGTGAATTCATGCTTTAAAATTAAGAATTACAAGTAAAAAAAAAAATCACATTTTAAATTCGTCTAAGCTAAATGTAACAGGATGTTTAGAAGTGCTTTGAACAGCAAATAAAAACATAAAAGCTGCATAAAAATACATTAAACACCTTTGATCTAGTGCAGGGGCGTAGATTATGCGGAGGACTTTAGTTTTAATTTGCCTAACTATCGATCTGACCCAGTAGACGCCATAATCCCACTCTGTCTCTCTCCCGTCCCGCTTTTCGGGGGTTTTTTTTGTTATTTTTTATGGTGGGTGTTTACGCAGTTGGCTAGAGCAGTGCTGATTGGGGAGAACGGAGGTGCGCTCACTCTTGCCCAGGGCAAGACTGCAACTCAAGGCTGGCAGTCATGCATATGCTCTGGAACAGAGTAATATCGCGTCCACATCGCAGGCTTTGCGATTAGCAAATCGCAACATCTCAAATCGCGATTTCGATTAATCGCACAGCCCTATTACCTACCATAATTTAACAGAGCGTATGTTTACCGAACAATGTCTAAACGCCAAAACACTGATGAATGCTTGCAACCCAATTTACTTCTGTAACTACTTGTATTTCAGAATGAAACAGGATATTCAACGTGAAAAAAACTGGTGACATCTAATTTAAGAAGAATTTAACACATGGTGATGACATATAGTCGCATTTAACAGCTCTAATCGAACTGGCATGAAGATATTAAGATACTATTAACACTAACATTATGATTTCCTGTAAATGTGACATGACTAAACGGGATTGATGTCACACAAAAAGGATATTTCTTTCAGAAGCGAAGTAAGTTTGATGAATCACTCAGAATACGAGCATGTAGGAACACGTAGTAAGAAAATAAACAGCACTTCACAATGACAATCTCCTGCTCTAATATATCTGACCCCAAATCTGCTGAGCAACCTAAAAAAAGACAATGGCAGTTGAACAGAAGTTCCTCATTTGCAGTTTAGTTTTGTTTTAGGGGTCACTGCACGAACACTGCATGGAAAGAAATCAGAACTTATGTTCTCGCTCTATGTTGCCCTCTTTTGCAACCTTTCCGAATGCACCACACCAGAGCAAAACCACCTCCTAACATGGGCCGGTTCCAACCACAAGCCTCCGAGGACAGAAAGAGGCTGTTCTCTCCTCACACTGAAACAATTCCCTCTTAGATTTTATAATGCAGGCAATAATGCAGATAATAGTCAGAGAAGCTTCTTTGGGGTCAGGAAACTTTCAGAAGAGCAACACATTAGACAGCAAGCCATGGAAAAGCTTCTGCGTTCAGACATGGAGACTCCGCAATCCAAACGCCGCATTTCAATTTTCTTCCATCTCTCAAGTTACACTCTAGATGAGGAGCAAGAGTCCTAATGACACTCCGCTGCTTCTGCGGATGGTTTTCCTCGCTCACGCTCATTTTTCAGTGATATTGATGAGGGAGGGCTGTTAAGAACAGATTCATGCCAAAGCTTCTGTCTGCATTTTGGTTAATGACTCTCGCTGATTGACTGTGGCGTTCAAAATTACCCCTCGACTGGTAAAATGCTGTTGATGAGGGGAAAAATATTTTGAATATCTTACAAACAAAATCATTCATACGGAAAACATGCTAAGCGGCAAATATATGAAAGTACAATACATTAACTAGGGTTGGGAATCGAGAGCAGGCACTAATTCAGAGGTTCCATTTTTTTTTATCATTTTCATGATGTCCCGATCCATTAACAGTTCTAAAAGATTTGAATTTTTGAATTTGAATTCTAACAAAATATGGTTTGTTGTCATGGCGATCAACATGCATCTTATTTTCTGTCAGCAATAAAAGAGTACTTGATTCATGGATTCTCAACTCTGAATCAGTGGCAGACCATAAAATGGATGAATTTATTGGAAAATACTACACATATCGTACCTGAATCCAGCACATCTTCATCTTCGATGGTTTTGAGGACTTTGGATTTGTAGTCTCTGAACTGCATGTACCTGATGAGTCGCTGTAATTTTTTCTGATAGAAAAAAATAACAACAGTTTTAGCATTCAAACTAAAACAATCTCCATCCATCTATTCATCCCACAAAATTATCTTTTAGTTTCAGACAGTTTAGTTCTTTCTAGAGCTGGCGATGTGTTCACAATACTGAACTAACATTGTGAATAATGAAATATTGCAAAAATCAATATTGTCGCTAATTAAACAGGCTCAGTCTCCATCCATCTTTGCATCTCACAAAATGATCTTTTAGTTTGAGTCTCTTCACAACATTAAAAAAAATGGTTTCTAGAATTATAGAATTAAAAATTCCTTTCTAGAGCTGGCTGATGCGTTCAGAATAATTTTGCTGCCGACACTGAATTAAGCAGCATTATGAATATTGCAAAAAAATGAATACTGTCTCTATTTTAAACGTTAGGAGAAAAAAATAGACCTTAAAAGGGATAATTCACCCATAAATTAAAATTACCCAATGCTTTACTCATCCTCAAGCCATCGTAGGTGTATATGACGTTCTTCTTTCAGACAAATACAATCAGAGTTATATT
>NW_015627738.1:388888-417653 GCF_001515625.1 Sinocyclocheilus rhinocerous
AAAAAAATGAATACTGTCTCTATTTTAAACGTTAGGAGAAAAAAATAGACCTTAAAAGGGATAATTCACCCATAAATTAAAATTACCCAATGCTTTACTCATCCTCAAGCCATCGTAGGTGTATATGACGTTCTTCTTTCAGACAAATACAATCAGAGTTATATTTAAAAAATATCCTGGCTTTTCCAAGCCTTATAATGGCAGTGAATGGGGGTCGAGATTTTGAAGCCCAAAAAAGTGCATCCATCCATCATAAAAAGTGCTCCACACGGCTCCGAGGGGTTAATAAAAGGCCTTCTGAGGCTAAGCCATGTGTTGGTATAAGAATAATATCCATATTTAAAACTTTATGAACCGTAATCTCTAGCTTCCGCTGTCGTATGCGCGTTCACGAGAGAGTGGCGTTCCAGCAGTCATCCATTTCAATGGAACTAAAACAATCTTTGCATCCTACAAAATGATCTTTTAGTTTCGGTTTCTTCACAACATTCAAGAAAATGATTCTGAATTAAGCAGCATTATGAATATAGCAATATTGCAAAAATTATATATATATATATATATATAATTCATTTCGGTGAATCAGTTGTCCATTTCAAAGAACTGATTCGAAATTATTATGGAAAATGTGTGTAAAACCTTTGTTTATTGAAAGATTATTTTTATAGAAGTTTATTGTGTTTCAGTTCTTGCATTAAACATATTTCATCTACTTACCCTCTTCACTGAAATCACATAAATATCATAAAAAATATCTAAATAATGTTTTATTGTATCAACCAAGCCCTGATTCTTGCTTTTAAACAGTAAGCGAAAAGCAACAGAACTACAAAAGCAATAAAACTACTCAACCAAAGCAGTAGTCCATAAATATGAAGGCTAATGATTTATGTTGTGGTAATGTCTCATATTGGTGTGCTTTTACCTTGTCTTTCCTCATTAGAAATATGATATCCTCTGGTGAAATGGCCCTGGCCCCTCTCAGGAGGGCCACCTCTGCAGCCTGATGGAGCTGCAGGAGGAAAGAAAGAAAGAAATGAAGGCAATTCAACCAGCAAAGAAAGCGGGAGTATGTAACAATCAGCGCTTGGCAAAATCAACCCAAAGCTGTTTTTAAAATCAGCGCTTTGTGAATAACTGACGCACTGCATCTACAGCATGAAGACCTTGAGGAAACCGATAAAGGCTTTTATTTTGAGAGCAGGTCTTGAGTCACTTGGCGTGACGTGAGTCTTGTGCAAGAACGTCTAACTTTGCTATTTCTGCTCAAACAGGTCAGAAAATGTCCTTGAATGCATTGCAAACAGAGAGAAATGCATCAAAACAACAGATAAAAATGAACCAGGCACAGCAAAATACCACGTGGTGCTTGTCTGGATATGAAAACAAGATAAGCAGTCTAGAAATAGGATTAATTGCTTATAGCAAAATGTGTTTTATGTGTCCTGGTTTAATGTAAAGACATAATTGACCTTTCTATCAGCCGGTGCATGAGAGGTTTGCAGAGGAATGTCTAAATCATATGCAACTAAATCTTTAAGCTCGAGGAGGACAAAAAACCTGCAATGAAATATGTCTGGTGAAGTGCTATAATTTCACTTTGTTGCCAAAAGAGGAAAAACAGCTCATCCATCATGGTGGAAATGATAGCTGTTCTTATGTAAATCAACATATCCCATGAACGCTCTAGAATTATGGCAAATCTCATGGAAGGACTGTAGTGTTAACTTACTGATATTTTTAAACCCGTCCTTACAAAAGGATAAAAAAGGAGGATCGAGTTCAACAAAAGTATTCTTTGTCAAACTGCTTTAGACGCGAATGTGAAAAGTGCTATATAAATATACTGCACTGAACTAGAGCAAACCGCAGCTAATGATCTGTGACGTATATAATAACAAACACACAAAAAGAGCAAGATCTGATTACTTGTAGAGCTGGTATTTCTTAGTTAAAAAGATAAGTTAAAACCGTAAAACCTAAAACGTTGCTACCGTATTTTTTACGGTAAAATTCCGGCAACCACAGCTGCCGGTTTTCTACCGTAAATTTTACGGATTTTTTTTACAGTGTATATAATAACCTTTATATTAATGTGAATCACAAAAAAAACTTAAATCTTAAAATCTTAAAATAAAAATATTAAAGTAAATTTTTTAATATATTTTATTTTTATTTCAGTTAACATTTATTTTGTTTCAGGAAATGAAAGAGATTTATATTTTAAGTTTATTATTATATTTCAAGTGTATTAAGTGTATTTTAGTTTTAAGTAACGATAATAAAGCCCTAATAAACAGTCCTAAAAAAAGTCATATTTTATTTTATTTATTTGTATTTTATTCTTTCTTTTAATAAAAAAAAAAAAAAACGTTAAAGGTGCTAAGTTTGATTAATTTATGTGAATCAGTTCAGACTGTCCATTTAAATTAATATTTTATTTCAGTTCAAATTAATTTTGTAGTTTAAAATGTATTTTGTAAGTAATACATTTTTTTAATGGTTTCAGTTTTAGTGTATTCTTTGTCAAACTGCTTTAGACGCGAATGTGAAAAGTGCTATATAAATACACTGAACTGAACTGAAGCAAACTAATGATCTGTGACATATATAATAACAAACACACAAAAAGAGCAAGATCTGATTACTTGTAGAGCTGGTATTTCTTAGTTAAAAAGATGATTTCATGTTGAGGATGCACTTGTGTATGAGAACAAAATACAATCTGAAAAATGTAAAGCAAATACCATCATGTAATAATCAAAACAGTTAAAAAAATAAATAAAAGATGACATTAGGAATATAAAAATGTCTGAAAAACAGAAGCCTATTTAAAAGATCATTAAGACGTTTTGCATTTAAAAAGATCAACTAATTATTGATAATTTATATGATTTTATATGCTTACGGTTATTAATTTTTAACTGGTACACTGTAAAAAATGACCGTGAATTTAACGGTAAAAGACTGTAAAAATGCTACAGTAAAATCCTGTTATTTCAGTTAACATTTATTTTGTTTCAGGAAATGAAAGAGATTTATATTTTAAGTTTATTATTATATTTCAAGTGTATTAAGTGTATTTTAGTTTTAAGTAACGATAATAAAGCCCTAATAAACAGTCCTAAAAAAAGTCATATTTTATTTTATTTATTTGTATTTTATTCTTTCTTTTAATAAAAAAAAAAAAAAACGTTAAAGGTGCTAAGTTTGATTAATTTATGTGAATCAGTTCAGACTGTCCATTTAAATTAATATTTTATTTCAGTTCAAATTAATTTTGTAGTTTAAAATGTATTTTGTAAGTAATACATTTTTTTAATGGTTTCAGTTTTAGTTAACAATAATAACCCCGGTAAATAGCCAAAAAATAATTTTTTTTTAAATAAAGTCATAAAAAGGTGCATTTTAATTTACTCAAAATATAGTTTCTTATTTCTTTCTTTTTTTTTTTTTTTTAATGAATCAATTCAAAACTCTTGATTGCTTTGATTGAATCATCCGTTAAGCAGGTTCATCATGTGCCATTTTTCAAGTACTAAATGTTTTTGTAAAAAATATTTAGGAAATGTGCTTCATGAGAAATCAGAGGAAAAACATCTGTCAAAAAAAATTATTGCATTGTGGTATTGATAATTGTGCTTAATTGTCATTACAATAAATTAAGAATGAAAAAAAAATTAATTGTCCTAAAAATAAGGTTGAAATTTTGATATTTTGTGATATTGACTATCGGACCTGAACTTTTTTTTTTTTTTTTTACATGTTAGCAATATAGTGGTACATATTAGTTATCCGTCGATATCGGCTGACATTCTTTAATTTATCGGTCAATGTTAGATATGTAGTTGTGTATTTCAAGAGGCACAAACTTAATCCACCTTGAGTCCTGGAATACACACAAGCAGTTCTCGGCATCTGTAAACATTTGCTGGTCATAAATATATTTGCTCAGGAACGTTCATGTGAGTGTGCGAGCGGGACGGACCCCACACATGCACACACAGGGGGAGCATTTACCGCCGCGCCACAAGACTTTAATATAGATCTCTCTGGCCTGGCATCACACCAAGGTCGACATACCGGCTGCCATGTCTGTCCCACCGTTTCACAGAGGAATGGTTTTTAATAGACAAAAATGGCTGTAAGTATGCAGAATCTCATCCCCCACTCTCCACACGCACCCCAGCCAAAATTCCCCATCATCCTCGGAAACCAGAACCACTTTCCTGAGGAATTATATTTATAAAGGATAGTATTCTGATGTACAATGATACATTAACAATTTTATGACCCATTCGACTAGATCTGAACGAGCAAACTAAGAGTAATAATACAGTTTATAATCATTTATTCTCTTAACCCTTGCTTATAAATCTCTCTTATGCTATATTATCACCACATCTTGGATTCTATCTTTTTGTCAATTTGTTTTCTTTTAATTAGCACAGGTTTTGTATTTATTTTTTGGACTGATTGGTCATAGATCAAATATAATATAATATAATATAATATAATATAATATAATATAATATAAGCGAAAAAAGAAAATATAAAAATAAAATCTAAAAAGCATGATTTGTGGATAATTTTGTCAATGCTCATTAAAAAACTTAGGTGCATAAGCTCAGATCAATGAGGCCTATATATAATATTATATAATGTAATGTAATGTAATATAATTAATATAATATATTTTTGAATTATACTATATTAAATAAAATTAAATAATTGTTGAATATATTTTTAAAAAAAATGAAAATGAGAAAGACAAAATTACTAAAACTTACTTTTTAAATTAAATTAACTTAATTTAAATAGTAAGTTTTAGTGCAATGCGATAACATTAAGTAGCATTTTCGGGAAAAAGAAAATCCTCTCACAAATTCAGGGTTAAATGTATATAAACCTATTTAAAGGAAAACATTTGATTGAATTTAGCCCAAAAGGAAAAAAAACAACAAAAAAAACATGATCCCTTAAAAGTCTCACAGTGCGGCTCTTTTCAGGCTTAAGGAAGGTTTTTCCGTACCATTTGCAATCCCTGGCTCGCAAACCTGTCTTCTGCAAAATATCAGATTAAGTTTAGTAATTGCTCTAATTTTACAGGTTGATCAAAGCTGAATGAAGTTGGGCTGTTATTCCATTCACTCATGAACACTGGGATCTCTGTGGTCTTTTTCCAGCGAGGCTGTTGACAGTTTATTCGAGCGGCGAAGGACTGTTTTACCATTTCTGAGATGCCTGAGTTATCATACTACAGTGGTATTCATAAGATTGAGGGTGTTTTTACCCATCTCGATATTATCGTTTTTGGTTTCACTGAAAAAAAAAAAAAAAAAAAGAAGAAAAAGAAAAAGAAAAATCACACTGTGAAAACATGAATGTGGTGATGGTTTGATTGACAGCTGGCCTCAGGAAAAACTGGCCTCCTTGTTTTCTTTTAATGAAACACTGAAAAAGACTAACAAAAATCAAATGTACTGATATTCTTGTGAGCAAAATCGTATGTTCAGGCATTATTACCTCACCCTCATGTCTGTACGACCGGAAGCAAAATATAAGTTGTTATTGTATTACAGTAATGAAAATAACGAATGAGAATCAAAAGTTACAAAAAAAAAAAGCATCCAGAATGAATTGAGGGGGAATATGAGGAGGAAATGTGCTTAAAAGTAAAAAAAATGTCACAATGCAAATATAATATAATATTTTGCATTCTGATATTTATATAGACATTTAAAAAAACATGCATTTATTACATGTATTTATACAGTGTTATTTTAGTATCATCATTTTGATATAATATTCTAGTTTTTTGTTAATATTTGGAATTAGATTTTATTTT
Organism: Sinocyclocheilus rhinocerous; assembly: GCF_001515625.1. Classification (NCBI taxonomy): domain Eukaryota; kingdom Metazoa; phylum Chordata; class Actinopteri; order Cypriniformes; family Cyprinidae; genus Sinocyclocheilus; species Sinocyclocheilus rhinocerous. Next base: position 394,737 of record NW_015627738.1, read on the forward strand.
TATATTTTTTTATAATTTTAGTTAGTTTTAGTAATTGTGTTGTGCTTTTGTCATTTGTATTATTTTATATTATTATTATTATTTTATATTATATATTATTTTATAAATTAATTATACAAATAAAAAAATAAATTAAAATATAAAAACAATAATATATATATATATAAACTAATAAATAGTCTAAAAAACAGATTTTATTTATTTATTTTATTTCTTCTAATTTGGGGTGAAATGTGATCTGGATATGTTTTTGTGAGATTTATCCAATCATCAAAATTGATCCACCTTCAATGTTGGTCTCCAACAAAAAACAAACAAAAAAACTAATTTTTATTTATGTGTTTTAGTTGATTTAGCTTCAGTTACTTTAGTACTTCAAGTTAAACTACATGAAAATGAGAAATTTTGCCTCGGCAACAAGCTAACTTTGATACAAATGTTAACTTTTATTTTGTTTCAAGTACTGAAAATATATATTTTTATAGTTTAGTTTTAGTTAACAATAGTTGAACAAACAACTCCAAGTAAATGTTATCACCGGACATCTTAAGATCTTAAATTGTATCATATGAGCACAATAGCAGCTCAGACGTTCTGCGAAACATCTTTTGTGTTTCAAAACAAAAAGCTGCATTTGGAACGACATGAAGGTGAGCAAATGAACACCAGTCCAGAATCCAAAAACATGCTTGCATATGAGAGCAGAAGACTGAAAGAGCTCAACACGACTGTGAATTCAGTGCCAGCGACTTCAGAGACAGATTCCTGGCCTGAGGAAAGCACACAGATCTTGTTCCTTAATTAGACAAATCAATTTGAATTACAACACATTTTCAAGCGACACTGGCCTCGGCGGGCCTCTGGTTCATGTCACGTTACAGTGCTGGAGGAAAAGGCCGAGCTTTCATGCAACAGAATGGCAGAAGTCAAATAAACAAGCCTGCTGAAGATCATTTCCTCTCCTCTGCTGCTGCAGTGTTCTGAAACCAAATCCATTATTTGATTACACTAGAAGAGGTAACAGGAAGAGCGGGAGAATTCCACTCACAGCGTCCTTGTAAAGATCAATTACACCATTTCCTTTGCAAGACGACAAAATAAAACAAGCGGCGATATTTTCAGAACTCAGACAGGCAGATTTCACGTTACTTAAGCGGGAAACCTCACTGGCGGCTTGATCACATCACCTGAAAACCTAATGTGATGGCTGAAAAACTTCATTAGACTTTCAACACAAAGCTGAGGGCCACTGGTTACTGCGCAGAGCTTGGAAGGAGTTTAGCAATGTTTTAAAAGGTAAGTGACGTGGATAAATCACACAAAACCTGTCAAGAACACTCATGTCAACACATCATATTTTCCAAAACTGAAAAGGGTTAAATAAGTGGAATATTTTGCATGATGAAAAAGATACGACAAGTAAGCACATTTGACCTAAATTCATTAAAAAAAAAACAATTCAAGAAAATATAATGTGAAAAAAAATGAATTATTTAATGCTGATTTAAATAATATGAAACAAGTATATACATACATATATGTGTATATATATATATATATATATATGTGTGTGTGTAAATATATATATATATATATATATATATATATATATAACATTTGTCAATGTCATAATGCAAACAAATATTATATTATATATTAGTAAACAGCAATGTTATCTTAGTATCATAGATGTACTATTATAGTTTTTATTAGTTACTTTAAATTATATATCATTTTTATATTTTCTGTTTTCATATTACTTTAAATTTAAGTTTTAGTAATTTTGTTGTGTTTTGGGGATTTATTTTTATTAGTCTTTAGTTTTTTTTGTGTTACATAGTTTTTTAATTAATTTTTATCTATTAGTTTTAGCATATTTAGTTTTAATTATTTTAGTAATTTACGTTAAACTAAACAAAAATGCCTTGTTAACAAGCTGAAATAAGGTGAGTTTTCATATTTTATTTTATTTCAGTTTAGTAAAAAATGTGTTTTGTTTCAAGTAATGAAAATTTATTTGAATGGCTTTAGTTATCACCCTGGTAAATGGCCCGCAAAATAATCCTAAAAAGGTGTAATTTATTTTCTCAAAATATGATTTTGGGGTGAAATGTGACCTGGACATGTTTTTGTGTGATTTATCCAATCATGAAAACAACCCTATAACGCTGGTCTCCAAGAAACCGTCTGACCTGCTTCATAACAACGAGAAATCAGAGGGAAAACATTAGTCAAAAACAATTAGTGAAAAACACTAACGCAGCGGCGTTATCGCCAGAACACAAACTCGTACAGCTCGACAAGACAGAATGTTTTGCTTGTGTTCTGTGGTTTAATGGTGATGTTTGGCAGGGAACTTTATCAATGTTTGCCGAAACTCAGAGTCCTTGTGAGACGGGCAGTTCGATAAGTGTTTCCCATTTGCATCAAAAACCGTTTCTGGTCTTTAGATGCGGCTCGAGTCCTTCAGTGTAGGTTTGTGGGATTTTTAACTCATTTTAACATCGAGCAGGTGAAAATCTGATGACTTCTGTGCCAATGTTTAATGCTTAAAGCGATAGTTCACCCAAGCAATAGTTTCTTTCTTCTGCTGAACACAAAAGAAGATATTTTGAAGAATGTTGGTAGCCAAACAGTTGCTGGTAGCCATTGACTTCCATAAATACTATGGAAGTCAGTGGCTACCAGCAACTGTTTGGTAACATTCTTTGAAATATCTTCTTTTGTGTTCAACATAAAGGCTTGGAACAACTTTAGGGTGAGTAAAGGATGACAAAAGTTTCATTTTAAGGTGAACTATCCCTTTTAAGATTCAGGGTTTGCGCTCTTCTCTGGTCCAAAATGGTCCTGAATAGCATTAAGCAAGCTTCATCATGCAGAACGTGAACTTACTGTATACAAACCACATCACGATGGATTGAAACTCAATAAATATACCACATTACACAATCCGGCCGCAGCAGGGAGGTCTCAGCTTTCGGTTTTGCGATGGTGTGAATAAGTAAACATGTTGTCAACGGACGATGCTGCAACGACTTATTTCTAAGAACGATGAGACCACACATTCCTACAAGCCTCGCTCCCCCTGGAAAAACTCCACCAAGGCCATTTATTTAAACAAAACACTTTGCCAATTTGTCCTCCCTGCTCGACAGCAGAGAAGCTAATTGATTCGGGCACCGAACGCTTCTGACATATGTCAGCGTGAGCACCTGGACTGGAGATGGCAGCCGTACTTCCACATCCCAACCCCAAACATCCGGCCGGCGTTCCCTCACCGAGCTGCAGGCGTCTGGGCTTCGGGACGGGGTTGAGTCTGGCTCTGGCAGACGTCTTTTAACCAGTCTGTGTGCGGATGAATGGAAGTCTCTTAGCTTAAAACCAGCCCGAGCGCTGGAACCGATTCTTGAATGGCTAAATATAAATATATCTGACTCTTTATTAACAGACCACCTATCACCGAGGCAGACGGCAGAGTCCGCAAAGCAAACAGTGTCAACAAAATGCAATAAAAATGGTAACTAGGCAAACAGAAGTAGGTAAACAAAAACAGCTAGCTGTTTAGCTTGCTGAGGGTTTTCTGGCAGAACACACTGATCTAGATAAGTTTCTGGACCTCTCATGTCCACTTCTTACCTGAAAAGAAACACAGTTTCACTGAAGTAGATGGTGATGTACTGTAGACAGCAATGCCTCTTGATGAAAGATGGAAGACTTCCAGTCTTTATTTAAAGCCCTCCTGAACAGACGGGTAAATCTCACCTGCCATATTTCACCCAAAAATCACAAGAAAGACATAATTATATTTTTCCTAATGTGCAGACAATTAAGTACCCCCCCCCAATTCATGCTACTATTATCTCATTAATATTTGACTACAATTAATATAAAAACAATTGTAGTATACTCAATATTTAGATATAATTCATATAATAGATTATTTCTAATATTATTATTAAATTAAAATTAACATAATAGATTATTATTATTTAATAATATAGATTATTGTTATTATTAAATACAAATGTGTGAATTTAATTAATTAAAAACAATTACATTAAAATGTATATATAATTAATCAAATTAAAACTAATTAATTAATTAAAAACTATTTTATAATAAATAGAATCCAATCAGAATCAGTCTTGAAAGTAATCAGAAATTACATACATTTTAAAAGTAATTCATATTATAATTGACAAAAAACATATATACCACATGCATAAAACTTAAATTTCTCCATGCAAAAGAATATATTTTTGGGGTGAAATATGACCTGGACGTGGAGTCACACAGATATGTTGAAAAGGTATGAAATGAGGTGTTACCCACATGAACATCAAAAAGTCTTCTAAAGAACAGTACAGGAACCTCAGGAGAAAAATATTTCCCTCGTCTGAGAGACCAAAATAAATCTCTGAACTTGACTTTACCAGCTGACTACTGGTCATTAAACGGATTTGTACACTGGACTCATAAATATATTCAGTAGAAGCACAGACTTGGGCAATTTTCAAATTTACATCGGTGGTCCGCACTGAAAGGGTCGTACAGCAAAATTGCTGTCGTTGCAAAAAAACTACCCTGGAGACTGATAGAAAGACTGGAATCAGAGAAACTCCTGGGGAATAAAGGTCTACGAAAGCAGAGCCTGCCAACATCTGCACCTGGTGCTACAGGAAAACGCCGAGTGAACTCTGTTTCACATGTCAGGAGAAACGTCAAGGCTTTTCACAGGCATGTTCGCTTATTCTGCAACTAGTCATTCCAGTTAGAGGAAGCTGACGCTGGATTAACAATTTCCCATTCAGATTACAGAACCTAAACTAATAAAACTACATCATCAGTCTTAATATTTGACTACAATTAATATAAAAACAATTGTAGTATACTCAATATTTAGATATAATTCATATAATAGATTATTTCTAATATTATTATTAAATTAAAATAATTTGTGAATTTTATTTTAATTTATTATAAAAACACATTATAATATATTATATATATATTAAAATATTATATATATATATATATATATATGCCTTTCTGCCACTGCTTAAAAGCTATAGGAAGTATAACAAATCTCTCTATATGGATGGATAGATGGCTTTAGCAAATTAAGTAAATTATTAACCCTCTGTTGCTGCTTGTGTGGCGATTTTTATTTATTTTTTTAATGAAATTAGTGTACTATATTTTATATATTTAGTTCAATAAATTTTAGCACAAACTTAAGTTTAGTCTCTTTATAAAAAAGGCATTTGGCAGATTATTTTATTAGTTTATTACAAAAAAAGCACAAAAATAAAATTTTTAAATTTTTGCAATAATTTTTTCAAAATTGTAAAATGTATAACAAATTTTCCAAAGAACAGTACAGGAACCTCAGGAGAAAAATATTTCCCTCGTCTGAGAGACCAAAATAAATCTCTGAACTTGACTTTACCAGCTGACTACTGGTCATTAAACGGATTTGTACACTGGACTCATAAATATATTCAGTAGAAGCACAGACTTGGGCAATTTTCAAATTTACATCGGTGGTCCGCACTGAAAGGGTCGTACAGCAAAATTGCTGTCGTTGCAAAAAAACTACCCTGGAGACTGATAGAAAGACTGGAATCAGAGAAACTCCTGGGGAATAAAGGTCTACGAAAGCAGAGCCTGCCAACATCTGCACCTGGTGCTACAGGAAAACGCCGAGTGAACTCTGTTTCACATGTCAGGAGAAACGTCAAGGCTTTTCACAGGCATGTTCGCTTATTCTGCAACTAGTCATTCCAGTTAGAGGAAGCTGACGCTGGATTAACAATTTCCCATTCAGATTACAGAACCTAAACTAATAAAACTACATCATCAGTCTTTACCAAACAGTCTTTCAATGAGAGTCAATTCAATGGAACTAAACACAAGAAAAGTTTAAAGCACCCTAATCATCTTATCACTTTAAATAATCATATTATAATGAATAAAGTGTATGAGTTTGACCAGAACACATTTATTAAAGTCTCTTCTTAGAAATACGTCTATAAAGGGATAGTTCACCCGAAAATGAAAATGTTGTCATCATTTACTCACCCTCAAGCTATTTCAAAGAAGATATTTTGAAGTAACCAAACAGGTGCCGGTAGCCATTGACTTCTATATTATGGAGAAAACACCATGTAAGTCAATGGCTACCGGCAACTATTCTGCAACTATCTCTTTAAATTACGACACAGTCAATTCATATTTTAAAAACAACTGCAGAACATGAATGATGCAGCTGTTCTAGAGGTAAAACAACAGTATCTTACATACAGCATGATGGCGAGCACTAGAGGTCACTGTAAGGATCTCAAAAACTTCTGCTTGTGTGGCACACAATGGAGAGATGCTCCACTAAACACTCGTCATCATTCCTGACCGTCTATCAGTGTACAATCACTCAAAGTGCTTAAGAGAAGTCCTGAACGATCTGCTTTCACGTAAGACTGCATCTCAGTCTGAAGGCAGATCATTTCTGCCTTTCTGTTCACACATGCAGAGACTGTGACTCTACAACAAGCCAATGGATTCTGCTGAGTCACAGACACTCAGACCTGCTGTCCTGCTCCAACTCAAGCTGCTGGAGATCAAACACTTCTGATTTTGCTTTTGATCAGCATCTGGTTTTGCTCCAAGACACGGGTTTTAGATTAGAGCAAAACTGTTAAGTACCTAAACTGTTTTTTATGCAAAACTGCATTTTGATGGTTTTAAGTTCTCACCAGCCAATATTGATTGCAAAAAGCAAACTGTGTTTGAGAGGTTGATCACACAGCCTTTGACATCATCAAAAGATATGAGAAGAGTTTCCTCTGCTTATAAACGTAGATTTATACATGATTACATGGTAAGTTGCATTTGATTATTTTCATTTAGCAATGCTTTTTCATACTACCAGGATCTTCTGCAAAACACAAAAGAACATTGGGTTCCCAAACAACATTGGACCCCACTGACTTTAAATGTAAGAGGGAAAAAAACACTATATTTTCCTTTAAGTTTAACAGAGAAAATAAAGTCTTCTCCTCTTTTCTAAAAGCAGATAATATTTATACATGATTATATTGTTAGTTGAATTTAACTATTTTAATTTAGCATTACATTTTCATACTACCAGGAACAAACCTACAACAAACCAGTTGAAAACCACAGATTTCGAGGACAAATATCTCTTTCTTACTAGAATGCATTGCACAGAAGATGTTGATTTATGTGGGATTTCATGCAAAATTATTGTAATTAAAAGGAGAGTTCAAAAAAAAAAATAAAAAAAAATTCTGTCATAATTTCCTCACCCTCATGTCATTCCAAACCTGCATGATATTCTTTCTAGTGGTCGACCGATATTGGTTTTTTGACAGCCGATGCCGATATCTTGGAAAGCAGGGTGGCCGATATAATTGTATTTTAATTAATATTTAAGAAATTTGAAATAATTTGAAAATGGATAAAAAAATACATTTGTAAATTACTTATACTTTAGATGACAGTATTTTCCACAAATAAATAAATATTTAATAAAAATAGAATTTAAAAAAAGAAGTAAACTGTAACCAACAGAGCACTCCGTATTCTGGGAAGTTTGTGTGCATTGGGAATCATATTTTTTCAAATAAAGTCAAGGTAGCACTCATTTTCATACAGCACACAGTGAAAATGACATATGACAGTAGGCAAATGCCGTCAAAATAAAAGTCCCGCCTCGAACGCATCAGCCAAACAGAAAAACTTATCGGCCGATGCCGATATTTGAAAAATGCCAAATATCGGCCGATATATCGGTCGACCACTAATTCTTTCTTCTGCAGAACGCAAGAGAAGAAATTTGGAAGAGCGTTGGGTTCCCAAACAACATTGGATCCCTTTGAATTTCATTATACACACAAAAAACAAAGGCATTTTTCAAAAGATCTTTTTTGTTTCACAGAAGAAAGAATTCATACAGGTTTGGAAGCAAATGAGGTAAATGATGATGACCGAATTTTCATTTCTAGGGTGACCTATCCTTTTGAGTTGTTGTCAGGCAATAATTCATTGCAAAAAGCAAAAAGCAAATTCTGTTTAAGTTCGATTGGACAGATGACCTATGACATCATCAGCAAAAGATGCGAGAAGAGTTTAATCCTCCTTTCTAAAAGTAGACATTTATACATGATTATAGTTAATTGCATTTGATTATTTTCAATTAGCATTGCTTTTTGATGCTACCAGAACAAACCTACAGCAAACCAAGATACATTTTCTTTTTCCTGCTAGAATGCAATGCACAGATGATGATTTATGCATGATTTAATGCATAAATACTTTGATGCAAAATCACTTTAATTACATTTACATAATTATGCATTTGTCAGATGCTTTTATGCATAGCAATATGCACGCATTCCAAATATATATATATATATATATATATATGCACATACACCAATAAACAATACAGTTTCTAACTGTTTTCAGAAGGCAAACTGACCAGAGACACCATAAATCATGAGGCATAAAGTGACAGACACCCGAGGGAGTATGCAAGGTGTAAAAATGTAACTTCATCCATGTCTTCTGTCACACACACACACACACACACACTGACAGTGCGGCGTGAAATGTTTTGCAGGCCATCTGGGAAGGATTTATTGTGCAATTTGGTTTATTACCGCTGTGGTCTTCGGCTAAGTAGCTCGCTCACAATTACATTCCAAGCAGCACTACACCTGGCCTCTCCGAACAATAACAAATCCACGAGGGAGGAAACCCAAAATTAATGAAAGGTTATCGCCATCATGCCCGGTTTAGTGCTCACTGCTGAGACGAGCGGGTTATTTATAGCCCTGCGAAAATAAACACGAAAATATCGCCGTAATGCCAGACAGACTTTGTCATTCTGGAATCGCCAAATGAAGAAAAACACAAGGAGATCGGCCACTTTGAGGAATTTACAAGGTGCTGAAAGGCAGATATGCATGGAGACATTCTTCAAAGCTCGACAGCTGGCTAATCCACGAGGGAGGAAACCCAAAATTAATGAAAGGTTATCACCATCATGCCCGGTTTAGTGCTCACTGCTGAGACGAGCGGGTTATTTATAGCCCTGTGAAAATAAACACGAAAATATCGCCGTAATGCCAGACAGACTTTGTCATTCTGGAATCGCCAAATGAAGAAAAACACAAGGAGATCGGCCACTTTGAGGAATTTACAAGGTGCTGAAAGGCAGATATGCATGGAGACATTCTTCAAAGCTCGACAGCTGGCTATCTGAAATCTCATACAATGCTTTCTTGAGTTCATTACACTGAAAATATGCTGTATATTACATGCAATACTACTGTATGTATGTCATGTTGTTATATATCATATCAGTTATTTTATAGCCTTTTATAGATCCGATTGGAAACACGTGTGTCTATAAATCTGCCTGGAGCCGGTGTGAGAAAATAAAGATGTGCTTTGGAAATCAATATTTACCTTCTTTTCAGAAATACTAGAGACACCAGTCGAACCCTCACCTGTTATGGCAATATTTGGAGTGCCGTAATATGATTTTAGTGCTAAAAAGTTTAATAGCATTTGCCAGCCTTATAGCAAGCAGAATTGTACTAATCAAATGGAAATATTGTATTAGAGACCTCATGCATCATCCAACAAGGGGAAAAAGGCACTTTTCAGTAAAAGATAAGAGCCATTATGTTGATTGGCAGCCAGTCTTGACTTGCATAATAAATTAGTTAATCAATTAATACTCATTATATACTTCTACAATATGCATTACTATTATTATTGCATTAATTTATAATTGATATACATATATAAATAGATAGGTGAGCCAACTGAATATAATGCATCATATTTTTCTCCAGATTTTGTATTATTTTTGAATTATTTATTCATGTATAATATAATAATTGTGAACTATTTATTATTTTATACCTATATGAATAGACATACAGACAAATAAACATGAGCAATATATATATAATGGACCATGTTTGTGTTCATATTATTGTATTATAATTTATTATTATGAATTTATTTTATAATATGTATAAAATATGTTTTATTTATACAGATAGATGAGCCAAATGTATATAATGTACTCTCTTTTTATTCATATTTTTGCATTATTGTGATATTTTTATGAATTATATATGTTTAAGATATTTATTTATTTAGACAAGTAAACATATAATTATTATTATTATTTACTTTATTTTATAATATAATATTTATAAAAATGTATAGATATATTTAAATCTATATCAATCTATCTATACATACATGTATGTGTAAAAATTTAAGGGGGTCTGAATACTTTCCGTACCCACTGTATATATAAATATAAATTAAGGATGTGCAAATGATAGTCAACATAAATGCATAAAGCAAGAGCCTGATCATCTGGTGGTGGGACGTTTTCTCTGGGCGCAGCTGCTTTCTTCAGCGGGCAGGGGAACAGATGAGGGGCGTCAGAACTTTAAACAGACCCCATTGATCTTCTCAATAAAACGTGGCTCTGCAAACTGCAAGACCCCAAAGCCATGTCAAAGAAAAGCGAGGAGATTTTGACATCCTGGTAATAATAGGGTCTGAAATCTTTTGTTGCCAAGAGTGAGCCAGCGCTACACAAATATTTAGTTTGATTCGGCTTGTGTTCGCATGCATATTCTGCTTCTATATGACAGATTCAGCCACCGTGAGGGTTTGGCTCTGAGAGGAGAAACACAAAAATACCACACTGAATCTGAGCGTGTAAAATAAATGCAGACCGTTGGCTCGCCTGATTTAAGAGCTCTCAGATTCGACAGGCTAAATGTTAAAACAATGAATGTTAAGAGCTGCTTTACTCCTTTTTGCAGCTACGGGGTGAAAGGTTAAATCCACTGCAATGTGTCAGAGTTTGCTACGTGAACTCTGAGAGATAATTCTCCCAGCCAGCTTCCAAACTCCAGGCGCCCTCTGAGCAAAAGCAATTACATCTGCAGTCAGCGTGCCAGTAAAGAGCAGGCCGCTTCCCGGTGATATTTGCTGGGCTCCGTTCAGGGGAATTCTGCTCCGGTACACTCAGTGTTTTGCTTTCACTTGTGGACGCGTGTTCACGACAGTATCATGACACACGTGTTCATGACAGTACCATGACGCGAGCGTGTGGCGGTCATGGTACTGTCGTATTTTTGTTTTCTTTGCGCAAAAAAGTATTCTCGTAGCTTTGTAACTTTACAAATTTGTAAATTCAAAATAAAATAAAATAAAATAATTTCTGCTCCAGGCAGAAAAAATAATAAAAATCTCTCTGACATTGTGTAAGTACAGGTATTTTCATTGACTCACGAGGTTGATGAGCTGGGTGTGCACTATGTCCTCCACCAGGGCGGCGGTCTCGTGCAGTGGTCTGCGAGCATCACCAAGAGCAAACCTGAGAGACAAATACACAAGCTTTACAAAAAGCACTTAGTATATTTAAGCTCCTGACCAACATGTTTCACAATCACCATGTTGAACCCACAACCCTTATTTCAGTTGAGATAAATAACCTAAAATGGATTCTCTATTAATGCCATAACTGTGAGCAAATGTTCATAAAATGGCAATTAACACACAGTTAAGCCCTCAGTTGGGTAATAAAAAGGCATCAGCCATTCATAGCAATAGCTGACATTCATTATAGATGGCTTGAGTATCCAATGCTAGAGCTATTTACAACATCTGAAGGTCTTTATTCACAGTTTTTCCCACACTGCAGCTGCCAAAGCTTCCCACATCGCAGTGTGCTTAATATCGACACAGCGGTTTCATCCAATAGTAGCACAAACCACCGGACGGCCACAGACTCTCGCCTTTAAAAGAGGAGAAGATGGGAACTTCCATGAGAAGCTCAACACTTTCGACGGAAGAGGCTTCATCAAGCAACACGTCTGGCTATAAACTGCATTTCACAAAGAACCATGACAAATGATTTACACTTACTTCATTAGGGAAAAAAATAAGCCATTTTCTTCATGAAGTGACATAATTATGGTCAAAAACCACACAAGTTATGTCTAACTTAGTTTTCATTTTTGAGAAGAGTTTCTATCATTGGCTTTTATATGTTTGGCTTATTGATTTTCTCTCTTCAAACTACACAAAGTTACTTAATATTAGAGATGCACCGATTGCAATTTTCTTGGCCGAATCCGATTTCCGATTTTTTGTTAGTGTTATCTGCCGATACCGATTTTTGCCGATTCCGATTTTCTTTCTAAAAACTATAATTGACAGCATATACAAACAAAAATCTACTTTTACTACAGAAATTAAAGTAATCAAATGTAAAATAACACATCCAGTCATTGTAAAATGTCACACATCCAGTCATTTAATTTTTACATGTCATTGTAAAAATTAAATACAGATTAATGCTTACCATTAAAGTTATAAAACGTATTCAGTCCACGGACCCAATATACTGTTACACAACATGCGTTTTCTTTCTCAACTATTTAACGTTCCAAAACTGACTGTGTTTACTCACCGAGACGGGCATTGATAATTTTTTATGTATTTAAACGTTTTAGCGCAGTTAGCCACTCATTTTGGTATTTGTGGCTCACAAGCTGTTTGAGACTGAGCGCAGCTTGTGTGCTCCACTAATATAGATCAGTGGTGGTGCACGCGTGTTTGGTGTAAGCGCGAAACCTGCGGGAATGACTAAAATAATGCGCAATACAAGCACTATTTAACCGGAGCGAATGAGACGTGTGTGTGAGAGAGAAGGGGTTGCCGATCACCGATCCAGGCCGATCATGAGGAAAATCGGCCGATTCCGATCCCTGGCCGATCGATCGGTGCATCTCTACTTACTATCCATTAAGTATGAGTATATTTAACCCTGGCAAAAATTAAAAAAAGAAAGAAAGAAAAGAAAATACTACAACCAGTGCCTAATTGCATTTTTATTTACTTCATATGGTTCAAAGACACATAAAGCACTTATGGAATCACCTAGTGCTCAAACTCCGGCTCCGTGCATCTGGTTATTGAAGTCTCAACTGTGACCGTCTTCAATTAACTTTTATTGTGTTCCTGTTTTTTTCTACTTCTTTCACTTCAATCCATTTGAATCCAAACACCTCCCAGAGGAAAAACCATAATTTACTCCAGTGTTGTAATTTATTCCACTTGTTTAGTTACAAAGCATTTCAGCTCAGCTAAAAAATAAATAAATAAAATTAAATAATAAAAAATTAAATAAAATTAAATAGTTTAATTTATTCCACTTGTTTGGCATTTCAGCTCATACCAGGAGTAGCAAGATAACACAGAGCCTTTAACATAAAATAAAATAAATTTATTCCACTTGTTTTGCATCTCTGCTCAGACCAGGACACTAGTACGACAACACAGGGCTTTAATAATAAAATAAAAAATAAATAAATAAAAATTAAATTAAATAAAAAAATTATGGAAAAAACAATTTCCTCCAGTGTTGTAATTTATTCCACTTGTTTAGTTACAAAGTATTTCAGCTCAGATAAAAAAATAAAAAAAATAATAACAAATTTAATTAAATGAAATAGTTTAATTTATTCCACTTGTTTGGCATTTCAGCTCATACCAGGAGTAGCAAGATAACACAGAGCCTTTAAAATAAAATAAAATAAAAAATAAATGTTTTATTTAAATAAATAAATTTTATATAAATCTCTGCTCAGACTAGGACACTAGTACGACAACACAGAGCTTTAATAATAAAATAAAAAATAGATAAATTAAAATAAAATAAAAAATTAAACAAAACAGAAAGCGTAGATGCTTCAGACTGAACTGCAATCAGTAGAGGACCATTTTTGCCATCCCAATGTCTTCTTTTCAATATGGGTATTTAACGAATACATTTGACACACTGATACACTTAATACGTTTCTAGCAATGACATTAGTGGACATGAAAATGCATTTTGACATCACAAAGTATATTTATCATGCATCTCTCTGGAATATTCAATTCTGATCATTATTCTGATGTATATATATATATAATACACGCACACACACAAAAAAAACAATATTATTATACATTTATGTAATATTATATTATTATTTTCTACAGTGGTCTGGACCTCTACATATCACTAAACCTTGTATAAAAATATAAATAAACGACAGTGATGCTTGGAACTTAAAACAACAGAACTATTTGGTTTTACTCAGTTCATGGTGGCATCAGGTTTACATGTAATGATTCTAAATTTTAAACATCACAAAATCCACAAAGTTATTGTTACATGGTTAACCGATGCAATTATGATTGTGAATTGATTCAGCAGACGGCTGGTGAAATCTAATTAGGGTTGTAACCAAAGTACAACGTGTTTTATATGAAAACATCTTGTGCTTTATTTTGTTGCATGTACTCGGCCCTCGGGCCGCACACACTGACTTCACTAATGTGGGCAGGGTTTAAAAAAAAAAAAAAAGTCCTGTTCAGATTGATACGAGACTCATGTTGGGGTCCTGAGCATCCTGTCGGTTTACTTCACAATAATGAACCTGTACATTACTTATTAGACAATTTGGCTTATTTCCTAGCTTTTACAGTTTGATATCTGTTATAGTAATGCTAATATTACTCAATATCTCCAAAATAAGGTCCACAATCATGCTGCTGGATTTGAATGAATCCTCCCTCTTCATTTGACTTTGACCAGCTAAAGCGAGCTCGGCATCACGATTAGAATTGCATCCTGTCTCTTTCTAGCATCTAAGCGGGCAGCGGGCAGCGGGCAGACAGCATCATCCGTTTGCAAAAATAAGCTGAATGTTTGTATAGAGATGTTGGGTTGTGAGCGCGCCTGCGGTGGTGCTCTTTCCATCTCGCCAGCTGCCCGTATTTGCTTAGAAACAGAGAGAGCAATGTGACTGATGTAAACACATTGATTTGACAGTCCTGACTCCAGAAAACAATCAGTGTTTAAATACAGTGCAGAGATCAGAGATGCTTACAGTAAACATCTCATCCACAGGGACCCGGGGCCAGACGACCAACACCATACAGTACAGCAACAGAGACAGTGCGACTAGCTAGAAGCAGTTTAAAGAAAAAATAATATTTAAAATGAACATGAACCAGTTTACATTTTCATTACACAATCCTGGTCTTAATTTAAACGATAACTCATATGCACGTTATTCTACAGGAAAAAAGTCTTCATAATCTTTCATCAAAGTGCATTAAGTCACTCCTCCTCTGAAACGACGTTCCTTTTTGCTTGAGGTCAACTAGGACACAAGCTACTGATTAAATGTTTTTTTTAGACATTTCTTTAGGCTATATTTAAATCTATTAATTTAGTAAAATTAATGCTGCTGTTGAAGGTAATAGAGTAATGGTTAACTAGATTTTATATTTGATATGTATTATTTTATTTATATTTTAGTAAATAAAATAATAATGAAATAACAATAAAATAACAATAAAAAATATAAAATGATCAATAAAAAATAAAAAGTAAAAATATAACGTGTTTTATATGAAAACATCTTGTGCTTTATTTTGTTGCATGTACTCGGCCCTCGGGCCGCACACACTGACTTCACTAATGTGGGCAGGGTTTAAGGATAATATTTTCATTTCACAACGCTAGCGTATGTCTTGCTTAGGTAGATAAAAAGAGCGGCTTTATCCCCGTTCAATCAGTAACTACTGTTATCCGAACCAAAGCACTGAATCAAGTCAATGAGGCAGTTTTAAGCCCAAGATAAACTGCAGAACAGCAAATGCTGTTTATATTTCAGACGCTCTCGTGGGCCGAAGAGACAAGCGTAAGATCCACACAGGGAGAGGAAGGGAGAAACTGAGGATGGAGGAAGTTTCTAGACTGTATCGTGCCGTCCTTAAACACCGTTACGCAGTCTGACCACCTCACCTGGGACCTGACATCACAACACTGAGAGAAAACATCCTCGTATCCTGGAAACAACTACAGAACCAAAAATAATAAACCTTTATAGATGTCCAGACCACTGACTCAAGCTAACCAAAGTCTTATGCCTCAGAACACTTAAAAAAATAACTTAATAAATAAAATAATACCTCTTAATAAATAAATAAATAATTATTAAAATATAATTCTAAAATTATTATTATTATATAATTAAAAAAACATTAAAATAACCAAAGTCTTATTCTTCAGAACACTTATAAATTATTATAATAATAATAATAATAATATAAAAATAAATAATATAATTTCATGGGTTTTTTTTATTAATAAGAACTGTTTTTATAATTGTATGACGATTATTATTAAACCATTTACAGTCAAAACATGTGTAAATTAATCACTTCAATTTATTTAAATAATATATTATTTTTGCAATATAGTAATGAGAATTTGGAAGAGAAAATGTGGTAAAAAAGGCTTATTTTGTTAATGCTAAATACAATTACTTGTTTTGTTTAAATAAATAAAATAATAAAATACAAATTATTATTATTATTAATAATAATAATAATAATAATAAATTAATTACTTCAATTTATTTAAATAACACATTGTTTTTCTATTACAGTAATGAGAATTTGGTGGAAAATTTGTCACATTGCAAAAAATCTTAATGGTCTGAAAAACAGGCTTAATTTTGTTAATGCTAAAAATAATTTCTTGTTTTGTTTTTTTTCTCCTCCCAAGGGTAACAAGTGACCTAGACATGTACTGAGAGACTCACTCATAAGAAATCTGTATAAATTCATCTAGATTTTGACTACCAACAAATAAAAGCCCTGACAGTTTGAGCAGGATCTGTGATTTTCATCAATGACTTCAGCACTGGGTGGCTTTCGCGTGAGATCACAGCACAAGGAAAGCATCTAAATATTGTGGGTCACTTTAAAAACACCGAATGAGAAAAAAAAGCCAGTGTTTAGCTACAGTATAAACCGGAAAATGTGAATATTTCCTGTGTATCTAATTTCGGCCTTAGAAACCTTTTAGTCCTTCTCCGGACCGTCCCTTAACACTTTATCCAGGATTTTTCCACTTTGAGCTGTATTTAGAGCGTGTGTGTGTTTGTGTGGAGTTTTCCAGGCTCAGAGGCGTTTATAGTGATAGGGTGGGGTTGAGCTGGACCTGGGCTATTTTCAGACAGCGGGGAGACGGAGAAACAGACGTGAAGTTTGATACGAGGGACAGACATTAGTGAGTATTCTGAGCTCTGAAGTACAGCAATGAGAAAGTCCAGATTACAAAACGCACGCCAAATCTGTAAGAAACGTAAAGGGTCACACTTTAAAATCAACAGGAAGACAAAATCAGTGATCCTGATCTTATTGTAAACGATTCATCAGTGCACGTTATTCCACTTTTCAATTCTATTGGATTAAAGTTTAGTCTTGCCTTCCTTTTTTCCATAATGAACATACAGTTTCACTCAGAAAACCATCCAATTACAGAAATAAAATGGGCTAAAATATTAATTTACTCAAAACATGCAAAGTCATTTTGGATATGCAAGCAAGTATGTGCAACAGGATATGATGTCATGCTCTTGGGCTTCTGTTTTTGTTTAAATAAACAACAAATAACTAAAATATGACAAAAATACTATACTTAACTTTCCTGTAACAATGCAAATCATGCAGGCCCATGCTATTAGTATGTGTGAGATTTAGATTGACTATTGGTCAAACATCTTTTTGGTGGCACAAAGTTCACTAAAATCACTAAACTGAAAGAAAAAGACAAAACATCTACTGTATGCATATGCTTAGATCTGCAAGCATGAAGGAAGCACAAAGTCTAGTGTGACCAATAGATGTGAACTTTCCTGTCTTGTCTTAAGTGAACATTAAACCTTGCTGACTGCTTCTTTATGAGCACACACACACACACACACACACACACTCTGTGCTCAGTTTCCACCCGTCAAACGACACAAAAGCTCCGAATGTGTGTTTAAAAATCTGTAAAGTTACTGGCAGACACTGTCTGCTAAAATAAACAGTTGTGGCAGCTCCAGCAGTAAGTGAAAGCTCAGTTTGTTATTTTGTTCAATGCATTGGCAAGCGTTATCGAGACCTTCAACACTTATTACCCACCGCTTATTTGACTTCATCCAACCAAACACAGCCATTTCATGTACGATTGAGGAGCACGTTTCTGAAATATTCACAGTGGACATGCTTCAACAGGTCAAACAGACAAAAATGGGATTAATTATTCTCTCAGACGCTAATTTAGATTATGTATGAGCTATCAAACAAGCTTAATAAGATAGAAAACAGAATACACAGGGGGTCAAAAGTTCATTAAGATGCTTTTGAAGAATCATTACGATTTTTTAATGTTTTTGAATGAAGACTCTCCTGCTCACCAAGGCTGTATTTATTTGATCAGGAAAAACAGTAATATTGAGAAATACTGTATAATTGCGATTTAAAATAACTGCTTTCCATTTGAATAAATTTTAAAATGTAATTTATTCCTGTAATGCAAAGCTAAATTTTCAACTGTTTTCAGCACTGCTTATTTATAATTAATTACAGATTCAATAATTAATAAAGATTTATAATTAATTACAGAATAATTACAGATTCAAATGGTCTATTACTCTTATGAGTACAATCAAAAATGACAGAGCATTTTAAGTTCTTTTCACTCTAATCAGGAATCAGTCGCCACCGTCGACCCCAGAGGGTTAATTTTAAAATATATTCATACAGAAAACAGTTATTTTAAATTGTAATAATATTTCACAATATCACTGTTTTTACTGTACTTTTGATCAAATAAATACAGCCTTTGTGAGCAGAAGACTATTCAAAAACTTAAAAAATCTTAAATCTTTATTATTCCAAAACAGATGTTTTGTTAGAAAAACTGAAATAATAATAATAATAATAATAATATGACCATTTCTTTGAAGCACATTTACGAAAGAGTCACAAAGTTTTGAGCACAAAAATGAATCTGTTTCTTTTAAATCATTTTTAAATCAAATAAGTTTAATAATGTAGAAGCTGATGAAAAAATAAAATGCAAAGTGCAAAGACGTTTGGTCAGACAATACAAAAAAATGTAATGTCCTTTTGTACACTGGATATTGATATCATTTAGTATATTTTGTATTGTTTGATTCAATTCTGCAGACTCAAATTGATTAAGTGTGATTCAACATGCTCTAGAAAATACTTATAGAGACGCAAAACAGCGCAAATGGTACAATCTGTGACTCCTGCATTGAGGTCTGAGTGAACAAGAACACAGATCATTCATTCTAATAAACCCAAGGCCAAAAGAAACTGGCAGGACACTTTCATTTGAGGTAAAAGTTGCTGAAAAGCACCTGGGTCTGAGTGCGGGACAACACGTGAACCCCGCTGCACCCGGCCCAAAGCCCCGGAGACTTCCCAAATCACAAACACATGCCACCCGCAAATCACAGTCTCTGCTGCCAGCGCCTAATGAAGAGAAGTGAGTGATTATTGACGTGCGCCGTTCCCCTCGCTCCTCATCACATCCAAACCTCACATGTCTGTGGAGAGATAAAGGAGCAGCTGAAACGGGTTTGTGCTAAAACTCTAGAGAAATGCTCAGTGTAACGGGTTAATTTCTGAATAACTAAAAACTATTAACTAAATACATTAATTAAAAAAATGAATAATTAAATAAATAAATACATTAAAAATGAATGATTGAATTTTAAAAAATGAATAAATAAATACATGAATACAAAGAAAAATGAGTACATTAATTAATACATATACTAAAAAAGTAATGATTGAATGAACGAACTGATAAATAAATAAATAAATAATAAATGAATAAACAGGAAAAAATGAATGAATGAATGAATGAAATAAAAAACTAATGAATAAATGAATGAATGAAAACAAATGAATAAAAAAAATAAAAATTAATGAATGAAAAATACAAAAAGAAACAAATAAGTGATTAAATTAAGAAATATACTAAAAATGAATGAATGAACAGATAAATAAATAAATAAATAAATAAATGAATAAAAAGAAAAAATAAATGAATAAATATATTAATAAAATGAATGAATGAAAAAAACAATGAATGAATGAATTAATGAAATAAAAACTGAATTAATTAATAAATTAATATATTAAAAATGAATGAATAAATTAATAAAAATAAAAAAGAAGCGAAAAAATATACTAAAAATGAATGAATGATTGAATGAATGAACGACAAATAACTAATAAATAAATGAATAAAAAGAAAAAAATGAATGAATGAACAAACATATTAACAATGAATGACTGCATGAAAAGAAAAATAAATTAATAAACTCAAGAATGAATGAATGAATGAAATGGAAAGAATGAATGAATGAATGAATCAAACACTGAATTCAATCAAAAACATTCAAAGTGAGAGTGATCAGCGTGTCAACCTTTTTTACATTATAATTTCATTCCCAGATAAGAACCACGGTATGTTACGGCAACGCCAAGGTCATGGGTTCGGTTTCAGTGAATGCATAAACTGATGAAATGTATACAAGTCACTGTGGATAAAAGCGTATACCGAATACATAAATGTAAGCTTGATTTGATTACATCATTTGCAGTGCATCATGTGATGAGTAGTTAATTCCCTCTTAAAACACTTTCAGTACACAATCTTTTACTTTTGTTTTTCCCCCCTTCATTTTCCAAGTTTAACACGTTTATTTTACAGATAGCAAAACTTTACATATGATCACGAGTTTCCATTGGATGGAAGTATTTTTGGCTCCTAAAACGTGATGTGTTTGTTTTCCGACATGTCAAAAAGCTAACCTTCATTGTGTGCAATGCCAATTAAACAAACAGGATCATATCTAGCGTTGGAGCATGTCAGAGCGCTGGATCTGATGTGTTTGCTTACATTCTGGTGCAGTGATGTCAACACGGCACTGTAAACTAACATTTGCAATATAATTCAGATGCACTGCTGACTGAACTACTGTAAATAGCGAGCGGAGACACTGACACATCACTCACACTAACTCAATGACAGGAGTGTCTGGAGATCAGACCAATAACTCAACAGCAGACAGACAGACGAGATCATGACGTTTGCCGAAGGCCCACATGCTGAAGACAAAAGAACAAGAGAGTTTAACCAGCAACTACAAGAGAATAACAATAAGGCCCTAAAATCAGCTGAGGAAAGTACAAAGCTCTAAACAATCGCCTTAATATGAGTTACTCTGGCTCAAAATTTTATGAAAATAATTTATAAATTAAAGGTGCAGTACCTGTGCCACTAAAGACACCAGAAATGCAAAAGTAATGACCTTTTTAAACTGGTTTCCCGAACACTGCCATTGGTCAGCTACAAAGTTATTTTCGTAAATGAAAACTAAAACTAAGACGAAATCAATTGGTCAAAAAACATTTTCGTAAACTGAAATAAAATAAAAACATCAAAATAAATGAAAAACTAAAACGAAACTAAACTAACAACAACAGTTATTGCAAAACTAACTGAAATAATAATTATCAAAAATTAATAATCGTTTTCGTAATCATTACGTTCTCACCACGTGGTGGAAAAATATATGAGCTGTGTGTTGGTTTAGGTAAATACCTGTAAATGGCGCATCATACACGTGAGGTTATCTGACGGAGAGACGCAAAGCAGTTTAAAGCAGAGTCCTGCATGGGTCCTGTTAGATAAACCTGCATCCGCAGTACATAACAGAACACCCGACCCGTTATCCGACATACATCATATTTTATTTTTACACGTTTTTACAGCGTTGCTCATAACCAATCACACACGATTCTGTTGAGCTTAGGAATGCAGTAGCCAATCAGAGGCGTTCAAACTAGTCATTGCTGAAACCCCAGAGTTTTGTTCAGACTGAAACTCACGAATTCCCTCATCATAAGCAACAAATTGAAGATGTACGTACGATGTAAGTTAAAGATTCATTTATCATACCGTGTATGGACAGCTTTATTGATTATAAGAGGAGTTATGAGTGCTTAAACACTAGCTAGACTGAACGCTCATTTAGAGTGTGTTCTTTCACTGCATGATTCAGTATAATAAAATGCATTTAGAATGATCCCAAAATTCAAGATATGGGGCAGAAAATGTATATATTTATATCATTTCATATAGTTGATCAATATCACACGAAGAGTGACATTTTTTTCGCGCAAAAATCACAAATGTGATATTGATTTTATACAACAGTTCAATAATCAAGAAGTTAATATTAAGAGACTTACGTTTTAGACACCACATTGCCTATTTTTTCCTCTATTTCGCCAACAAAAATGGTTCCAAACAAAGCCACAGTACTGTTTTGCGTCTCTGAAAAACATGACAGTAGTGTTTCGTTCCTGAATGAATCAACCGTTTAAATGAGTCTGTTCAATCGCAATGACTCACTTAACAGTGACTTGCTGCCACCTACTGGCGGTTTTAATTTCACACTTTAAAGTACCTTTTTATATATTTTTTAAATCATTTCAAATATCAGTATTCAACGTTTTAAGATTAAATATCAAAACATTATTTATGCATTTGTAACTGCAAATTAAAGCATTCATGCCTTGCATAAAACAGTGTGTATATGCATCTAAATGCCACTTCAGATGCAGCTTCTGTGTTTCCTCTGCATTGCATGAATTTTGTTGATAATGATTTTATTTGTTTGGTAACTGCCCCAAATGTCGTATTATTCAAATTTACTTTATTGATTTTATTGATTACACACTTCTAAAAAAAAAATGGCTTTACAAAGGTAAAAATAATTTTAAACTTGCTGGAAATGCTGGAAAACTGTCACTGCTGTGAACTGACCACCACACAGAGTCAGCAACACTCTCAGCAAAATATCGTCTGATTATCGATCGTTATCGATAAAATCCCAGAAAATATAGAGATAT
>NW_015627738.1:420422-433752 GCF_001515625.1 Sinocyclocheilus rhinocerous
AGATTCATTTATCATACCGTGTATGGACAGCTTTATTGATTATGAGAGGAGTTATGAGTGCTTAAACACTAGCTAGACTGAATGCTCATTTAGAGTGTGTTCTTTCACTGCATGATTCAGTATAATAAAATGCATTTAGAATGATCCCAAAATTCAAGATATGGGGCAGAAAATGTATATATTTATATCATTTCATATAGTTGATCAATATCACACGAAGAGTGACATTTTTTTCGCGCAAAAATCACAAATGTGATATTGATTTTATACAACAGTTCAATAATCAAGAAGTTAATATTAAGAGACTTACGTTTTAGACACCACATTGCCTATTTTTTCCTCTATTTCGCCAACAAAAATGGTTCCAAACAAAGCCACAGTACTGTTTTGCGTCTCTGAAAAACATGACAGTAGTGTTTCGTTCCTGAATGAATCAACCGTTTAAATGAGTCTGTTCAATCGCAATGACTCACTTAACAGTGACTTGCTGCCACCTACTGGCGGTTTTAATTTCACACTTTAAAGTACCTTTTTATATATTTTTTAAATCATTTCAAATATCAGTATTCAACGTTTTAAGATTAAATATCAAAACATTATTTATGCATTTGTAACTGCAAATTAAAGCATTCATGCCTTGCATAAAACAGTGTGTATATGCATCTAAATGCCACTTCAGATGCAGCTTCTGTGTTTCCTCTGCATTGCATGAATTTTGTTGATAATGATTTTATTTGTTTGGTAACTGCCCCAAATGTCGTATTATTCAAATTTACTTTATTGATTAAATGTAAGACACACTTCTAAAAAAAAAATGGCTTTACAAAGGTAAAAATAATTTTAAACTTGCTGGAAAAGATTAATTTCTGTCACTGCTGTGAACTGACCACCACACAGAGTCAGCTGTCCATGGCAGTCCTGCAGCACAACACACTCAGCAAAATATCATCTGATTATCAATCATTATCGATAAAATCCCAGAAAATACAGAGATATCATTTGTTGTCAACATCGCACAACCCTAGGCTAGATTTGTAATTCTTTGCTTAGTGATTGTTTGGTACACCTAATTCACTGATCATCGTAAAATCACGATAATGAGAACCTAATCAGAATTAGATTCTCTCACACACATTTATCATTCAGTAGTGCGTTTTAAATATAATGTAAGCGCAACTTGAGTAGATTTAAAAAGGCATGACTGCTTCATTTTGACGTGTATTTGTATACTTTTACCATCTAATCATTCTCAGCATGCTTTAATTTTGTGTCCAGACTAGAGACATTTGCATCACTAAGGTTAAATTAGCCTAAGCCTTTTTTGGCCTGTGCTCTGGAAGTGATCTGTTAATTCTGCTAAACTTTAATTAGCCTACTAAAATTCAATTCAATTCAAATTTATTTGTATAGCGCTTTTCACGATACAAATCGTTACAAAGCAACTTTACAGAAAATTAAGTTACTACAATATTTAGTAGTAGCTTATCAGTGGTGACTGTCAGTTAATGTACATATGGCAGAAATGTACGGAAAAATCAATTAAAGACATAATCAAACAGACGATGAACACTATTAACAGCAATTATTATATGATGCATTCAAACTTATAGCAAAATTTGGTAGTTCTGTATGTTGTTTCAGGGTTGGCTAAAAAACTAAAAACTAAAACTGAAACTAAACTATATAAAAACTAAATAGAAATGTGTTCACAAAATAAAAACTAAACTAAAACTAACAAAATTATTAATGAAACTAATAAAAATGAAACTAAATTTTATTGCAAATTTGAAAACGATATTAAAATAAAACAAATGTAAAAGTGCATAACTATAATAACCTTGGTCAGCTAAACAGACAGTCCCACCCGAAACTCACACCATTGGTTCAGTCGGTATTGTTGTCCATCACATTGCATAACACCTGAGATCCCTTTTTCTATGTTATTTTGTTATCTTTGGTTTGATTTTATTGCTATTAACATTGTTGCTGCTTCGTTCCTGTTCCTTTGCTTTGTATATTATGTTAAAAACCTGAAATATATATATTTTTTAAAACACACACCAAAAGTTTGGACACAACCACTGAACGTTTCATAAAAAATAAAAAAAGAGCAAAATCCAAAAATCCTTCTGAAAGGCTTATGCTTAAATGCTATATAATATAATATAATATAATATATATTATATATAAACAAATGTCTATATTTACATATATATTTACTCAATATACTGTATATATATATATATATACACACACACACACATCAAAAGCATAAAATAAACAAATGTGTATTTACATATATATTTACTCAATACGCTTGACATGTAACATTTACAAAAAATTTAAAACTTACAATTAAATATGCATATATATATATATACAGTATCTCACAGAAGTGAGTACACCCCTCACATTTTTGTAAATATATTATTATATCTTTTCATGTGACAACACTGAAGAAATGACACGTTGCTACAATGTAAAGTAGTGAGTGTACAGCTTGTATAACAGTGTAAATTTGCTGTCCCCTCAAAATAACTCAACACACAGCCATTAATATCTAAACCGCTGGCCACAAAAGTGAGTACAACCCTAAGTGAAAATGTCCAAATTGGGCCAAATTAGCCATTTTCTCTCCCCGGTGTCATGTGACTCATTAGTGTTACAAGGTCTCAGGTGTGAATGGGGAGCAGGTGTGTTCAATTTGGTGTTATCGCTCTCACTCTCTCATACCACGACATTCTAATTTATTGAGATGCACCTGTATACACACTCATAGTTAAAAAAAAAGTGTCACACATAAAAAAAACTAAAAAAAAGTAATAAAATGTGTTGTTTTTTGGCCATATAGTGGGAATGTCCATAGTGAGCAGAGCTGAAATCTAGAAAGTCAATCAACTATATAATATAAATATCTTTATATAACTATAAATATAACAGTTGTTATAATTATTCCCATACATATTATTCCAATACTTTCATTTGAGTTTTCATGACTTCACTACTACTATTTTGCTCTTGGCATGCACAACGTCTTGGCTCTTTCCGGATGGTCAGACTGCTGGTTGTGAATCAACATTTACATTAGAGCATCTGGGCATAGCTGTCTCAGATGTGATGTGCATTTTGTGTGCGGAAAAGGGCCAAGAACTGCAAGACGGACCTGCAGGGTGCTGGGCTATTAAAAAGAAAAAGAAAAAAACGCATTTAATCCAAACCATTATTTAAGCAAAATTACACCAACAAAACACCGCAGCAAATGGTAAAATTAGGGTTCGGGCCACACCCACTCAACCGCAATGTCAAAAATACAATCCCACTAATAGGGTGACACAGTGGTGTGTTGCGTTCGAACGCGTCCAGTCATGCTTTGAGAACGACCAGAGGAAATCTGTGTGTTACTCATATCAGTCACAATGTAATAAAGATACCAGTGCTTCAATAACAGGATATGGTTAGTATTGGTAATTTAGAAATACAGAAAAACAACACTTAAAAATCCACCACAGCTTCTGTTTTCGAGGGCTCGTTTCAAACCGCCCACCTCATGGGGAATTCGCTGCTTGTTTAACTATATTTTCCTGTTATGAAGCTTGGGTTGCTTAAAATTGAACTTGTAAATCTCAAGAATGTGTTTAGGTAAATGAATGGATCTTGTAAATGCGCAAAATGGCCATATAAAACAATTTCACACGAAAATGTCCGCAGCTACAGCGACACGGCAAGTGCGTCTGCGTTCACCACGGTCATTAGAGCTTAACATGTGAATTAAAAACACGGTAACACAACCACACCCTGGTAAAGCCAAACATACTGCAAACATCTGTTTGACACAGCAATCCATGTGAAATCTAGGAGAAAACTATCATTTCTGAAAAGAATAAATCATTTGGTGAGAGAATTGGTAAGTAAATACCAATGCCAATTAATTTCCAGCCCTAAAAACTGACATTCAACACCAGTTTACCCATTTAACCACACATCAATTGAATTGTATATGAAACTGTGCAGTTTCAACACCAATGTGTGAATGTGAACCAAAGCTTATACACTGAAATTTAAAATTTGTGTAGGATTTATTCAACAATTTCCACACAGAAATTGCTAGTAAATTTCACAAATAATTACAAAGAAACAGCAAGTAACTCATTGAATTAATCACAAAATTTTGAAGAAGAAAAACTGGAATAATATTTTCTAACAAAAAATACTCATAATATTTATTTTATTAAAAAATATTTTTTACAGTGTAGATCACTGACTGAATTCTGAGCTCTATCATTGTTTTTATTTTATTATTTTTGTGTCAATTTGTGGAAATTCAGATCTTTAAAGAGTTCACAAATTCTCACAATTTTGCATTCCATTATTGTATAAGTGTTTTTTTTAGTCTTTTTATGTTAGAATCAAATTTCCATGCATTAGCAAATTGAATAATTTTTTTTAAAGAAAATCAATGCTATAAATATTAATAATGGATTAAATATAAATATTACTAAATAAATAATTTTATAATTATAAAAAAAATAACAAAATAAATTATCAATATTATATAGTCATATGCAATTCTGATTAATATTACAGGGCCCATCAAGGAGTGCCCGATAGCCCGAAAGACACTCGGGACAGTTGACGGATTTGTCACTGGCCCAATCGGGCCACTGCTGTGTCGTCACGAAAGTTTATCAGTTACACCGTATTTTTAAGCCTTGCTAATTTTACAATTCAGGCGATTTTAAAGCATTCAAGCAGGACATGATTTTTCATTACCAATTCCGATTGCCTAATATTATGAAGATTCCATTAGATTATTATATTTATTTATTTATTTTCAAGCAAGAGGCAAGAAAGAAGGAAAATATGAGTACATGAACAATATGTTCGTTAGCTCAATTACAGGCCAAACAATCTGTAGCCATTTGAAATTAAAGGCAACCCACTGCATTTTAATCGCGAATTGATCCAAAAAAATATTGGGAAAATTTTTTTTTTTAAATTAGATTGTATAATTAAAACATTTGAAGCAAAACAGAATGGTTTTGAGCTTTGTGAAATGCTACATAAAAAATAGCTGCACGAAACAGAAACAGCAGATGGGCTGAATGAGACGCAAATTCACTCTCTGCCAGCAGGTGGCGCTAAGGACGGGTGTTTTGACATACTTTTGTATGTACTTGTCCATTTAAGCGCAAGAAGATGTGGAAAAAACTCAATTCTGGGCTCAACGCGCTGTGTTCTGTGTTCTGTGTGTTGCGTCTCATTCAGCCCATCTGCTGTTTCTGTTTCGTGCAGCTATTTTTTATGTAGCATTTCACAAAGCTCAAAACCATTCTGTTTTGCTTCAAATTTTTTAATTATACAATCTAATTTAAATTTTTTATTTTTTTATTTTATTTTCCAATATTTTTTTGGATCAATTCGCGATTAAAATGCAGTGGTTGCCTTTAATTTCAAATGGCTACAGATTGTTTGGCCTGTAATTGAGCTAACGAACATATTGTTCATGTACTCATATTTTCCTTCTTTCTTGCCTCTTGCTTGAAAATAAATAAATAAATATAATAATCTAATGGAATCTTCATAATATTAGGCAATCGGAATTGG
The DNA here is from genome assembly GCF_001515625.1 of Sinocyclocheilus rhinocerous. NCBI lineage: Eukaryota > Metazoa > Chordata > Actinopteri > Cypriniformes > Cyprinidae > Sinocyclocheilus > Sinocyclocheilus rhinocerous. Next base: position 426,027 of record NW_015627738.1, read on the forward strand.
TAATGAAAAATCTAAATTAGTGCATCACTGAGTGAAGTATATGCAATGTTATTTTACATGTGATTATTCAATTTCTGTACCTGAACACCTACAGACATAAAAACCTACAGCATCATTTGATGTGCTATTGATTGTAATTTGTTCATTCGTTCTTATGTATTGACTGTTCACTTATCTTTTATAATGATTGAACTTTATATTTGTTAAGCTAGTAGTTTTTGCTGTGGAATCGAAATTGGAATCGAGAATTGTAAAATTTAAATGTAATCTAAATCTAATTTTGATGTCATATAAGCTTATTTATTAGAATAAAAGGTAACATAGGTTAAAAACAATGATAACAACTATTTTATTTTTTGTGGCAGGGCAAGTAAAAATTTTAACCACTGGCCCGACCGGCTAAGTAGAAAAAATCCTTAGCGTTGAGCCCTGTATTAATGCAAGACTGTAATTAGTAATTGTATAAATTAAAATCTGTTTAAATAAATTTTTTTAAAAATTGTATATTATTATTATTATTATTATTCCAGTAATGAGAATAAGCTTTTTTACAAAAGCTAATGACAATACAGTTTAAATGACTTCAATGTAATGAAAATAAATGGTCACAAACCAAAACATATTAACGCTGGCTAGAATTGGGGTTCTTTTTTTTTCCATTACATTTTTATATTCATGTAATATTAAGGAGCATTGTGCTTCACAGTGAGTCTAACAAAACCCATTAGCCATAGAAAAATCACTATAATCATGATTGTCCAGTATTCCATCAAACCAGCGAGATCAATTATATTATAGTGATACGCAGTCTAATAAGAATATAAGAACATATGAATGTGAATCACTGTGACAATGACATGGGAAAAGACTCACAACAATGTACATGAGACAAAGTGACTCACGGGGTTATTGATGAGAGGAACTGTCCAAAGTCAAACAGCAACAGCACAATACAAGCTTCCTGTGCCATAGGCCACCTGTCTCTCGTTTAGAACAATCGATCCGGCAAAAGCCACATCCTAAGCCACAGATACCCAAAGCACCTGCTGCTGTATCCGCTCTCAGACCATTAGGTCACATGCCATTTCATTTGAGTACTGGATTTTCACTAACAAACATGGGGTCAGATAGGAAAACACACAGCACGCGATAGTCCCAACACAACCAGAGCTTGCGCTTTCAAAACGCAGGACTCCATCTCAGTAAGCATCTTAAATATTTGTGTGCTATATTCCAGATTTGTGAACAAATCGCTGATCTTTTCAAATGAATCAACTAACAAAGTTCACAAACGATCCATTCATACGATCCATTCATTGATTCAGCTCACTGATTCAATCATCTGGAATGGTTAACTAACCAGCAGATTAACAATGATAACGAGTACAATTTCAATCTGTTCCTCGCTCAAAGGTATCATATGACTTGGATATAGAACAAAAGTTGTATAGACTATTTTTCTGCTTTTAATGGTGCTTTTGTGTGTTTTTGGAGGCTTGAAAACGCCATTCACTGTATTACAAAGAGCAACCATGACATTATTCAAACTTAAACTCCTTTTGTGCTTCATGTAAGAAAGTCATATGGGTTTATAATGACACGAGGGCCACTAAATCTGGGCTCTACAGTGCGACCATTTCAGTCGCATTTGCGACTGAAAACTACTGCGTGCGACTATGAAAAAATATTTAGGAGCACCAGTGCGACTGACCAGATCTTCATCATATTTGTGATTGTGATCGCTGAGGGGAGCTTCAAAGGTTTCTACTTTCTACGTGTTTTTGCAGCGTTGAGTAATGGATCACAGACATATCTCACGAATCCTTTCATAAGCAAAGTGAGAGATTCATTGCGCAGTGTAGAGAGCTTCGTTGATTATAAATGTGAGATCGTGCTCCTAAATTTTTGACTGTGCTCCTAAATTTTTCAAATTTTTCAAAAAGAAAAATAAGCGTAGAGCCCTGTAAATGATGACAGAATGTTGATTTTCGGGTAAACTATCACATATATATATATGCATATAAAAAATGAATAATAATATATATTTTATAAAAAATAATACATGATAAAATATTTTTTTTTTCTTTTTTTAATTTTCTTTCCATTAAGACACGGAACATATAATTACAGTCAATAGGGTCTATTTTGACTTAATTTTATCTTTAAAACAGCAGAAACAAGCACAGAAATATGAAGACCGGAGGGAAATAACAAACAAACAAAAAATGGTTGCACTGTAAATAAGAGAATGCACTTAAGTTTTTAAGTGTTTTCAATTGGGAAACAAGCTTCTAAAATAAATAAAAAAATCACATGTTTTATTTCTTTAGCAGAAATCAAATCTGACACAAATGAGTCAATTGTTGATACAGTAAGAGCTATAAAATCTGAATAGCAGCTCAGATCATCATGTTTTTCTCTGAAAGTCACTCTCATCATTTAATCTTTATGGTTTCTATGAGAAACACTTGACAAGTCAAAGCAATCTTATTCTGGTAAATCTATGAGAATTACTTTTAAATAATACAATTTTTATATACACATTGAATTAATGAAAATGTAGTCAACATGTACAACAATCAATTTCAGTCTTTGGTTAATTATATTCCTCTGTCTACGCAACATGACAACAGCAGAAAGCCAATACCATCTCTAATACCAGCTTAGTCCTGTTCATAAAAGCTTCTGTCTAAGACTGCTGGTCTTGAGTCCTCAGAGTGTTTCCATATGTGTGATGCCCACACTGAGTTAGCCAACATGATTCACTCCAATCACAGTCCCACTAAAGCGGCTTCTGTTCCCCTGCTCTAATGACTCAAACATATTACATGTCCTGTACATTACACAGTCAACTCCAAACTACCACGGACAGGCGTCTCTTCCGGCCAGGACACATATTCATTCCCAGTTTAGAGGATGAGGCAGGAGAGGCTCTTTAAAGGAGTAGTTCACCCAAAACTGAAAATGTGCTTACCCTCAGGTCATCCAAGATATAGATTAGTTTGTTTCATCAGATTTGGAGAAATGTATCATTCCATCACTTGCTCACCAATGGATCGATTTCTCCAAATCTGATTAAAAAAAAACTAATCTATATCTTGGATGGCCTGAGAGTAGGGCTGCACGATTAATCTAAATTAAATCGCAAAGGCGATAAATCGCTATTAGGCAAAAGCTGCGATTGTCATGCGTATCTTTCAGTGAAAGCTCCAAATAGAAAGCTGTAATTATGTCAAACAGGAACTTCAGGGTACTGTGTGAAAATGCAGAGTCCGACATCTTCACAAAACCGCTAAAAAAGTCCCTCAGTGCCTAAAAGCATATCTAAAAATACTAGGGCACAGCTGGTTGAAATTTATTTTCTAGGCCATAGCAACAATGTTTGGTTGTTTCCAATTTCTAAAAACCGCAGATAGTAAAACGCACGGAGAATAAGGCAGACGTAAATAGCACATGCATGCTTCAGCACTTTTAAGGACCGTGTGGGGGCAGAAAGCGAAATGTTTGTCAAAGGTAAATTCACGACCCGTCTCACAATCATAATATAGTAAAACAGCCAGGGAAGTTTCCAATCATGAGGAATGGAGAACCTTAGGAACTGTAAGTGGAATCAATCTGATGAGTCAAAGACCAGCTACTGATGTTCTGCACTTCTGTGGGTCATGAAATGTGAACTGCTATTATAATGAAAGAAATCTGGACTAATTTGTGGGAGTGAAAGTTTAATACTGCTTTGTTTAAATCACTAACTCTATGAGCAATAGTAATAGTAATGCTTGACTTGGCAAACACCACTAAAAATATGTCTGTCTCAGGTGACTGTTTTATACCAGCATTCATTTCACCAATACATCATAGTTAATCTCAATGTAAGAATGTTTGGACACAGAAGCTGACATAGTGACTACTAGTTAAGATTTCAAAGCAGCTTTAACGTACAGTTTTCAGTCACAATGAATTGAGTCTGCTAATATTTAAACAAAGGATAAGGCAGGAAAGATTGCTAAAGGCTTAATCAGTGTAAAAGAATTCGGTTGCGCAAAACAAATATGAGAAATTTTAGTTTACTAGATTTGACATCACATTCTAACAAAGCAGCAACATGGTTTAATTTAAGATTTTTGGGGTTGGTAAGGTTTTTTAATGTTTGTAAAAGTCTCTTCTGCACACCACGGCTGCATTGATTTGATCAACAACAAAAAAACTGTAAAAATAGTTAAATATTCTTACAATTTAAAACAGTTTTTTCTATGTGAATCTATTGTAAAATGTAATTTACTGCTGTGATCAAAGCTGAATTTTCAGCATCATTACTCCAGTCTTCAGTGTCACATGATCCTTCAGAAATCATTCTAATATGCTGATTCGCTTCTGTATATTCATTTCTGATTATACAGTTCAATGCTGAAAACTTCATGTTTTTATGGAAACATGATACATTTTTATACTTATTGTTTTCATTTTTTTTATAAAATTAATTTAATGGACTGTTTGCATGTCTTCACTCACATACAGAACACACAACCCAAATTCAGCAACTAAACGCTGATTAAATCAAGTTGTTGGATATTAACATGGTTTCATTTGTTGGATCTTACCAATAAATCCAGGAGCTTAACTTCATTATTTGGTAAATCCAGTCCATTGAACATTGTCTGGCATGAATCCACCATGGATTTTCAATGCCCATTCCCTAAATAATTAGTAATTCATATGAAATTATTCCTGGTGAGCCATGCTTCTGTTACGGTCATGCAACACACAAGTGTTTCAGCACATATGACGACAAGCTGGGCCATGGAGAAGCGCAGCTCAAGTCCACCGCTGATGAAAAGAAGCAATCGAGTCCTCAAGCCCCTAAAGACATTGGCTAATTGCAGTAATAAGGCAGAAGCAGAGCTTTAGGAAACAAAGATGCCGTCTTGCTGCTGAAAGCCAGCACGCTTCTCTGGCCAGTTCTGTAGGCTTGTGGTTTTCTCTGATCTTCCTGAGTAAATCTCCCCCCGTTACCCCCACAACGGTCACAGAACTGTCGGATTATCTCCTGAAGCACGCTTCTGCCATCAGGGTCTGTGGTTTTTGCCTCTCTGGAGCTGCAACTGATTATAAAGGTTGATATTAAATGAAATTAATCTCTCTGATGTCCAATTTTTATTTCAGAAGCATGTTTCCTGGTAGAAAACACTTAAAAACGACAGCACTTTTTCTAACTTACCTGCGGCCTGCTTGTTTTTGTCTTTTTAAAGACAACATTAAATCAAAACTGACCTTGTTTAATGTATTAATAAATGTTATTTGTCTTATGTATGTGCATTAAAAAAGTAAAGTTTTAAGTATTTGACAAAAGACAATACAAATACATACATACGCATATACAGTGGGTACGGAAAGTATTCAGACCCCCTTAAATTTTTCACTCTTTGTTATATTGCAGCCATTTGCTAAAATCATTTAAGTTAATTTTTTTTCCTCGTTAATGTACACACAGCACCCCATATTGACAAAAACACAGAATTGTTGACATCTTTGCAGATTTATTAAAAAAGAAAAACTGAAAAATGCTCAGTATTTAGTAGAAGCACCCATTTGATCTAATACAGCCATGAGTCTTTTTGGGAAAGATGCAACAAGTTTTTCACAACTGGATTTGGGGATCCTCTGCCATTCCTCCTTGCAAATCCTCTCCAGTTCTGTCAGGTTGGACGGTAAACGTTGGTGGACAGCCATTTTTAGGTCTCTCCAGAGATGCTCAATTGGGTTTAAGTCAGGGATCTGGCTGGGCCATTCAAGAACAGTAACAGAGTTGTTGTGAAGCCACTCCTTCATTATTTTAGCTGTGTGCTTAGGGTCATTGTCTTGTTGGAAGGTAAACCTTAGTTCCAGTCTGAGGTCCTGAGCACTCTGGAGAAGGTTTTCGCCCAGGATATCCCTGTACTTGGCCGCATTCATCTTTCCCTCGATTGCAACCAGTCGTCCTGTCCCTGCAGCTGAAAAACACCCCCACAGCATGATGCTGCCACCACCATGCTTCACTGTTGGGACTGTATTGGACAGGTGCCTGGTTTTCTCCACACATACCGCTTAGAATTAAGGCCAAAAAGTTCTATCTTGGTCTCATCAGACCAGAGAATCTTATTTCTCACCATCTTGGAGTCCTTCAGGTGTTTTTTTAGCAAACTCCATGCGGGCTTTCATGTGTCTTGCACTGAGGAGAGGCTTCCGTCGGGCCACTCTGCCATAAAGCCCCGACTGGTGGAGGGCTGCAGTGATGGTTGACTTTCTACAACTTTCTCCCATCTCCCGACTGCATCTCTGGAGCTCAGCCACAGTGATCTTTGGGTTCTTCTTTACCTCTCTCACCAAGGCTCTTCTCCCCCGATAGCTCAGTTTGGCCGGACGGCCAGCTCTAGGAAGGGTTCTGGTCATCCCAAACGTCTTCCATTTAAGGATTATGGAGGCCACCGTGCTCTTAGGAACCTTAAGTGCAGCAGAAATTTTTTTGTAACCTTGGCCAGATCTGTGCCTTGCCACAATTCTGTCTCTGAGCTCTTCAGGCAATTCCTTTGACCTCATGATTCTCATTTGCTCTGACATGCACTGTGAGCTGTAAGGTCTTATATAGACAGGTGTGTGGCTTTCCTAATCAAGTCCAATCAGTATAATCAAACACAGCTGGACTCAAACGAAGGTGTAGAACCATCTCAAGGATGATCAGAACAAATGGACAGCACCTGAGTTAAATATATGAGTGTCACAGCAAAGGGTCTGAATACTTAAGACCATGTGATATTTCAGTTTTTCTTTTTGAATAAATCTGCAAAAATGTCAACAAATCTGTGTTTTTCTGTCAATATGGGGTGCTGTGTGTACATTAATGAGGAAAAAAAATTAACTTAAATGATTTTAACAAATGGCTGCAATATAACAAAGAGTGAAAAATGTAAGGGGGTCTGAATACTTTCCGTACCCACTGTATACAACGTACTTGTAAACAAACAAACGGAAATTTTTTACATTTATTTTATAATGCATATAATGTTAATTTTATACACACACATACATAGATATATCTTTTGTTAGTTTTGATTGCTTCTATTGTCCTCATTTGTAAGTCCCTTTGGATAAAAGCGTCTGCTAAATGACTAAATGTAAATGTAAAAAATCCAAAAAACATTGATTAAGTTTATAAGTGAGTGCGGATCCAGCTTTTTTCATTTGAAATACAAATAACACAGAAATAACTAGAAAACCCTAGCAATCACATTGCAACTAGGGGTGGGGGGAAAAATCGATACAGCATAGTATCGCGATATTTTCCGCGGCAATACTGTATCGATACACGGACGCCAAGTATCGATCTTTTATTATACTATTTGGTAGAATAACAAAATCAATTTCTTTACAGTCCACTAGATGGTGGTGTTGAGTTTTTTTCTGGTGAGGTCAGCTGGGTCACCTTCAGCATGCAGTAAGTTAGTAAAATAAAGAGGGTGGCATCGCGGAAAGTTATCAGGAAAGCCCCGTCCACTTTTAAATCGGATGTATGGACTTAGTTCGGATTTGTAAACAAGGAGGGGATGTAAGTAGGGATGCACCGAAAATATAGGCTACATATAATAATACTATATATGGCGTGCCGCGTCGCGCCCTGCAGTGTTCAGCGCGCATGTTTCACTCTCCTCGTCACTGCGCGGTTTGACGCTCCGCTCAATATTCCGATCTATGA